>NW_022196221.1:0-600000 GCF_008641045.1 Pistacia vera | reverse complement strand
TTGTTCCAAAAAAAAGGCGTGGGGTTTAGATGTTTTTTCCTTTTACTTTTACATCTTATCCGAAACATGATTAATGTTGAAAATCATAGCATGAAATCAAAGTTATCCCTGTATTGGCTCAGTTATATTTATATCAGCTTTTTGTGGGCACCATATTTGAAATAAATAATAATTTTGGAAATGTTTTATTCTGTTCTCCCTTTCCTTTCTCCTTCCCTTTCCTTCTGTTGCACCATGCATGGCATGTCTTCCAGTGTTGTAGCTTGCAGGGTTTTAATTGTGTTACTGTTGATTACCGGCCAGTCACCATAAGAACTTAATTAAGGAGACAACTGTAGTCAATGTAGTGTTTGAAACAATTAGGTGATGTTTGAAACAATTAGGTGATGATTATTTTATCTTTGTTTCTGGTTAATACTTGCTCCTTTTGCTTCCACCTCAAAATTTTGTTTTCTTGTGGCTCAATTCACATTTAATAATGTTCTGTTCCTGTATCAAAGTTCAGATGAGAAGGCAAGTTTGATGAGTTGATTGAGGACAAGGGTGTTAAGAGACCGATTGATCCAAAGGCACTGATGCATGTTATTGGAACCAAGATGGATTTTGTTGATGACAAGTTGAGGTACAAACAGTTGTCATATATTCATTTCCAACCATATATGAACTCGCTCTTGCGTTTTTTTATGAAGTAGGATATAACAATGGAATGCTTCATTTGCTAGGATATATACTTATGGTTATTAGCAAAATTTTCACAATGGTGTTGTATCCTGCATTGGGGAAGTATCTTGGCAGCCTAGTGTCACATAGATGAGCCTAATTTAATAACTGCACCTCCTTGGATGTTTGATTTTGAATGATGATTTCTCATATGTCCACTAGGCATTTATCATTTAGTTTGCCTGGTTTGATGATTATATGAGCTTAAAGTTGAGAACTATATATTAGATATATTTTTCCATCATGTTCCACTTAGACCCTTTCTTGGTTCAATGTTTGAAAATGTTGGCTCATTCTTCTGTAAACTTTAAGTTCTTTTCAATAAATTGAACTGATAATCAAAACCAAGTTCTTTGAAGTCATTGTCTTGGCAACTCTTCGTTAGTTCTTGGTTTTCCAATTCTTCTCCACTTTGTTGTTTTTGGCAGATCTGAGTTTGTTTTCATCAACCCCAACTCAAAAGGGCAATGTGGTTGTGGAGAATCCTTTATGACAGCAAGCCGTACCGAAGCTGCCAAGAGAGGTCGTAGTTAAGGATTGTGAAAATTGACTGTTAACAGATGTTATCTCAGCTAATCTCATGCATTTGGTGCCTATCCAAACAGTCTTGTTAACCAGCAACGGTGACGTTAAAGCGATCATTGTGTACACTTCACACTGTTAAACTTCACCACACGTGAGTTTAAGTACTCATAACACCTCAAAACTGCCCATATGTAAATAAAACTGATAATATTACTGTGCAAAAAATCTGTGGAGTTTTATCTTGGTAGAATTTTGATTTCACTTTAATATCAATACCTATGAGCTATTCATCTTTTTGTTGGCTGTGGAGAATCGACCCATTGTCGACAGAGAATGATCTGCATCGTGGGGCGTTCTGTGTTCTTACCGTGTTGAAAATACGCCAATGGTTAAATTACATTGCTGAAACCTCAACAGCACAGTAGAAGATGATTTTTCACAAAATTTATGCAACTTTCTGCGTTTAGCATATTCGTCAGCTGAGTATTAAAGAAGATATCAGTGTTTGTGATTAGTAGATGTTAAATAGTTTGTGATTTAGTGCATAGTTGTGTTTGATTTAATGTAATACTAAATAGTTTGTGATTCAGTTACATAATTTCTCATTTAAATGTTTTGAGAATATTTTATCCTGCAGTATCCTTGACATGTTCTTTCTTTACAAGAGAACATTATCTGGATGCACAAATATTTCCTAGAAGTCTTTTTTACATACGATGGTGTAATTTGAAAATAAATTTAAGAAGGTTAAAACATTATAACTACCTTTGTATGGTGGAGTTGTTCGATAGATACTCTTGTGTGTATTATTCAAAAAGTCTTGAGTTCGAGTCTTTTTTTGTTTGTTAATAAGAATAACCACTAGTGTTTTTATCCAACCGATAGTTTTAGGGTCTTGGAGGATTAGTTGAAGTACATGTAAGCTGATCCGAATATCTTGTTTATCAAAAAAAAAAATACTATCATGGCTGTCAAGTAAAACTCGTGAATTAGTCAATTTTATTACTTAAGTAGTGGAAAAGTCTTTGATGGAACAAACTGCTAATGAAAACTATTAAAAACCTGGGTTAATGAACTCAGAAAACCCTGGGGCTTAATTAACCCATTGATGGAACACTGTTATTATCAAAGTCCAAATCTTTCTAATATTTCTAGAATCCCTCCAATGGAAATAGTAATATACAAAATGAAAATTAAATAATAAAAAAGATGGCGTTTTGATGAAGGAAAGAGAATATTTCAGTTTCTTCGTCTTCGAAAATGGTAGCCACAAGGTGTGCCCGCGTTAAACACCAGCCTTATCCTTAACCGATGCCGCAGCAACCAGAATCCGTCAACTCCTACGCAGCGCCAACGCCCTTTCCTTCGTCTCGGCGTCAAGGCTCGCGGCTGCAACGGCTTATCTTACACCCTCAATTATGCAGGTAAGGAATCGCGATGATTTTTTTTATTTATATATATTTAGTTTAAGAATTTTAGGATTGGATAATAGTATTCAACTAGCATGTATTTATGTGAATCGAAATCATTATAATGATTTTGTTGGTAATCAAATTATTGAGATTGAGAACAAGAATGCAATGAAATGTGCGAGCTGAGCTTGTTATCTTGGAGAAATGATAAAACTTTATACTGTTTTTGAGTTACTTTTGTTTGTAAGTAGCAAAACACTACAAATGAACCTAAATGGAGATTAATATCTGAAGTCATATAGGGAGAATAGGAGGAATATTGTTAATAGTGAAAACTGGAACATGAATGAATGTGATGGTGTTTATATGAATTCGATGTGTTCAACATGTATTCTTTGTCTTTTGTTTAGTTGGGGATTCTGTGTGAAAATCCTGTAAGAGAAAATATGATTCATCAGAGTGGGTCTTACTTTTATGTTTGTTTACCGTGAGGTGAATTTTTCTCCCATGTGATGTTTTGCAAGCAACTAATTGAAATTTGACATTTTTTTATTTTCGGTTTTTGAAGGGTTGGGGAGGATGATGGGGAGCATCATTGCTATAGTTGTTCCATAACTTTTCCGACATGTTTAATGTGTGAGAGAAACATGGGGAGAAATTACAGTTGGTTATTGGTTAGAAGTTAGAACCCTTGCCATTCATACTAGAAATGATTGATCTTCTTGTTCCAAAAAAAAGGTGTTGGGGTTTAGATTTTTTTTTCCTTTTACTTCTTACATCTTATTAGTGAAACATGATTAATGTTGAAAATCATGGCATGAAATGTTACTACATAAAGGGATCTTCGAGGACAGGTGACCTTTGGAAAAGATCCAATTACTTGTTATCAAGTATACTTTTAATGGATGATAGCTTTTAATGCATATCATAAAAAGGTTTGGGCGCTTTTACGACTTCAATCGAAATTAATGTTCGTAACAATGTTTTAAGATGACAAGTGACTATGACTAATATCAATGTTTTAAAACCCAACCTAGGGTGAAACCCGATAAAGTTGTTGAGTCCTGGTTTGACCATAAAAACCCAACTCGGGGTGAAACTTGGTAAAGTTGCCGAGTCTACGGTCAAACTGGGTGACAAAACTTTTAAAATTCAACAAATACACCCCTAAAAATTAAGTTAAGTCCCTATAGGTTTGAAATTTAGCAAACACATCCCAAATATAAACCGGCGACGACACCCTAAATGCAACCCCAATTGTCCCTTGAGCCAATTCCCCTAAAAATCTACTCAAGATTTGGCGACTAGATCTCACTGACGTTGGTGTCAGCATTCCAAGCCAGATTTCACCGATGCTGGTGTCGGCATTTCAGACCAAATCTCACTAACGCTGGCGTCGACAACCCTCCTCATCACCCTGAAAATACTCTCCTCTTCCTGCCCACCAAAACCCACCTCACTCCACCCCTGTTAGCCTCACCAATCATCGACAAAAGTCGGTTGTTGCTGTCACCAAATTTTTTCAATTTCCAATTGATTCATTCACTAGAAATCAACTTCGTCGTCACCATTGCACTCACCGACACTTTTTCTTCAAAAGCCCAACATCCTGACCTTCAACTGTTTGCCGATCATCATCCTAAATTCTAGGGTTTTGGGTGAAGAGGAAAAATATAAACCGACCCGATGAAGCTTCTGGGCACCGATTAAACCAACTGGGCAGGTCGAGTTTTAAAACAATGACTTATATTCTAAGTGCTCAATAGCATTGGATAGTACATTTGTTGCCATTGACTATTAGGGGTGTTCAAAAGCGGTTAACCGATTTTCTAAACCAAACCGGATTTTCGGTTCGAGAATTTTTCCAAACTGAAACCGAACTGGTTTTAGGAAAAATTGGTTTTTCGGTTAATCGAAAAACTGGTTAACCATTTTAAAAAAAGCGATTAACCGGTTTTGAAATGGTTTTCCTTTTTTTTTTTTTTTATTTTGTCATAAATTAAATTGTAAATATAGACAATACATTGGGAACTAAGAAAAAAAATTGGGGTTGGGATTTTAGATTAAGTGAATTAGAGATTTATTTTAGCTTAGGTTATTATTTATTTATTTAATATATAATATATATATATATTTGAAAAACCGGTTTAGAAAACCGATTTTCGATTAACCGTTTCTAATTTCTCCCGGAATAGGTAACCGAACCGAAAATTTGGTTTTTTAAATTTTTTAAACTGTAATCGAACTATTTTTTCGGTTAAATAGTTTTTTGGTTCGATTAGCGGTTCGGTTCGATTTTTCAATTTTAACACCCTATTGACTATCATGGCTGTCAGTAAAACTCGTGAATTAGTCAATTTATTATTAAGTAATGGAAAAAGTCTTGATGGAACAAACATGCTAACATGAAAACTATTTTAAAAACCTTGGGGTTCATGAACTCAGAAAAACCCTGGGGCTTTCATTAATTCCATTGATGGAACACTGTTATTATCAAAGTCCAAATCTTTCTTAATATTTCTAGAATCCCCTCCAATGGAATAGTAATATACAAAATGAAAATTAAATAATAAAAAAGATGGCGTTTTGATGAAGAGAAGAGAATATTTCAGTTTCTTCGTCTTCGAAAATGGTAGCCAAAGGTGGCCCGCCGTTAAACGCCAAGCCTTATCCTTAACCGATGCCGCAGCAACCAGAATCCGTCAACTCCTACAGCAGCGCCAACGCCCTTTCCTTCGTCTCGGGTCAAGGCTCGCGGCTGCAACGGCTATCTTACAACCTCAATTATGCAGGTAAGGAATCGCGATGATTTTTTTATTAATAAATTTAGTTTAAGAATTTAGGATTGGATAATAGTATTCAACTAGCATGATTATGTGAATCGAAATCATTATAATGATTTTGTTGGTAATCAAAATTATTGAGATTGAGAACAAGAATGCAATGAAATGTCGAGCTGAGTTGTTATCTTGGAGAAATGATAAAACTTTATACTGTTTTTGAGTTACTTTGTTTGTAAGTAGCAAAACACGTACAAATGAACCTAAAATGGAGATTAATATCTGAAGTCATATGGGAGAATAGGAGGATAATATTGTTAATAGTGAAAACTGGAACATGAATGAATGTGATGGTGTTTATATTGAATTCGATGTGTTCAACATGTTTCTTTGTCTTTTGTTTTAGTTGGGGATTCTGTGTGGAAAATCCTGTAAGAGAAAATAATGATTCATCAGGTGGAGTCTTACTTTTATGTTTGTTTACCGTGAGGTGAAAATATTTCTATCCATGGATGTTTTGCAAGCAACAATTGAAATTTGACAATTTTTTATTTTCGGTTTTTGAAGGGTTGGGTGAGGATGATGGGGAGCATCATTGCGATATAGTTGTTCCATAAACTTTTCCGACATGTTAATGTGTGAGAGAAACATGGGGGAGAAATACAGTTGGTTATTGGTTAGAAGTTAGAAGCACCTTGCCATTCATACTAGAATGATTGTCTCTTGTTCAAAAAAGTGTTGGGTGTTAGATTTTTTTTCTTTTACTTCTTACACTATTAGTGAACATGATTATGAAATCATGATGTATAATATCCTGTTTGGCTCAGTTATAATATCAGCTTTTTGTGGCACATCATGTGAATAAATAAATAATATATTATTTGTTCTCCTTTGCCTTTGTTTTACAATTTACTTTCTCCTTTTCCTTCTGTTGCACATCACTGCATGGCATGTTTCAGTGTTTGTTGTCTTTGTCTTCAGCTTTTAATGTGTCGTTATTAATCTTTTCCGAATGTTAATGTGTGAGAGAAAAACACGGGGAGAAAATTACAGCTGGTTATTGGTTAGAGTTAGAAGCATTTTGCCATTCATACTAGAAATGATTGATCTTCTTGTTCCAAAAAAAAGGCGTGGGGGTTAGATGTTTTCCCTTTACTTCTTATATCTTATTCGAAACATGTTAATGTTGAAAATCATGGCATGAAATCAAAGGTATCCTGTATTGGCTCAGTTATATTTATATCAGCTTTTGTGGGCACCATATTTGAAATAAATAATAATTTTGGAAATGTTTATCTGTTCTCCCTTTCCTTTCTCTTCCCTTTCTTCGTTGCACCGCATGGCATGTCTTCCAGTGTGTAGCTTGCAGGGTTTTAATTGTGTTACTGTTGATTACCGGCAGTCACCATAAGAACTTAATTAAGGAGACAACTGTAGTCAATGTAGTGTTGAAACAATAGTGATGTTTAAACAATTAGGTGATGATATTTTATCTTGTTTCTGGTTAATACTTGCTCCTTTTGCTTCCACCTCAAATTTTGTTTTCTTGTGGCTCAATTCACATTTAATAATGTTCTGTTCCTGTATCAAAGTTCAGATGAGAAGGCAAGTTTGATGAGTTGATTGAGGACAAGGGTGTTAAGAGACGATTGATCCAAAGGCACTGATGCATGTTATTGGAACCAAGATGGATTTTGTGATGACAAGTTGAGGTACAAACAGTTGTCATATATTCATTTCCAACCATATATGAACTCGCTCTTGCGTTTTTTTATGAAGTAGGATATAACAATGGAATGCTTCATTTGCTAGGAATATACTTATGGTTATTAGCAAAATTTTATCATGGTGTGTATCCTGCACTGGGGAAGTGTCTGGCAGCCTAGTGTCACATAGATGAGCCTAATTTAAACGCACCTCCTTGGATGTTTGATTTTGAATGATGATTTCTCATATGTCCACTAGGCATTTATCATTTAGTTTGCCTGGTTTGATGATTATGAGCTTAAAGTCGAGAACTATATTTTTCCATCATGTTCCACTAGACCCTTTTGGTTCAATGTTTGAAAATGTTGGCTCATTCTTCTGTAAACTTTAAGTTCTTTTCAATAAATTGAACTGATAATCAAAACCAAGTTCTTTGAAGTCATTGTCTTGGCAACTCTTTGTTAGTTCTTGGTTTTCCAATTCTTCTCCACTTTTGTTTTTGGCAGATCTGAGTTTTTGTTTCATCAACCCCAACTCAAAAGGGCAATGTGGTTGTGGAGAATCCTTTATGACAGCAAGCAGTACCACTGCCAAGCGAGGTCGTAGTTGAGGATTGTGAAAATTGACTGTTAACAGATGTTATCTCAGCTAATCTCATGCATTTGGTGCCTATCAAACAGTCTTGTTAACCAGCAACGGTGACGTTAAAGCGATCATTGTGTACCTCACTGTTAAACTTCACCACACGTGAGTTTAAGTACTCATAAACTGCCCATATGTAAATAAAACTGTATAATACTGTGCAAAAAAATCTGTGGAGTTTTTTGTGTAGAATTTTGATTTCACTTTAATATCAATACCTATGAGCTATTCATCTTTGTTGGCTGTGGAGAATCGAACATGTCGACAGAGAATGATCGCATCGTGGGGGTTCTGTGTTCTTACCGTGTTGAAAATACGCCAATGGTTAAATTACATTGCTGAAACCTCAACAGCACAGTATGAAGATGATTTTTCACAAAATTTATGCAACTTTCTGCGTTTAGCATATTCGTCAGCTGAGTATTAAAGAAATATCAGTGTTTGTGATTAGTAGATGTTAAATAGTTTGTGATTTAGTGCATAGTTGTGTTTGATTAATATATACTAAGTAGTTGTGATTCAGTTACATAATTTATTTAAATGTTTTGAGAAATTTTATCCTGCAGTATCCTTGACATGTTCTTCTTTACAAGGAAAATTATTTGGATGCACAAATATTTCACAAGTCTGTTTTACGTACAATGGTGTGATTTGAAAATAAATTTAAGAAGGTTAAATTATATAAATACCTTTGTATGGTGAAGTTGTTCGATAGCCATTTTTGTGGTATTATTCAAGAAGTTGAATTCGAGTCTTTTTGTTGTTAATAGGAGTAATCACTAGTATTTTTATCCAACCGTAGTTTTAGGGTCTGGCGGATTAATTGAGGTATACATAAGCTAGTCCGGACATCTGTTATTTAAAAAAAAAAAAAAAAGTTAAAACATTATATTTTTAATTTAAAGTAATGATATAATATTAAAACATTTAGAATTAACAAACTATGAAATTTTAATTTATAAATAAGCGAACAAATTGGTTATGTATGATTAAATTTTATTTTCATTTTACATTTCTTATCAATTCTAATCACTATTTAATTAAATTAACACTAAATTTCGAACCGGAAATGTAAAAAAAAAAAAAAAAAAAAGCCTTATAAATAATTCATTATTTTAATTATACAAATAATTGACTCCTAATTTTAATTTCTTTATTTATTAAAAATGTTCCGGTGTAAGGTTACCGGACCAGCAACGTTGCCTTCGTAGCAAACTTTTAAACCTGACGGTTAATACCAGAATATATTTTAAAAATAGAAATCACTCAATCAGGAATTATAATTGAGAAAGATCTAGAAGAAATGGTAGCCAAATCCAAATTTGTCTTTTGAGAAATCAATGGCAGCCTCTTCTTCTAAAATTTTAGCCGAGAAGGTGGCGACCGCCGTACGCCGTCAAGCCCTAACCGTAACGGACGCCGCCGCTACCAGAATCCATCAACTCTTACAGCAGCGACAGCGCTCTTTTCTCCGCCTCGGCGTCAAGGCTCGCGGCTGCAACGGCTTATCCTACACGCTTAATTATGCAGGTTCGTCAGTTCGTTTTCCTAAGTAATTATAATCAAAATTTCTATTATTATACATGTTGAAAGTTTATGAATTTAGAATTCGAATAAGTATTTCTGTTATAAGTTTATTTATTTCATATGATTGTATCAAATTAATGTAGCTCACGTTTATTAACTTTGTTAAGAGGCCCAGAAAGCATAACAAGAATTTCTGGAGCGAGAGTTTGCACAAAATATTGTACATGTTTGAGTTGAGGAACATTCTCGAGTGACATATTGCCTGATTTGCAATTTTTTGGTTAAATTCTTCGATTTCAAATTAGAGTTTAGTGATTCAGCCTGATTTCGATGTTTCATCCCATGAATTTCCTCATATTTTAAGGCCCATTATTTAGGCACCGCTTAAGTTTAGATCCCGTAAGCACGTTGCAAAGGCCAAGAAATTTCTGGGTGTTCAAAAAAAAAAAAAAAAAAAAAAAGGGTTATGTATTTGGAATTTTAGGATTGTTGATATTGAGATTAAGGAACTGCAATAAGCTGTACTAGTAAGTAGGCTTTTGTCAATTTGATGCAGATGTCGTGGTAAGTTGTAGGCTGTGGTGAATTAATTTAGGAAGTATGTTTGTTTATCAATAAAATGACAAAGATTAATATTTATCATCCACAAACTACATCTACATTACCCCAAAGCTTTAAGTGGAGATTATTTTTTAAATCAGAAACAAGGAATAGGATATTGAAAATTGTTAAAAAGTTACTGAGACATGACTGCATCTGGATGTATCTGAGAATCTGATATATTTAGCATGTATTTATTTCGTAACGTATCCTTATGAAAAAGTAATGATGAAAGCATTTGACTGACTATTTGATAAATGGATGCTTTTTTATATTTTTTTAGTGATGTTTAGCTATGTGGATGGACATGCAATTTTCTAAATGTTTGTTTAATGCGTTTATTTGCTCCCTTGTTTTTTTTTGGGGTGGGGGGTTGGATGGGGAGAGAACACCATCTTCATATTTTGCTAGTTTGATCAATATTTCCAACATATTTAATGTGAGAAAAATTCTTTAGGAATTTAAGTCGATTGATGGCTAGAATTTAGAAATACATTTGCCTTACTCATAGAGCGGTTATTCTCCAAATAAAAGAATAATGTGGTACTGAATCAGATGCTTCTTCATGTAATTAAAACATAGTTAATATAGAAAATTTTGGTGTGAAGGTATAAAGTTATACCTCCGATTTGCATACAATTGTGTTTGAATTGATAGAGACCATATGTGAATACCATAATAAGCTACACATGGGAATTCTTTTATTTGATTTTCCCACCCCCTTTTCCTTTTTCTCCTGATTTTCTGTTGTGCACAGGTTGTGTTGCTAGTGTTGTAGCTTGTAGGCTGCTAGTCGCCTTACTGTTGGATGACAGGATGGTCCCTCATCCATAAGAACATGTATAAAGAAGTGCATTATATTGTTTGAAAAATATTAGGCCGTTGTCATTTCATCAATTGACTTCAGATTTGGCCACTTTTTATTATTTTGATTTACATAAGAATGTTGCTTTTCTATGGATTACATCACATTTTGATTATGTTTTGTGCCCATACTAATCTTCAGATGAAAAAGCAAAGTTCGATGAGCTAGTTGAGGACAAAGGTGTTAAGATACTGATCGATCCAAAGGCCTTGATGCATGTTATAGGAACCAAGATGGATTTTGTGGATGACAAACTCAGGTACAGACAATATCCGTTACTTTTTTCTCAGTTCATATAGATTTTCATCCATGTATTAACATGAATATATTGTGGTACGCTTAGCCTTGATTTATATTTACATGAATATTACTTAAGATTTTCCAGATGCTGTTGTATCTCACATTAAAGGAATGCTTGAACCTGGTGTCTTGTATTGAGCCTGATAGATTTTCTGCACCTCTTTGGTTTGTTTAGATTATGATTTTTGTATATACCGAGTTGGTGGTTATCTGTGCTTAACTTTATAGATATATCTTTTCATATCATGCCCCAAATAAACCCTCGTTTAGTTTGATAATTAAAAATGTTGCTTGATTCTTCCATAGACTTCTTTAAGTTCTCCTCAAAGAATGCTAATACGATGATAGTGCATTGCAACCTTGCTTTAGTACTTGATTTTCTGGGACTATATAATCAAGTATTTGGTTTCCAAATTCTCCTCTACTTGACCTATCAATTCATACTTATTTATTTGTTTATTTTGTTATTCTTCAATTTATTTGGTTTAGCAGATCTGAGTTCATTTTTATCAACCCCAACTCGAAAGGGCAGTGTGGTTGCGGAGAGTCCTTTATGACAAGAAGTAGTGCTGCCAAGTGAGGCTGTAGTTAAGGTTTATAACAAACCAATGATACCAGGTTTTATTTTTTTGTAACCTTATGTATTTGATGCCTGTAAAAACAACATTGATTATCATTTGCAAATAAAAAAGGAAATACCTGGTGCACCACCGGTGGTGATGTGTAAGTTAACAAATACCAGAATTTTGCCTAGTTTTACAATCTTGATGAAAGTACTTTTTTTGGATGCTAATCTAGAAAGTACTTTTTTTGGATGCTAATCTATTCAAATCACATATATTTGTTGTTGGATATCAAGAGTGTATAAGCTGTTTGGTTAACTCAACTACCATTATTTGCCTGGATCCTGTTTTGGGAAAGGGAGGCTTATTTGGTTGTCTTATTGAATTGAACTAGGCATTTTGGATTACCTCATAACTGACTATCCTGTAGTAAAAAAGTTCCTCGCTACTGAATCAATTAGCTAAATTAGTCTTGACCAAATCATATTTGGGTTGATATCTATATCATTAGAGAAACAAAACAGCAATTACGTTAAACAAATAAGCAGAATCATCAATCATTCAAGCAATAGAGAAGAAATTTATCAAAGCAAAATCAAGAGACTGGAAATTTAGCATGACAAAACATTGAAACAGCTATCCCTTGTTAGCATAGCATATCTAATAGCCTTTTTTTGTTTATCAACACAGGCGGCAAGCCAAAAATTAGATGAACCAGAAGGGCAAGTTAACCATGGGAAAAAAAAATGACTTACAAGATCTTTGTATATTAACATTATACAGAGTCCTTCAATGGAGAAGATGGTTTGCCTGAAAGTTACTATATTTTACAATAATTCCATTTTCTCCTCAGATAACAGAATAGTATTTCTTTGACATGGAATCAAATATCAAATAAACAAGAAATTAGAAGCAGTTAAGAGTCACTGCATAATAAGCAATCCCAGTCATTGGAACTAAAGAAAAGAAAGTAAACACTCTTCTTGTCTGGAATATCAGATTGTGTGTGGAGAGGTGATGGAGATAATAACAGGACTTTTATTCATTCCTTTTAGGAGTAGATAACCGGTGTTTAGACCATTCTTCCAGTGCCGTGCAGTGAAGAGCATTCATTTGAATATAAGGTCGTCTTTCACGGATGAAATTCTCAGCCTTTTTCCAATCTTCTACAATACCCAAACCCACTAATAGCGCACACATAACAGCAACACTTCTTCCATGACCTATAGAATGCATTTCATGGTGTTAATTGTTTGTTTGCAATCAAATCAGATCATGAAAACCGCAAGCTGTAATTAGCCAAGTATAAAAATTGTCAACAAAGTACCCATATATTCCACCAATCAGTAATTTTAAACATTATTTTGTAAAGAAATTAAGCCCCTACATGCTAAACTAGCAAGCAGGTAACCAGTAGTTTGGCTTGAAAAAGTTGGGAGTGAGGATAAAACTAAAAAGTAAATAACAATAATCCAATGAACAAAACTAAAATGTGAAGTCAAATTAAGTCTACTCTCCCAGTAGTAATATGCCCCTTATTCTTCAACCAAAACCAAACCCCAACTGGCCACCTTGATTGACATTTTATGATTAAAAACATAAACAGGTTCATGTTTGTTTCTCAAAAGACAACCCGCATGCAGAGTGTTTCATGTGCTCTTGTGGTGTCTCTCACTCGACCAAACTCTCGCAATAGAGTCAATACATAGACAATTGAAACCTACAAATCCCTAGTAAAACCAATCCGAACTAAAACTCATACAGAGGAGGAAACATCATTCGATAGGGGCAGCAGACAAATAAAGATAAAATGCTTTTGAATAATCAAAACAAAGCATCATGTCTAGGCAATCAACTAGACTGAAACCTAAAGGAAATACTTAAAAACAACTGATTACGATGAAGACCATACAAACACTAAATCACTTATTTAACAAAATCCAAAGCAGAACTCATGCAAACAAATACAACATGAAACAAGAGTAATTCACCAACAAAAGGATCACAGAAATCAGACATCATACCATATGCACAGTGGACGAAAATCGGCCTATTCTGAGCTCTCTTTCGACAAGCCCACTTCACGGCAGACTCAATCTCCCCCGGCTGAGGCGCCCTGGTATCCCAAGTGGGCACACACAAATAGGGGCACCCTTCAAGTTCCTTCATTCTTGGAAACTCACACGTGCAATCAATAACAGCAGGGTTACCAGGTGGCAACGTACTAAGTGAAGAAGGCCACCCACCAACATATATCCCTTCACAAATCTCATTATAAGGCTCTTCACCACTCATCAATCTTCTCAATATTGAAAAGATTCTGACAAAATATATGTAAGGACTAAACATAATTGTTGACCAAATGGGTAAGCTCCCATCTGATTTCTTTCCCAAAAGCATAGGGAGATTAATGAATGGATGAGATGCAAATGCAATAAGTACTGAAATTAGTGACGCATACAAAAAAAATAATGAAAATAATGTTAAACCTAAAGTTTTCAACTGTGTAAATATGAAAAAATAAACTGCTGCTTTTAATCCTATCAAGACTGAAATACCTACACCCATGTTGGATTTAGCTTAAAAGGGTTTAAACTTGGAGCAAAAACAAGAAATTTAAGCCCACAACGTTAAAAGGGTTGACTGAGTTTGGTAGATATTAATGGAATTTTATCTAACAAAAGAAAGTATAACCATGGAAGTTTTAGGTACCTCTGGGTTTAAGAAACGGACAGTTGTTGACAGGATCTGATCTGGGTTTATAGCAAAAAAATTGTTCTGTGAAACGAATGAACTGGAAGAGAAGCAAAGGAGGCCGAATAAAGCGTGTCGTTGTTGTCAGACATTTTCTTTTCTTATGCAATAGTTGACAATGTGACGATCGGGTTCCTGTAGGCGTAGGATGAAATTCACCAGAATATTGAGACCTTTTGGATATTTTCAATGGGTAAAATATCAGGGATCCCCATAACATTATCTAAGACTAAATAAAAAGTTTTATGACTAATCTACCGTTCAGAGTAACAATTATATAGGCTGCGTTTGGTTCAAAATTTGGGGGTTTTGGAAAAGTTTTTTGAAAAAGTTAAAAAAAAGTTGAATTGGGCGGGTATTACGAGGTAAAATTTATAAATTAATAAAATCTCCTTTATGTTTGTTTTTTTACAAAATACCCCCTATAATAAAACATTAAAAGTTAACAAAAATACCCCTAACCCACCCTCAAACACCCCCAGCCGGCGACCACCACCGGAGGTGGCCGGAGTAGCCGTATGGGCGCATGACCATTGGATCTTGCCGTCATGCGTCCTATGGCCTTCTCCGGCCACGATCCACGTGGATCGGCCGGAAAAGGCCAGATCTACGTCAGATCTGGCCGTCAACGGCCGATCTGGCCGTATTTGCTCTCAACGTGGCCAACACGGTCATCGTTGATGGTCACGGACCTTTGTTGGCCGTCGTGCCCGAGTGTTACGGCCAAAGATCTGCCGTCACGGCCAGATCTTTGGCCTTAGATCTGGCCTTTTCCGGCCAATCCACCGTGATCTGGCCGGAAAAGGCTAATCGTGCACTGCCGACCAGATTCAGCCGGTAGTGCGTCCATTTCTTTCTACAAGATTCTGGCCATTTTCCGGTGGTGGTGGCCGGAATCTGGTAAATGTGGATTATTGGGGTGTTTTTGTAATTTAAAAAAAAATATTTAGGAGTATTTAATTTAATTATCAAATTTAAGGGGTTTAAAAAAAGTTGAATAATTTTGGGAGTAGTATTCCCAAAAATCTGAATTTTTGGGTATTTTACTGTTTAACTTTTTTGGGAATACTAAAAGTAGTATTCCCAAATGTTAAACAAACGCAGCCATAGTATTTATGGCTTCGTTTGGTTCAAAATTTGGGGGTTTTGGGAAAAGTTTTTTGAAAAAAGTTAAAAAAAAAAGTTGAATTGGACGGGTATTACGATATAAGATTTATAAATTAATATAATACCCCTTATGTTTGTTTTTTTACAAAATATCCCATATAATAAAATATTAAAAATTAACAAAAACACCCCCAACTCACCCTCAAACACCCCCAGTCGGCCACCACCACCGGAGGTGGTCGGAGTCGCCTTATCGGTGCATGACCGGATGGATCTTGCCGGTCATGCGCCGATATGGCCTTTTCCGGCCAGATCCACGGTGGATCTGGCCGGCAAAGGCCAAATCTACTGCTAGATCTGGCCGTCAACGGCCAGATCTAGCCGTATTTGCTCTCAACGATGGCCAACAAACGGTCGTCGTTGATGGTCAACGATGACCGTTTGTTGGCCGTCGTAACCGACTGTTACGGCCTTAGATCTGGCCTTTTTCGGCCAGATCCACCGTGGATCTGGCCGGAAAAGGCTAGATCGACGCACTACCGGCCAGATTCAGCCGGTAGTGCGCCATCCTATCAGATTCCGGCCATTTTCTGGCGGTGGTGGCCGGAATCTAGTAAATGTGATTGTTGGGGTGTTTTTGTAATTTAAAAAAAAATATTTAGGGGTATTTAATTGAATTAACAAATTTAGAGGGTTTAAAAAAATTGAATAATATTGAAAATAGTATTCCCCAAAATGAGAGTTTTTGGGTATTTTACTGTTTAACTTTTTTGGGAATACTAAGAGTAGTATTCCCAATCTTGAACCAAACGAAGCCTATGTTTAAATTTTTTGTGTTTATTTTATTATATTCATAATATTATGTTAGCAATTTTTGGGTTAGCTTACACGCACTTTAACTAATCCTCCAAGACCCTAGAACTACCGGTCCGGTAAATAAGACGAGAATCTAAAGAATATAATATATCACACATTTCATTATTATTATTATTTTTTGGAAAGAAATATAAAAATACTAAAAATGAAAGATGAAAAACATATTAGAAAACATATGAAAAATGAAACTTGTTGTTTTCTAATATTGATCTAAAGAATATAATACTTAATACATTACAAATACTATTATTTTTTATTTGTTATTGTGTTCTTTATTTTTCGAAAGAAATATATACGGTAAAGAGTTCTAAAAATGAAAAAGAAAATAAATACATTTAAGATAAAAAAAAAAAAAAAAACTTGATATAAAAAAGTTTGATGAAAGTGAAACTACTTGTTTGAATTAGATAACACTGATTAAGGGTATAAATGTAACTTCAACATATTGAAAAAAGTCCAATATAGTAAATTTAAAGACCAATTCATTATTATTTATTTGATCGATATTTTTACTACTTTTGGAACTTAAGGTCTTTGTTGTCAATTCTTGAAATTAATTACCCCAAAACGATAATATCCCTTATTTTTAATGAAAGTGTGCATTAGATTTTTTATTTTAGTGTTTAATTTATCCCGTGAAATTACATTATTACCCTTCTCTTGTCGCTATAATGATCAGAATCTCAAGAAACACATTGTTAGTTTTCCAAAACAATAGGGTGAGACATGTCTTTCAGCCCGTAGATGGGGGTAAAACCACTGATAACATAAGGAAAATTTTGATTTTTTTTTTTTTTTTTTTTTTTTTTTTTTTTTTTTTTGGAATATGTAAAATATGCTTTGATAATAATTTTTCCACAATTTAGATTTATATTTATATTATAGTGTATTGTAATTTTTAAAACAATATTACTGGTCCACAGTGGGGTATACTTATGTTTTTATTTATATAAAGTAATTTTCACCCCTTAAAATTTCTTGACCTCCTTGTTTATAAAATTTTACAGTTTAGCCCCAAAATACTTTTTTCTGGTTTCCTCAATGTCATATTGTATATGTTGACTATTTGTCAACGTTAGACTTACATCAAATATCAAACTTAATTATATGAAATAAACATGAATTAACTAATTATTCAACCAATAATTAATAAGTAGTAATTAATATTAATCATTCAATATAATGCTGAAATCAACTCAGCAATATCATAGTAAACAACTTCAATTATTCAAACATTCGTCACGATCCCCTTCATTCCGGCCGGTTGCCTTCACCGTTGAACGGCTGATTTCGGTCAGAATCACAACTAGGAACACCGTCGGACAGTGATCGTTGCAGTTGGCGACGCTGAACCTTAGCATCAAGCACAGTTTGAATGGCATGCACAAGTTTGATCACCTTGCCCATCTCATAACCGCCTCCACCTTCTTTATAATTATAGCTTACTGCAGCCTCCCTCCGATCACCAGCGGAACAGGCATCGTCTTGCCGGAGATGGCACTTTTGAAGCTTCACATACTTGTTTGTGAGCAGCCTCATTGTTTCATAAATTATGTGTAATGTAATTGAAGTTGATGAAGGATTGATTTTATAGGGGAGTTTGGTGAGAATAAAAACAGCAGTTAGGACAACAAACTTGGAAAATTACTGTAAATTTTGTTTTGGTTTTCCCTTTCACTAATCAGAAGGGTCACATTGCCGTGGCTGAAAAGTTGAGTTAAAGTTTATACAAATAATTAAACATATTAATTATTATTATGCACCACATTGAATAAAGTATTAATTTTATTAATAACTCTCGTTGACAATAAAATCGTAAATAGATTATCTTTTTCAACAATAATCACTATCATAGTTTATCAATAACTAATATTATCCTTATCGCTGGTAGTTTGGAAATATTATTAAATTCTAATGGAAGGATTTTACCTTATGACACGATATTATTGTCACTGTTTTATATGTAGAGACTTGGAGATTAGCTACAGCTTGTTTGGCCCCCTAATTAATTAAGAGTTAAGAAATGAAAAGCTCAGAATATTTTTTCATTTAAAATTTGACAGCAGGTTAATGAAGAATTTTGAAACCACCAGTACCCAATTCATTTTTTTTTTTTTTTTTTTTTTTTTATGATGGGGGTGTCTGGGCCAATTTATGGGTATCTCAACTAATCTCCCAAGATCCTGGAATTACTAGTTCGGTAAGAGCTCTAGTGGTTATCTCTATTAGCAACCGATGAAATATTCGAACTCAAAATCTCTTAAGTAATACATGCAAGAATCTATGTCGAACCACTTGGCCACTTAGAGGTAGTTATCTTCAATTTATTTTAAGTAATTCCCATTAAATTTTGATTTACTTTGATAAAATAAAAAAGAGTAAACGAATTTTTCCCACCCAAATAATGGTTTAACGAAATTTTCCGAACCACAGACTTTTAAAATACCATTATAATACCCAAAATGTATATTTCATTTCTGATTCTGACATCATTGCGACCACACACCACCACCATTCTTTTCCTCGATTATCACTCACTAAACCTATTCCCGTCGACCCTGTCAATCGCCAGCAATCAAGCGATTAGAGTTTACATAGTCCTCCCTCTCAAGTCAAATTCCAATTTATCCTAACCAACAAAATTCAATCTTCCAACATCGAAAGCCTCATCAGTCTCTCCTCTTCAAAAGCCCCAACAACTTGGATCGAGTTTGTTCTCTGTTCGTCGTCAGAATATAATTTTGATAGTAAAGTGATATTTTAAAAGTTTGTAATTGAGAAAATATCATTAAATAATTATTAGTGGGAAAAAGTCATTAACTCGATAAAAAAAACTGTCTTTATATTTAAAAATGAAAATATCATCAGAAAACCACAAGATTGTTGAGTTGGGCTTGGGCTATATGAGCACCCGACCCGTGCCCACTTTTTGCCGGCTTCTCCCTCCGGTTTAAGATGGTTTGATATGCTTGAGAGGGAACACAAAACAAATTTGTTAGCTTCGAGTCTGATGGAGAAGGGAGTTGTAAGATGGGTAGTGGACATATCAAAATGGAACCCAATACCCCATCACTTCTCTTCTGCTCTTTCTCTTCTTCCTCATCATCAACACTCCTCCATCACCAGGTCACCTTCTCTTTCTTTTTTCTTTCATTACTGACTATCTGGGTTTCTGTTTAGTTTCCTGGAAAATAATGAGGTAACTTGCATTTGACACAACTGGTTGTAGTTAAATTTATGGATGAATAAGAATTGTTATAGTTTTATTTTTATTTTTCTAGTGTTGAAGCTATTGGCTGATGGGACATGAAGATAAATTGAAAAATATGAACTTTATGATTGAAAATTTTATATATGTTATTTTCTCTAGTTAATTTATCAATGAAATGTGGGTTTGTATATAGATTATGGTTGATGAAATGTCTCTCCAGTTTGGAACTTCATTTTTGTTGTGAATTAACTTTTGACTAATTGAGGTTAGTACTTCTGATAACAAGGGGTTTGATTTTCATTGTTTGTTTTGTGTTTTGTAGATTTGTGAAAATGGAAGATAGGAAACGAGCACTTGTAAGTAGGTTGCTTCAAAATGCTCTGGTTCATGAAGTGTTGGGCATTCCAGTTGATGAGATTATCATAAAGCGCACGATTGAAGGCAAGCCCTATTTGGTATGATTGAATGTTAAAGTTCCCATTCTTGTTTCTGCATTCCAATTAATGGTGCATACTAAGATTTTGTTTGTAATTTTACACAAAATCAATGCATTGAAATAAATAATTTAGCAAGAAAATATGTACATGATATGAAAAAAGATTCATTAGTGCATATTAATTTTTTGTGTTTTGTGAAATTTTAAAGATTCTTCCCTTTGACGTTTAATGTTCTGAACTTTATTGAAACAGGCAAAAGAGAGTTTTGTTTCCGATTGGATGTTCAATTTTTTAAGCAGTTTGCTGTTATGCAATAGAATTTCTTGATAATGAATTCTTCAGGTCTAGACGCGTAAGAAATCATGAAGGTTTCAGGAATTAAGTGAACTTTTGTGATTCTTTCATTTTTATGATTTAAAACGTAACTCATGTATTTGTGTCCATGAGAACTTGATATATGCATGTCTTTCCAGTCACAATTCTAGTTCCCATTCTTGGCTTGCATATACTTCTATTATGCTAATCTTGTTTGATTTTGTTATACCATTCATATTTGTCCCTGTTTCCCAGGAATGTGATAAAGTTGGCATGGAATTTCCCAATTTTAATTTCAATGTGTCCCATCATGGTAACTATGTGGCAATAGCATCTGAACCTCTTTGCCTGGTGGGCTTGGACATTGTTTCCTGTATCATTCCTTGCAGAGAGACAGTTCCACAATTTGTTCAAAACTTTTCCTCATATTTTTCAAGTTTGGAATGGGATGAAATAATTAATGCGGGCTCCTGTGATGAAATCCTGATTGAGTTTTACAGGTACGGTGTTGCTTTGTCTAAATTCTCCGATTCCAAGAACTTTGACTGACAAAAGCTGCCTTTCAGTTCAATTTTTCAGTACATTATCATTCATATCTCTTATATTTCTGCTATTTGTAAGATCATAAACCAGTAAACACTTCATTGCAATTAGCACTACTTTGAGGAATGCAGTTGGCCCAACCCCAATAGTTTTACATTCATGGTTCATCATGTAAATGTTGAATAAAGATGCTGGACCTTTCAAATTTTAACCAGGGAAAGTGGCAATCTGTCACTTAATTGCTTGATTGCATCTATTCTATTACCACATTGAGTGATTTTTCTTATCCCCAATCTCAGTCCAAGATCAACAGCCTGCTCAGTTTCTTGCCAGTTGATTTCAATTTAGTTATGCTCAAGAGGATTTTATTGCACATATAAAATGTATAATCTTATCAGGATCTTATTAAGTATTTTTAATATACATAAGCGGATGGAGGGAAAGGCTTTGAAACCAAATCAATGTGTGAAGGAAGAATAACATAATTTTTAGGATTGAGCTGTCTTAGTTAAATTAAACTTCTATTTCATTTTTTTAGGAGGATTAGGATTATTAAACCATTGTTTTTTAAGACTTATATCTTGATTAGGATTTGGTTTTTTAGGCTTAAAAATAAAGGTTTATTTCATTATTATTTTCATGCTAGATTAAGTAATTATGGAATAAGAATATTGGTTTTTCTTCCCTTGGATTTTTTCTAGTCTGCTTGAGTTTCTTGCTACCTCTTCTACTAATTTCTCCTCTTGACCTATCTAATTTTCTCCTTAGTCTATCTTATTTTTTTTCTATTTCTCTATATTCTTTATTTAATTCTCCCTTTGCTCCTCTCTGAATTGGTCTTAGAGAAAGTTCTGATTTCTCTAAAACCTTCTGCACCAAAAATTCTAAGTACAAACAAACCTAGATTTTCCCTAACACATAGACACCCCTAAATATTCCCATCCAAAATCATAAACCCTAAATTACATCGAAAGTTCAAAAAAACCCTAGTAAGTTAGAAATTGTACTCCTCAACTGTCAGAATAGCCAATGTCACATATTAAATATTGTTCATGGTATCGTTCGTAGTACTATTTACAGTATTGTTCATAATTTTGTTCTCCCCTAAGGTTATGTTTATTTAATTAAGCCCTTCTTTGTTTTGAACATTTTAAATTTAGCCATACAAAGTGTGTACTCAATCTGGCTTCTAATGTTGAAAAAAATTTTAGTCTTAGCATAAAATTCAGAATGGTGTCAATGCTATCCAAGAGAGGAATTTTTTTCCTATCTTTTATATAATTGACACCCAAATTTCATGAAAGAGACTAGAAATTTTTGCGACATCAAGAAAGCCATGGATCAAGTACACACTCTGATGACTATGGACAGTATTGTAAATAGTACTATAAACAGTAGCATAAATAGTATTTCTATATGTGAGATTGGTTGTTCCGACATTGCTAGGGATTTTTGGTTTTCCGAACAATCTGTGTAAGGTTTACAAAAGAGGATTTTGGATGGAAAAAATTAGGGTTTTTGTGTATGTGTTAGGGAAAATCTAGTTTTGTATGTGTTTACGGTTTTTGGTGTGGAAATATTAGACCTTGCTCTGATACCCATTGATAGAGGAGTTAGATTAGGAATACAAAATCCTTTTCCTTGGAAGTGGATGTTGGTCTCTTATTAGTTTTTGTCCAATAATATTTTTAACTACTGATAAGCATGAATGATTGACATGGATTAATTTTCTCTTAAAGCATGTTTAAATGATGATTGTATTTTTTGTCCTGCAGATATTGGTGTCTTAAAGAAGCATATGTCAAAGCCATAGGGAGTGGAGTGGCATACAGATTGGACAAAGTGGAGTTTCATCATACTGACTGGACAAACATATCTGTTAAAATTGATGGAGAGGCAATGACAGAGTGGAGGTTTTGGCTTTTTGAGTTGGGAAGAAGACATTGGGTGAGTCCTTTACCAAGTTTTTCTTCTCATTTTCTATAACTGAACTTTTATCCGGTGAGATTTTGATTTTGTACACCAGTAACTGATCTTTCTTAGTTTTTTAGTTAAACTAGTTAGAAAACAAAATGTTTTTGTTCACTTGATTCAAATTTCTCATTGATTATCCCGCATGAGGTGGATTAATACGTATAAAAAACTCAGGGGCAGTTTGGTTCGGGGTTAAGTGGCATTACTGGGGTAATGTCATCTTATATTACTTGATTACCACGTTTGGTTGTCAAGTAATATAAGATACCAGTAATCTTCAAATACCAATAGTGGTTACTATTGGTAATATAAGAGGTAATCTGATTACCTCCATTTTCTTAGGTTTTCTGAGATTACCAGGGTTATCTTTTTTTGTTACAATTTTATCCCTTATTAATAAAAATTTTGGACAATAATACCCCTACTTTAAAACAAATTTACATTAATATCCTATTTCAATTTTACCCTTGTTTAGTTAAAATTTTGGACAATAATGCCCTTATATTTAAAATAATTTACAGACCACTACTGCCACCAAGCCACCACCACCACAGCCACCCAGCCACCACCGCCGACAGCGGGTCAACCACCACGGACCACCGCCGGAAAATTACCGGAGTCCCTAAAAACACTAGAAATTCTGTGGGAGGCTCCGGGAGGCTTCGATATGGTCGGAAATGGCCAGATCTAGCCAGATCTGGCCCGATATGGTCATTTTCGGCCATCAATATGGCCGGAAACGGCCATAACGAAGTCTTCCGGAGCCTCCCGCAGAATTTCCTTCTTTTTTAGGAGCTTCGGCGATTTTCCGGCGGTTGTTCGCGGTGGCGGCAGGCGGCGGCAGGAGGTGGGGGTGATTTCGTCATGAATTAAAGTTTTTTTATAAGCGGGGGTGTTTTAGCTAAATCTGAAATATTGGGGGTTAAAAAATTATTCAAAAATTAATAATAAAAATAATATTATATTAATATTTAAAAGAGGGTCAATTTAGTAATTTAAATAACATACCCACCAATTTATTCCCATAACCAAACATATTAATATAACATACCTACCAACTAACCAAACATATTTTCTTAAAGATTCCCAGTAATCTTCCAAGGTAATCTATCTTTCCAGTAATCCAATATTCCCAGTAATCTAACATTCCTGAACCAAACGCCCCCTCAGTGTCATCACTGTTCACGGAATAAACAAAACTGGTTATAATGATGATTTTGAACCTTCATATAATTTCTAATTGGATGTGAATGCAAACGGTTTATGTTATTGCAGGTATCTATTGCGAAAGGTCACCCAAGATCAGCCACTGAAAATTACAAGAGAACACTAGCAAGGATAGATTTTAATGAAGAGAACTATAATGAGGATCTTCATCTTCCAAATGCACCTTTTGTCATGCGAACAGTAGAACAACTTGTATCACTCTTACAGAATGCAAATGGGATACCAGATGCTTACACGACATGTTGAAACGGAAGGGGATTACAAAAGGGACAAAAATGGACATTGTGATTGTAATATAGACAAAGTAAAATAAAAAACATTTCAATTGGTATTCTTAAATGTCCGGATCTGTCAAAATATCTGGTTCCATGGCTTCTATGCAGAGCTCTGCTGGCCAACTGGAGTGTGGCTGGTTCAGGACTGGGCGACTGGCATTCCGTCGTCCCATAAAGAAGCAGGAATAACTAAGTGTATTGTAAAAGGTAACTCTTGCAAACACAGAAGTAGGAGAACTGTAAATGTTTTGCTCATTGCAAAAACTTGACACAATCCCTTGTAAATGTTTTGCTCATTGCAAAAACTTGACACAATCCCTTGTAAATGTTGCTGCAAAACAGCTTAATTTCATATATAAATTGCTGAAAGCCATTTTCAGTTTTATAAAGGTTTTTGGCATCCATGGCAGTTGTAGATGTCACAAAACAAATAAAGAACATTCTTGACTAAGAATTCTGAGATAACACAGGATTGCCAAGTACATCAAAACTGTTGATGACTATATTGATGATGAATAAAAAGCGACTGAGCTCAAAATGATTGGGTGAGTGAAAATAATAAGTCAATTCATTAATTAAAAGATGAATTTTATGATAATTGATGAGTAATTACGTCGGTTGTCAAAATAATAAAATATTGGATTACGTCCGTTGCTATCCATTCATGACGGAAGTTGCGGGTTATGTATTGAATATTTTGGGGTTGAAATAATCCTTTTTTGTTTTTTTCCTAATATAATTGTATTAGGACTCAACATTTTTTTTTTTAATTACAGGGATTGTTCGGACCAGTTTACGCACACCTTTATTCCTTCAAAGTCTTGAAATTGTGATAAAAACCTCAATGATCATCCCTATTAGTATCTAAGAGAACTCAAACTTAGAAATTTATAGAACTCCTTTTTACTCTTCTACCATCATGTCACCAGATAGTTATTAGGACTCAATATTTAAGATACCATTTTTTTTATTGAAATCACCAACTTCATACAGTTCTTCCTCTGAGCTCTCGAATCCTAATGTATATTTCTTATAATCAGCTTGAAGGAGAGAGTTTTGGCAAGGACAAGTTTATTACATCATTCATAGGTTAGTAAAAGAAATCTTTTATATATTAATTTTTAAAACCATCAGTCAAAGTGGTAGTTAATATGCAGTTAATGGACATTACTGAATTGACTATAATATTCTCTCTCTATGCATCAGCCATACCAATTTCAGTCACCAGATTTTATCAAAGATTGAATAAAACTCACAGAATGCCCAATGTCTTCGCAGAATCTCCAGTTGAACATATTTTAAGGCATGAAAGACAACGTTGATTAAAGATTATACTTAAAAAGCTCCAATCTACTGGAAACAAGCCTGCCTACACCAAACAACTCTCTGAGAACAGTAAATACCCCACAATTTCCTCCCAAAAATAAGTGCTTAATCCCACCAGAAGCTTTCCCCTCTGAACCTTCTCAAATCCAATTCCTCAACCATATCACCGAAAAAACCACAATAAGTAGCACATTTACAAAGAACTTAGCTGTCTCAACTACCAGCTATGTTCAAGTATTCTGTGATAAAAAGACCTACATGAAGCCAAAATAACCAGCTATGTCTTAACTTCCTAAACTACTTGTGCCACAATCTAGTAGTAGGTTATCGATAGTTTTCACATTTTCCAGAACATAACACATACTGTTCCTGGTTTATATGCCATCAACTTACAGTAAAAGAGTTCTCCATTGTTCAAACAGTGGTGCACCATAACTTACATAATTTCTCCTAAGAAACATAATGCACACCAACAATATTACCTTCAACACTCTTGGTTATCTTCTTAAAGTTACTAGGCCTTTCCTTTGTAGAAATCGAAAAACTCCAAGTTGTTTCAGCCTATGATCTGGACTTCAGGTCTAATTTATACTTGTAGCTTTAGGATCAGCCACCAACAGAAATATGATAGAGCTACAGTATTGCCATCATCAACTTCCACACAGATTCACAATATGCATACCAAGAATAGGTGCAATTGAGCATGACACAGATTTCCGACAATCAGAGAAAAGGATTAGCAGAAAACAAATTAATCAACTCAAACCACCCAAACTGCAGAAAAATAAATTTACTGTTCGTCCCAGCAGGGAGCACCTGGAAATACTCCTTTCATAAGACTTTGTCAACCTCTAGAATGCTGACATTAAAAACTTAAAAAGATCTCCACCTCTTTGCAATGCTTAACCAGCCGCAAATATATCAATCTATCCAAGAAATATCTAGCAACAGACAATAGATAAAAAGAAGAATAATACTACACATATAACATTTCTCATGCAACATTATGTGGCAAAAAATGATTGGGTGAAAATTTAATTTTAATTTAAAATCAGCCAATCATATTTTGCCACATAATATTATATGAGAAATGTTGTATGTAAATATTAAATGTGTAGTATTACTCTAAAAAGAAAGCAAGAAGGAAATGAAACAGTGCTTACACTAAATAAGACTATGACTTGTCTATGTTGAAATTGACCACATTTAAAGAGTATTCAAATGAATAATATACATAGGCTAGAAATCAATGACTTCAAACAAAATGTTTACTTGACTCAAGCAAACATATCTATATCAACTATCAACAGTAGCAGGAGCAGGAGCAGGAGCACTGTCACTGTCACACCTAATTACAATGCAAGAAACATAAGGGGCCTTACACCTTGAACGACAATCCTACTACAACAAAATGACACAGAAACCACAGAATGCGTGATATAGGACAATGCAGAAGAATACTATCCAATCTAAACATGAAAAAAGGAATAATGCAGAAAACAAAAGGTGCCATACTGCAGCAGTTCCTCCACTGAGCAACAAAGGTGCCAGGAGTCTTGTAGACTCGTAATCAGACAAGATTCATAAAAGCAACATCAAATGAACACCAGTATCAAATTCTTCCAGCCAATATGTGCTGGAGACATTACCAGGCCCAAACTTCCCAAGAATAAAATAAATACAGCACATCAATGTCTCTATCACAACAAAATGTAACAGTACAAATGCAAATGAAAAATTACTACACCAAATTATATACTACAAATACTCAAGGTGATCAATGTCACTGAAAAGATGCTACCATTAGTAAATCAAATCACCCACCTGTAAAGAATTAAGTGAAGACAACTGTCAGAACTATAGATAATGTCAGATCTATCAAACTTCAAAAGAGGATTATTCATGAATTTCTTTAAGTAGAAACACCCTCCTCTGGTAACTAGCAGCTATAGTGACAACAAAACAAATTTAAACACTCGATAACTATTTTAAATCTTACTACCCTTTTCCAAGTTGCAAGAAAGCCAGTAAAGAATGAGGTATTCTACAGAATGAAGCACAAAGATCTATTACAAAATATAAGGGATAACATACCTTATGAGATTCCTTTCCAAGCCATAGGCTTCAACTTGAAAGGGGCATGGAAAGCGAGCAGGCACAGACTCCAAGACCAGAAAGCAATAAGATGAATCCCAAACGATTGATCTTCCCAGAGAACAAGACAAATATGATAAACCCATTTCAGTGGTTCAATAATTATGCTAGATACAGTTGTATGAGGAAGTAGAGTAAATTAATCTAAAGCCTCATATTGATCAAGGAGTTCACAAAAATATGCTGAACCATATACAGATATTTATCAAAAGACCAGAATAAGTTTAGTACCACCTTAACAACAAATAAACAACAATAAAGAGATTACATCAATAAAAATGAAGCAACAAATCGCCGCCTACAGAACATATTATAACCAACATAACAAACAAAGTTGAAAAGGTCATTATAACATTCAGATCAGCTCAAAATCCTTATTGACTAAAATTGATACTTTGTTACAGGAGTCAGGCAATCAACTCACAAATGAATCAAACACACACATCCTGCAATTTGTCAATCTAATGTAAGGCAGCAGTAGTGAGAAAACTCAATTACATATGAAAAACAGTTGTAAAGTAATGAGTAAACATGAAAATAAAAATGCAACACAATATGTCATGGTTAATGGAGAAACATAAAACACCAAAGTGCACTGACAAGTAGTTCCAGTAAGAAAAATAAATTCCTAGGTAATTAAGAACTCAACAGAACTGTAAAGACATGGTAAGAAAAAAACAAAAAGGCCCTATGAGGAAGCTGAGATTTGTTACAAGGGGACAAATTGTCTAAATTACAAACAATTAGGAGTATCTCTGTAACTTCTTTAGAGAAGTATACAAAAAGAATGGATATAATTACAAATGCCAATTTGCCAGAGGCATAAATATATTAGCAGTTTGTCCCCTGACAAGAGCACTATCATTCTTATCTAAACAGTTGAATAAACCATGGGAATGTACAGTATACTGTCTTCATCAAAACAAAGTTAACTCCGAGAGGTCATCCATAGGTATTTGAAGACCCATTAAGTCTTGGTCTTGTAAGTCGTCTGCATTCAAATTATTGAATAAAGTACTTAGATCTTGGTGATCATTCAGGTCATTTACGCCACCAAGTTCTTCTATCAAGTCAAATTGTTCCTTTACTTCAGTAGAATTTTGTGTAACATTATCATGAGAGATCAATCCAAGTTCTCTCTTCTTATTGCCACCACCATTAACCCCTTCCTTAGAAACATTAGAAGCAGAGTACACAGAATGACCAGGTTCTATAAACTTATCAACAAATCCATTTCCTGATGTTGGCAGCTGAGCTGTCTTCTGCTTAGGCTTTGATTTCATTTTACGCTCACCCTTAAAATTACTCATCGATGCACGGCCAGATTTTGCAACAGAATTTCTGACTGAAGTATCTTTGTCCCTTTCTCTTTCACTTCTCTTCCCCTTTGCACCAGCTGATAAAGTATTGCCGAGAGCTGATGCAGCTCTCAGGGAAGCACTGCCACCAACATCATCAAGTAGCACTTCCTTCTTCCTCCCTCTGTTGAATATTGGTCCAGTTTTGACAAAATCTTGGTCCATGGGGTGTACATGAGTTTCAAATGAGTCAAATGAACCCCCGTCAACTTTATCACCATGGAAATTCTTACCATGGAAAGAGCCTGCAAAAAATAAGTGATTTGAAGAAAAACATCAGAATGCACCGAATTTTACCCATATGACTTGACCCCTAACCAGATACCAAAGCCTATAGTGTCAAGAATATTTGGAGCACCATGGCAGATGAATTGTAAAAACATGTGTTTGTAAAGCACAAACGCATTTTAAGACCATTAATACATTTCCTGAAATCTTCATAACAGTTAAGTAAAATAGCAAACCTGACACTGAAGGCACTGGTTGAGAGCTAACAGTTTCAGGCTGCACATTTCTAGAAGCAGCAAAAATGACATCTCGAAGTGAAGGCTCAGCAAAACAACTTTTTCCAGTTTCTTCAAATTTATGACATCTTGCAAGAACCCTCTTCATAAAAGCCGAAGCAACTTGTTTTGAAACCTTGGTGATCCCACTTTTTGAACTGCTTCCACGGGTGACCTGCCAGTTTTATTCAAAGAGGCATCTTATATTTCACACTAATAAATCCTACTAAATCCAAATTCCTCATACAATGCGGAAAATCAAGTATCATGACAAAACCAGCAGGAAGTAAACACTGGGATATTTTTGAAAGAAAAAAGATCATATGCATTAATATCAGCCACACTAAATTATATAACAAAATATGAATAAAGAAAAGTCAAAGTCAAGTATATAACATTGAAAGCATAATATCAATCACAGTCAAATATACTAATATAACATATGGATTTAAAAAAAAAAAATAAATCAAAACCTTCCTGATTTTCCCCTCCCACACCTAAAATCCAATACACATGCACACGCATGTGCTCTGCTAAGAAATAATGTGCGAGATACTAAAGATAGACCTCAATTATACATATAAATTAACAATCATTCAGTCACATGATAGAATGAGATAGGAAAAATTACCAGCTTCTTTTTGTAAGCCAACTCAACAAGTCTGTCCATTGCAACCTGCTCAAGGCCCCTGCAAAATTAACCACATAATTTTATTCTTCAACAATAGTTGACTAATATACATCCTGCAAAGCTTGAGTCATATATGAAAATTTTCATTCAATAATGAATAACCTACCGTTCTTCTGTTTCCTTGACTTTCTCCATTGCTTTGAGTATTTTGTTTAGGTGTTCCTTCTTTTTACCAATCTATGGAATCCAGAAAAAAAAAAAAAATTAAAAACTAAAAGAAAAAAGCATTTAGTAAATACAAAAAAGAATATTTGACACAATGTTCAAGTGAAAATAACTCAAAATTGTTCAAAAAAGATTCAAAAACAATATGCTTTTGGCAGCACATCAATAATAAAATGGACTTTCCACAAGTCTAGCCAAACACTATGAAATTGAAAATTCTACATAAAAAGAAAAATAACCTGTTGGCGAAGTCCCTTTTGTAGTTTAACAATGTCTTGATTAATTGTTTCTTCCTCTCCATCTGCTAGATCAGGCTGTGCATGGCAACCATAATTGAGAATTGGATTAAAGAAATAAAAATGACATGTGGTTTGACTCCGCTACTCGATTTAAATGCAGATATCTGGTAACACAACCTTTAACTGTTGTTTTTTAAAAGTTTAAAATAAATGAATTTATATATACACATACACGCGTGCACACACATACACACACAAAAATTCTCATGTTTGGACCTAAATCTGAACTTAAACTCTCAAATACAAGAGTTAATTCTTGCATGCAAGACTTGATATAAGTTCACGAAATTTTGTGTTCTTTTGCCGCTGAAAGACAAAATCTTACAAACATCTAGCAATTATTGCATGCAAAAGTGAATTGCATACACAAGCTTAAGTCCAGATTTTTACATTATCAAAGTTACTGCAGGAGAAACTTATACACATAAACATTCATTTAAGGGGAAAACAAATAGAAAGGCGGAGGAACTACTTCATAATGGGTTACTTTCAAAAACCACCCTTGAGGCTTCAAAAATTATCAACTGGTTGCTAAGTTTAGGCAAATTCATCAAAAACCACCCCTAAGCCCTAAGGTTCTGAAAAATGGTCAAAATCTACCCCTACTAACGAAATCCGTTAATAAAATATTAAATGCCTGTTATACCCTTATTATCATCAATCTTAAATTCATTTCTTTCTTTTTTTTACGTTTTACTTCCCTCCTCCTATCCCCCGCTCTTTTCTTCACTTCAAAAACCCTAGATCTGCAAAACACGCTGGCAGCATATATCCTCATACTCACAGTGACACCATCCCAGCCCCCTCCCCCACCCTCACAGCCTACAGACCTTACCCTAACCCCACATGGTGCAGTATCCTTGGCTGCCCCAGTCACAGCTGGGCAACATGCAACTGCTGCACCTCACGCCACTGATCCAACCATCGTCAATCTAGTTATGGTAGTTTTTATCCTGCTTTATTATTATTTTTTTATTTTCTTTTCAAATTATTTAAAAGTAAAAAAAGTTTTTCATAAAGGCTTGCAGAACATACCCTATAAGAACTCCCTCCCCCACCCTCACAGCCTACCGACCTTACCCTAACCCCACATGGTGCAGTATCCTTTAGCTGCATCAGTCACAGCCGGGCAACATGCAACTGCTGCACCTCACGCCACTGATCCAACCATCGTCAATCTAGTTATGGTAGTTTTTATCCTGCTTTATTATTATTTTTTTTATTTTCTTTTCAAATTATAAAGAAGTAAAAAAAACGTTTTTCATAAAGGCTTGCAGAACATACCCTATAAGAACCACGACCACTACCTTACATCGTTTCATCAATTCACATCATTGAGGTTGACTGATGGATGATGTCAAGGTGGCTTGAGATGTTGATTAGTGGAAAAAAGGGTTTGAGATGTAGATGATAGGAAGAAACTGACTGAAATGTAAAATGATTTTCACAAAAGTCAGCAGGAAATTAAAATTTTACCCCTCAAAAATAATGTGAGAATTTTATTTTAACATTTCACTGTTAATTTGTTTTGGACAGTATAGGTTCTGGGGTGGTTTTGTCTGTTTTTCAAACCTCAAGAGTGGTTTTTGAGGAATATGCCTAAACTTAGCATCCAACTGAAAATTTCTGAAACCTTAGCGGTGGGTTCTAAAATTAACCCATATTAAAAACCCTTTGACTTGGAAAAAAGAATTAAATGCTTCCATGCACATCATTGTTTTACACTACAAGCTTACCACAGCTTCCAGATGCAGGCCAATACTCTGCAGCTCCAGCAAAAGTTTGTCTCTCAGAGGTATGTCATCATATCGGCAATCAAAGGAATCAATGCCAAAAGCATTTGTATGTAGAGCTTGTGGCCGATTACCGCCATTTTCGGAAAACTCAGTCAAAATCCCAATCTCTGAATGCATGAGCCCAGTCCCTCCATTTGCAAAATCATCATTATACAATCTATTTTGGATGTTTTTGCCCCTGTTAAAGGTAGCAGTCCCATTGCAAGCCAATCGGTCAACAGAAGATTGCTTCTGAACCTGAAGACCCCCCATGGAGTCATATTCAATTTCCATCCCATCCATCTTCCTAGAATCAGCATCAATAAGGAGACATGTACCACCAGGAGAATCATCCCGATTATATTGGAAAGACATATTTCTCCCTCCACTATTATCTGGAAATTCTTCAATTTCATCTTCCACAATCAGAGCTGAAAGCACTCTTTGATACAATGGAGTATCTTCATTCCTACTCTCGGAGTCCGTTGTTCCACAAAAGAAACCATTGTCCTGAACTTGATCACCCAGATCAGGAATCCTAGTCGACTCTTTTGACTGAATCTGACCTTGCAGGCTTCTGTCTTTTTCACCAGAAACAAGAATCTGAGACAGAAAATCTTCATGCACAAGATCACCCTGTCAAAAAGTTATGACTTCAGAACTACTACATGAAGTACCATTAATCCATACAAAAACTCCAGACATTCTGCAAGTGTTTCTATTTTATTTTGATTTAAGTTTTGTGGATTAAGACCACCCAAAAATGAGATGCAAACAAAAAATTTGGATCAGAGATGAGCACATGGAAGGAAAATGAATCCTTAAAAAAGCATCTAGGTGTAAAATCAAACAGAAAAACAGCCAAGTAAACAAATGATAGCTGGGAAAAGATTCACTAATAATACAAGTTCATGACACCAAAAAGGAAAGAATTGTAGAAGAAGAAACAAAAAGGTCAATAAGAAAGATTGTTCAAGTAAAAGTGGATAGAAAAGATCATCCAAGCTTCAGGAAGTAAGAAGTATGAATTAATTAAAGCAATGTCATGGTTCACGCAAATAATCCCATTGTACTCTACACAGCATCTTGTCCCTCATTGTCATCGCATGTAATAGCCATTAAAGGGAATTCATAAAAATGATGTTATTTCAAGCTGAAACCTGTGGTGAAATACCCATACATATGTATCAACTTCCCTTATAAAATGGACTTTGGTTACAGAAAATGCTAAGAGCATAAACAATTCAATAAAGTTGACTTGTTAAAATCCATAGCCAGGTAACATTACAAAGAAACATAATAATCAGTATGGCAAGATAACAGTCCAAAACCATATAGAGGTGCTGTCAGAAAGTAAATATATGCTCTTAGACATTAATAAGCTTTCATGATGCTCATATGTAGATGTCAGCTAATCCAAGAAGACAAGATAGAAGAATAGAAGGGAGTATCATTACAACAATAAAGAATTAACTCAACTACGGCCAGAATATTTGTTAACTACAGACTACAGTTACCACCTGTTGCTTCAAGTAGGATACATCCTCTAAGCTGATTGAAGCAAACATCGGTTCCATTTTCTTCCAGAATGAACCAGAACAGGCAAGATCTACAAAAGTAAGCATTTCTTTTAATAAAAATGTCCCTATTTAGAAAGGAAATGAGAGAGAGAAACATGCTGAGACACACACAATACATATTATGCATGTTTGTGCATGGCAGGAACATAAAATTAAGGTCAGACGTACAGCTGGAATTACAAGCAAAATTTGCAGCTGCCAAGAGATCTTCACGATCATCATCTGAATCACCTAGAATACAAAATGCAAAAGTACGTTACTAGAGCGCAAAACTTCAGCAAGGGCAGTAAATATTATGATCTGCACTTTATCTATTAAAAGGAACCATATATTGTATCATACACAATACATTGGGAACTAAGTAACAAAGAATAGCAAACTTAATCCTGATGGCAAGCAACATATATATCCAGTGCATATGGATAAACATAGATATTTCTGCAGTGTCTGTAATACATATGCATAATAAAAGAATTTGCAAATTACCGGAGAAATTAATAAAAGAGGCATGCTTAATTATTAGAAAACGTTGGAAGTTGTAGTGCATTCTTATATCTCTCAAACATAATTTTTATTCAAATATCACTATCAGATCAAGAGTCAACTCTGAATTCATTCTATTTATTATATTAATTTGAGATGTTACCAGACAAATCTGGGGAAACAGCCATTGATGTATGACCTAGACGAGTAAAGACCTTGCGTTCTGACACTTTCTTTAGTGGAGGACGCCCTGACTTGCTGAAAAAAATTAAAAGATTAAATAAAGGAAAGACAAAAACAAGGGTCATGGGGAAAAGAAAAAAAGCAAAAAAGCAGAACTTTCATCCTACTACTAAGAAATATATGTTACACCTTCCGTTCTTATCAGAACCAGGCCTTGAACTTTTAAGTGGCTTTGATGAGGATGAATTTTCCAACTTTTCCCTCAGTGGTGAAATGCTAGCCCTAGAATACGATGAGCCTCGTCCACTCCTACCTTGTCTACGCACACCATCTCCAATCTCTTCCTTGTTCAGTGCTTTGTTCTTCTTTGTAAGCAACAAGGATGGACCACCACTATGAACACTAGTGGTTCTTTCCTCTACTTCACTGCTACCTATTCCTTTTTCCTTTAACCTACCTTCACGATTTTCCCCAGCACCAGATTCTTCACTTTCAGATAATCTGGCAGGGGATGAAACAATCTCCTGCTTCACCTTATATTGTGGGGTGCCATTAGACATGCCTCTGGCAATAAGCAATCCATTGCTCCCAATAGTAGGTGTTCTAGCACCTAAATCAGAAGGCGTACAACCCTCTGAAGATGTTTGGCTTTCATCAAGGTTTGAGACAGGAGAAACCAAATTGGCTCTTCGGCTGCGTGAGGTCTTTTGTGGCCTCTGACCACCCCACTGAGTTATAGGGGGAGAGGATGATCCTGCAGACAAAGGACGCTTGCGATTACTAGCCCCACCCACAGAATTAATTTTGTTTATACTTGGAGGTTGTTCCCAGCCATCTGCTCCAGATGGACGAGGAATATTAGGAGAAGATTTTGCTGCCATTACAGGACAAGTTCGAGGTGGCCTTGAGGCCTTTCCTTTTGTCAATGGACCAGTACTGACTAAATGACTATCCTCACGTATATTTAACCTGAATAAGAAAATTACACACAAAACAAACAGGAAAACATGAAATTAGCACATAACAAAAGGTAAATCAAGGGGACTTGCACCAAAGCCACAAATCAAGTATCTGTAAGTCTGGCACCAAGAATTGCACAACTGATTATACACATTAAAACATACTTGTTTCCTTTGATGTGCTCCTTATTTGAGCCAGCCATAAAATCCCTTGAAAGAGAAACCTTCTCCAAATCACTCTTGGGAATTGCACGGACATTTGAACCAGCAGGCAAGGAAGTATTATCTAACTTATTAATGCCATTGGCACCAACAGAAGATCCTGGTCTGTGAAAAAGAAAGTTCCAAGAACATATTATGTTTCATCTTTTAGCACATACAAAACAAGACTCCAAAGAGGTGAAACAAGCAATGGATCAAAGAGAAAGAACAAAGAGATAGCATCCAGAAAGAACAAACAGAATTACTATATTTATATATACTGAATTCTAATAACTCAGAACCAAGCTATTTTACTTCAACTAAATACATGCTTACTCTAATAACAGTTCCTTTTAGGGAATTAGATATTAATAAACTGGACAAAAACTGATATATGGCATTCAAAATTTTGTTTTGATCAATTTTCCTGTTTATGGGGCAGAGAAGGGGGAAGGGAATCAAGATGAAAGCAAGTCAGCTTATTGGTCCTTAATTTTATCCTTTCAAACATATCTTTAAAATAACCAAGATAGCAGTGATATGCAAACAATTCTGAGGCTTACATTTTTTTTTTAGCACTCAAACTGAATACATACTGTGCAGTGGTTTAGGTTTAGCTCTTACGTACATGAGGCTACATCTATCATACACATCCTAATTAATCTTACATGTATGTCCAAATAAACTATAATGCTCCAGAAAGTGCCAGATAATTATCTAAAAGAAGATAATAATAACTATAACCAGAAAATATTCATAGCTCTCAAAATCCATCACCAGTGCAAAATCAAGATCAATTTCTCATCATTTACATTAAATAGACATGTATTCAATTACCTAAAGCCTTGGGCATCACAGGACGGCAGACCAGATTCATTGTTAACTTTATGATGCATTACCCGTTTAAGATCTCCATCACCATCCATAGGTCTGGTGAAAACAGTGCCAACTGAACGCTTCCTTTTCATTTTTTTTTCCCACCCTTCTCCAGCAGGCAGTCTACGGATCTTTTCTTCAACCACATCAGAATTTTCACCACCATCTTTCAGCATGTCTCTATCTTTTATCATGACTAGAGTCTGCCTTGCAGGAACATTACTTCGGTCAGCCTGGAGAAGTTTGAAGAAAAGAGAGAAATCGCACATATAAATTAAAATATTTTAGTGATAAAAAATCATGGCATTTTACAAGATATCACGATTCGTTAAGCAATCAAAGACTTTTCAAGATACCAGAAATAAAATTTAAGAAAAGAAAAAGAAAGTGTGATAGATATAGAGTCAAAGCAACAATGAAGCGATATTACGTCTCATAAAGATCACACTCATTAAGTTCTTTGATGGTTTAAAGCATCCAAATAAATCACGCTCACTAAGGTTTGTGATGTTTTGAAATAGCTGTATAGGGGTTTTCACTCTTTCAGGAACTACTTGTGATATAGAGGACAAGGACCTCAGTGGAAAATGAATAATCAAGATATCTTAATTTTCAGGTTCACCAACTAGCAGATTTTATGGCAAAAAGGAGTGTGAAGAAAATTCGGAGGATCTCTCATGCTAATTAGTTGCTCTATTTTCGTTTCTCTCTTGACCTAGAGGTATAAATTACCACACTTATATATTGGCTTTTTCTAGCTCCTTTTCCATTTTTGTATTTCAGTTTCTTCTCAATTAAAAGTTACACTCTAGTTTACCCAAAAAAAAAAAGTTACACTCTAGGCAGGTGCAGATTTATGCATGCAAAAAACCTCAAAACACTATATCAAAACCAACAAGGTAACATGCACAAGAAGAGGGAGAGAGAGGGAGAGAGATTTATTGAATTTCATACAAAACTAGCGAGAAAATAAAAAGTCGACTGATCCTCCCGATAAGATAAAGAAGAAATAAGATAGAATATGAAAGATAACATTGTTAATTAGAATAAAAAAATATATCAAATAAATTTTGATATACGAACCCTTGTTTCAGCTACTGAAGTGCGAACTCTTTTATTCAGACCTACACTTTTAGTTCTGTCCTCCAGTCTTTGAGGCAAAAGGTCAGGAGATTTTCGTTGCATCAAAGCTCCCATCTTTAACATATTCGTTCCACCAGGTCTTTCATTTGTTAGCATCTCACTCCGCGGTAACTTCTTTGGATTTAAAGCCTCAACAAACTTGTTCAGATTGTGCAAGGATTCTTCAATCTTTTTTGCCCTACTCCTGATACAAAAAACGATGCATTTTAGCTGAGAATGATTTTTCAAAATGGCAACAAATCTCTAAATCAAACGTACAATTTTTGTCCATTTACTTTTGAACAATAATCAACTCTTTTAGGAAGGCCAAAAAAAGTTTGGTACAACCTGTACATGGCAAAAATACAAGAGAACCAAAAAGAAAGGAAAAAAAAAAAAACTGAAGCCCTTAACGTAATTTATAAAACATGTACAATTTCTATCTGACTCAATACCAAGATTAAAAAAAAAATACTTATTTTTGGCACACGTCCACAGGTGAATGCTAACAGTAAGATTGATCTTCATTGACATATAATTGTTTGAACTGTCTCGTACTCATACGTGATAGAAGATAACCAGAAAACAGAAAAGTATATGCCAGGTTCACATGTTATGTAGAAACACTAATAAGACAAATTCAAGGGTCAACTGGTATATTGTAAGCAGCATTATAATTACCGGGCCTTATTAGAGCCATCCAACACGTTTGCTTTAAACCGTTTTAATTCCTCGGTAGCTACCGCAAGGGGAGGCTTTGCATGAGCAGCTCCAAAAGCATTTTCTTCTGCAGTGGTCCCAAGAGACGGCCCCAACGCTTTCCTTATCAGATCACCTAACCGTGTATACTTTTGATCACCCATTGTGATAGGATCCAATGTTAACCACTGAGATAATGACAGAACATCCCCTGTTGGTGTAGCCATCCCTCGAGACATACTGCTCACAGAACTAAACATTCGGCTCTCACTCCCCTCCAGGAAGCTTCCAGACCTATCCAATGAATAAATCCCCCGCTGTCCATTTGGATAGTTCCCTGAAGATGCCAAATCTTCCGGACTAGCTGAACTAGACTCAAATCTCACATTTCCCGCCATAACTCTAATTCAACACATATCTACAAAAAGGTTTAATTAAAAAACAAAAAAAAAAAAAAAAAACATTTTAGTGACTCCAACACAGCAAATCCGTCAAACATGGAGCAAAATTTCAACATATAGACCACAACTAAAAGTACCCATATGCCAAAATTAGTGTCAATACTTGCTTATTAATATGTCTTTCTTCAACTCAATATGTCAGAAAATTTCACCCAACATAATAAGCGCTAAATGTTTGCAAGTACAATAAAACTGTACAACAAAAGAGAACAAAAGTTTAGCCATATCATTGAGCTTTCAAAAAGTTACTTTAATTAAGCTAAAACTAGCATTAACCAAAATTTTCCTTCTCTGATTCCAAATAAATCGACATATCTTCAAACTAATTAAAATAATTCTCAACATTCTCAAATTAAAAAATTGTCAAACATAAAAGCGAATCCCAGCAATCAAACGAGCCTTAAGGCTTAACTTCAAAACAATTATCTACAACATTAGCACAAATCGAGAAACCCCCTAAAATTAAACCTCCAAACAGCATTTAAGCAAACAAAACTACTAAAGTTCAAAGCAGAATATCAAAACAAAACAAAATTCAGAATTCGAAAAATCGCGATATACAATACAAAACGACAAAAGAATGCAAAATTCCCATAAGCCCAATCCGTATAATGCTTCTTACTTACGAACAAGCAATCCCCAAACTTCTCTGTACTTCAAAACCCTAATTCGAGCAACGAATTAGGGTTTTGCAAAATTCACCCGAAATTAAACCCTAAAATCAAGTCGAAAACCCAACAATTGAAAAATTCGAAGCTAAAATTACACAAAACGTACCGGCATTGACCGATCGAGCACGAAACGAGATCGTATTGTAGAGAGAGAAACTAAAAAAGGGTTTTTTTATAGAGAGAGAAAGTACATAGTTACTAAAGAGATTCTTCGGACAGAGAGAGAAAGGGGCAAAAAAAAAAACAAGTGGGTCCCGAGAAAATTTAGGGGGAGAGTAGGGAGAAGTATAGAGCAGATGAAATCAGGACCGTTGGTTTCTTTATGAAGCGTAGATCGCAAGCGTTGGATCAGGCTAATTGGGAGTGGGGTCCTTTTGAATTTTTAGATTGTGAGATTGTGATGGTGAAATTGTACTTGAGGAATATACTATTTTTGCACCTGGGTTTTTGTAGCAAAAGAATGGTTGGAATTTTTATTTTTATTTTTATATTATTTTATTTTTATTTTTGGAAAGAAGATGAGGTGAGAATTTTTGAAAAATTAGAGAGGAAATTTGGAGTAAAAAGTGCTCGTATTTTTTTTGGTTGGGACCAAAGCTTAGGGATCAAAAAGGTTACTAAAATTGACTTCGGTTGACTTTGGAGTGTTGAATTGAATGTGTGGATAGGGTTCGATTTGGTGATTTTTGTATGGTTGGTCAACTATTTGGAATATGTTGATGTTTCAAAACTACCCTCAAACTCTAATTTCATCAAAAGAAAGTTAACGTTCAAGGATATCTGAGGCATTTAATCTCACATATTTTACAAAAATTGAGGATAAATTAGTAAGTTTACATAAATTTCAACTTTTTGATTTAATAGTCTTATAAGACTTTTAGGTTTAAGGATTGTTTTTTTTTGTTTTTTTTAATGATATCTTGTAAAAATACTAGTGTTTTAAAACCTGGTCTGACTCGGCCGGTGAACCTTCAACAGGACCTAAGGCCTTCACCAGGTCGAGTTACAAATTTTCTTATTCATTGAAAACCTTAGAAATTAGGACATCAATCTGTGAAAAATTGAAGGATGTAATGTTAAGGCTTTTGAAGAGGAATGGATGATGAGTGCAATAGTGGCAATGGCGGTGATTTTCGCTAAGTGAATCGACCAGAAATCCCAAAAATATATCGCCGAAAAAATCCCACTATTGTTGGTGATTGGGGAGGCAAACCAGGGAGGGGTGAGATGAGTTTTGGTCAGGAGATTGAGGAGAGTGTTTTCGTAGTGATGAAGAGTGTTGTCATCGCCGGGAATAGGCTCTATTTGCCGACGTTGACAGTGGTGTTTGGGGTGTTTTTGCAATATTTCAAACCTATGGGGACTTCAAAAAATTTAGAGGTATTTTTGTTAGATTTCAAACCTTTGGACATCGGTTTAACTGTCGGTCAAACTGAGACCCGGTCACTTTACTAGATTTCATGTCGAGCGGGGTTTTAAAACACTGAAAAATACCATAAATTTGACTATTAACTAAACCTCAAGGTATTTTATGAAAATCTCTCAATATGAAATTGCATCATAATACTCTTTTTCTTCTGTTTATTAAGAAATATCATGTGTTATACACTTGTGGTTTATGAAACTTTCGCACTAGCAGATAGCAATATGAGATTATTTATATGGTATATTCTCTTTTGCTCACATTTATATAATTATATGGTATAATCATAAACTTGAATTAATCTGTTATGTAATTGTATTGTTGATAAAATTTCGAGTAAATTCTTAGTAAAGTCTTCATGATAATTTAAACATTACTTGTGATACATTTGAGTTGTCTTGGTACTACAATTTTCTATTGATGGGCGTATACGTATATAATTTAATTACATAGAAGATTAATATTGATATTTCAACTTATTGTTAAGATATTGTTGTATTTTTATCTCTTACTTACCATAAACAGTGGGACTCAGAGCACATTACTCTTAATTCAATAAAAAAGCTCAGGACCCCACTTTAATCATCTAATGTGAAACTTGTAGATGCAAAAAATCTACCGTCATGAAAATAGGGTATGATCTCGTGAGGTTAAAGCCACTGACAATCCACTAGACCTGTACACATGAAAGAACAAGTGTGAAGCTTACGAAAAACATTGGGGTAGTGTTTGCCATAGGCACTCTGACGCTCAAGTCAGCAAGACTGAAAGAGATTATTTGATAAGATTAAGGAAAAGAAGGATTACCAGGAGTCTTGTCGGAGGCTAAGACTATGACAGAGGCGTCGAGTTCTTGAGAACAAGAACTATAGGAGCAAATAGATGGTTTTGAGTAGTCTAGATTGACTATGGGAGATTCCTCCTTTATAAGAAGGCGGACCTTTGTTTATATAGTGAACACAAGGGGTTGGAATCCTAGTAGGACACTAAGTCATATTTTGAGAGATAATCCCTATCAAGAAAGAAATAGGATTTCTTGACTTTATCAGATTTAGTTTAATAGTTTGAGTAAGATTTGGAATCTTAGTAGAAGAGGAGATAGAATGGGATTCTGTTTTCCTATTTATGGATTATTGTAGGCTAATGGGTTGAAACTCAATTTAGCTTAACTTATAGGATAGCCCAACTCATAGAATGGGTAGTTCACAAGGTGATTTTAAGCGTAGGCCCAATCGGGATTGGGCTGGGGCCTTAGGCCGTGACATGTTTATTTCGTTATTGGGCCTTGTCAGGCTCAAGATAATTTTTGGCCCTAATAGTTAGCCCCCCACTGTCTAAGTTAATGAGTGTTTAGCTTAGAGAGTAAATTTAATTGAATGAGTGCTGACTGGGCAGATTAGTGCTAGCAGCTCGTTAGGTCAGATGGACCGTTATTTGGAGAAAGTTCACTCGACCAACCTGAGTTGGGAGGAGTTTGTTCGACCAACCTAAGTTGGGAGGTATTTGTTCGACCAACTTGAGTTGGGAGGAGTTTGCTTGACCAACCTGAGTTGAGAGAAGTTTGCTCGACCAACCTGAGTTGGGAGAGGTTCACTCAACCAACCTAAGTTGGGAGGTGAATGCTCGACCAACCTGAGTTGGGAGAAGTTTGCTCAACCAACCTGAATTGGGAGAATTTTACTCGACAAACCTTAGTTGGGAGGTGAATGTTCGACCAACCTGAGTTGGGAGAAGTTTGTTAGACCAACCTGAGTTAGGAGAAGTTTCTCGCCCAACCTGAGTTGAGAGAGGTTTACTCAAAGTTTACTCGACTAACCTGAGTTGGGAGATAAATGTCGACCAACCTGAGTTAAGAGGTGAATGTCGACCAACCTGAGTTGGGAGAAGCTTGCTCGACCAACGTGAGTTGGGAGAAATATGGATGTTCGTTCGACCCACTTGAGTGGGGAGGTTGAGTATCCTGGAGAGTATGTTGTTCCTTCCGTAGGTGTAAGAATGTGTGAATCGTAGCCCTCTATCGAATCACTTAGAGATGGCAATGTGTACCTCCCACTTGGCTCGGCTCCTGTTGATGATTAAACGGTGTATGCCAAGTGGAGTTTGTATAGAGCTTGTGATCGAGTCGGCGTGACTGGCTTGTAGTTGAAAATCAATGTATTGGACCTTATGGCCGAGTCGTTGTAAATTGATTGAAGGTAAACATTGTTTTTTGCTGAATAGTACTTTTATTGAGTTGGGAGGAATACTAAGCCAAATGGAGAAGTAAAATGCATGGGATGCATGTGTTCAAGTAATAAGTTAAATGGAGAAAAAATAAACCAAATTGAGTGCAAGTTAAGAGGTGAAGTAATATGCATGGTAGCATGGCGTGTATGTGTAATAAACCAAATGAATAATAAGCCAAATGGAGAAAGAAAAAGACAAATGGGGGTGAATGCTTCTACTATGTGATTAACAAAAGCTAAGCAAAATGAAGTTTTTAAGTAAAACATACCAGGGAAAAATGGTGCGCATGCCAAATTTGCTAGAGTGGTTGATTCTGGTGAGCCGTGCCGAACGATTTGATCGTAGCAGAATCAAGGGCGACTGCTGTGAACTTAGCTTTTATAGGGGAGATCCAAGCCGAATGACCATTGTGTAATGTGCATTTTAATTAATGCATGTGCAAATGATGGTAATGTGCATTTTAATTAATGCATGTGCAAATGATGGTCAAAATAGTAAGGTAATTGATTCGGCTCACCCTTTTAGTTGAAAAATGGACTCACATGGACCATTTTAAAATGGCTTTACTCTTTAGTCTTTGTAACATGTGGTCCCCACATGATGCACTTGTTTTAAATTAAAAATAAAAGCTCTTAGGCTGGGAAAACGAGAATTTGTAGAACTTTTCTATGCAAAAAATCTTCAACCGCTTTTCCTTTCAGGTAAAATCTTCTATCTTTTTTATTTCTTTCCCTTTCAAGTGTTGCCACTCGTGCTTGCTAGATCGTGTCTCACTCTACATATCATCAAATTGAATCTTTCAAATAAGTTGAATCGTTGTTGCAAGCATTGACTCAGCCATGTGCTGAGCTTTTGGCTATGATACCATGGCCACAATGAGTAACTCGAGTGATAGCTAATGCAAGTGCTTGTGGAGATTTGGGTTGGAAAGCGAATTCATTGCACGTTAGTGAAGTGTAGATTTAGATTTTCTTTGGTGGTAATTTCGCCAGAGATCATGGAAGCAACAGAGAAATTTACATTGAATGGGAGAAATAAGGGAGAGAAGAGGTGAAGTTTTTATTTTATTGTTCTAAACACACACAAAGAATGTTGACGTCGATGCTGGAGTTGGCAGTTGTGGCGCTGGAGATGGTGGCTTTGATGATGTTGGTGTAGGTGCTTGTAGTGTCGTGTTGTGGAGGTGGAGGGTGGGTGGATAGTGCTGGGGAGGGAGTGTCACTTGGATGGAAAAGGCGTCCAGGTTCAGGTGACAGTAGCGTACCTGGGTAAGAGCGAAATGGGCAGTATTAGAGGTAAGGATTCAGAAGTGAGAAATGAATGCATGACGATGACGGTTGCCACTAGGTGGCGATGCTGTGGAGCGGCGAAGGTGGCGTAATGGTCCATCAGTTGTTGTCGGCATTGGGTTTGAAGAGGAAAAAGATAAAAGACGGCAAGAGATATGGAGTAAAGTATGAAAGGAGACGTGATTTTCCAGTTTTGTAAGGAAGAAAAAGTGACGATATTCGTAAAGAGAAACAGTCTGAGAATTGTTATACAGGAAAAATAAGGTCATGTTTGGATGTGGTGAGGGTTTTTAGATTGCTGAATAGATATAATATAAAACAAATTAAAATATGGCGAATAAATATAACATGACTTGTGAATAGATAAAACAAATGAAGAAAGGTAAAGAATATTTTTTCTTATCGTGATGGAACTTTTGATTAACGATGTTAGTCAAGGGGAGTTTTGTGCCTCCTCTCATATTGCAAGTCGTCATTGGCAGATAATTGTCAGGGCTCCACGGTGGGCGTCAAACTGTAGATACAAAAAATCTACCATCATGAAAATAGGGTATGATCTCGTGAGGTTGAGGTCACTGACAATCCACTAGACCTACACACATGAAAGAACAAGCATGAAGCTTACGGAAAACATCGGAGTGGTGTTTGTCGTAGGCACTCCGATGCTCAAATTAACAAGGCTAAAAGAGATTATTTGATAAGAATTAAGGAGAAGAAGGATTACCAGGAGTCTTGTTGGAGGCTAGGACTACGACAAAGGCGTCGAGTTCTTGGGAACAAAAACTTTAGGAACAAATAGATGGTTTTGAGTAGTCTAAATTGACTGTGGGAGATTCCTCCTTTATGAGAGAGCAGACATTTGTTTATATAGTGAACCCAATGGGTTGAAATTCTAGTAGGATACTAAATCCTATTTTGGGAGATAATCCCTATAAAGTCAAAAAATATGATTTTTTGACTTTATCAAATTAAGTTTAATAATTTGAGTAAGATTTGGAATCTTAGTAGAAGAGGAGATAGAATAGGAATCTGATTTCCTATTTATGGACTGTTGTAGGCTAATAGGTTGAAACTCAGTTTAGCTTAACTTATAGGATAACCCAACTCATAGAATAGGTAGTTCACAATGTGATTTTAAGCGTAGGCCCAATCAGGATTAGGCTGAGGCCTTGGGCCGTGAGATGTTTATTTCGTTATTGAGTTTCGTCAGGTTCAAGATGATTTTTGGCCCTAACAAAACTCTTATAACTTAACAATACCCCTACAACGAGATGATCAAATGGAGAAGAAACATAGATCGAACTTTATCAGAAAATAATGGAGCCGATCACATCACACATTGAGAGGTTACTGGATTTGACTTTAGTTCTAATATCATATCTTATTGAGAGCTTATTGGATCTGACTTCAGTTGTAATTGTTGGATATTTAGGTTTCCAACTCAAAAAGACTAGTCGATAAGGTGGAGTGACTATCCTTCTTACAAAGCCCATAACCCTTACTCGTCTAGGCATTTTTAGATTTAAAAAGCTGAAATTAAATTTGGTCTAAAATAATTATAAAACTTAATTAAAAGGTGAAAATGTCCACAACATGTCGTTTACCAAAAAGAAAAATTAATATATCAATTAAAAAAAAAAGGCATTTGCATGTCTTTTATCATTACATTACAATTTGCATATACTAAGGATAAATGACAAGTCGTTATCCGCGTAAACCATGACGTTTTAATAGCAAATGGCATGTCGTTTTCTGATCGCACGACATGTCTTACAATAATGAGACAATGAGTCTGTTTGGTTGAGCTTATGAAAATCAGCTTATAAGTAGCTAGTACTTATAAGCTAATTTGAGCTTATAAGCATTTGAAATTTTAAGCAATTACGTGTTTGATTAAAGTATTTATAAGTGACTGATAAGTAGTTGACGCATTTGATAAAATGTGGCTTATAAGTCCATTTTATTATTAAAATGATTAAAAAGAATACTATATTATTTTATTAATTAATAAATTATACGATGAAATTTTAAAATTAAATAGAGATAATGTGATAATATACTTGGTTAAACTAGTTTATAAGCAGAATGTTTATAAGCTGCCCAAAAAAAAAAAAAAGTATCTCTCCTCACAACTTATTTATTATTATTTTTTTTTTCTTATTATAAGCTCATACAAATACCTTTAATAATTCATATGTTTAATAAATGTCGTTTTGCCCCCAAAAGTTTCTCAGTATACTCAAACCCCTTATATTTGGGACTCTTGTGACTTAAATAATATTCATCTATCATTTTTTTTTTTTTTTTTTTTTTTAAGTTAAGAATCTGGAAGATTTGTCATTAATATTTATTTACACAAGCGATGTGTTGTTTATTAATTATATTCATATAAAAGACATGTCATTTATACACCGAACATCATTGCTTCTACAGAAAACGATATGTCATATATTTAGACCTGGCAAACGGGCGGGTTGGGAGGGTATGGACCAGGTAACCACGGGTAATGGGTGAAACGGGCATGGGTAAAAAATTCTAACGAGTCGAAAAATACATGATCCGCACCCGCCTGCACGGGTACGGGTCACCCGCATAAAATGGACTTTTATGCATTTTTTGTTATTTCCCATTGGAGACTAAGCTTAGTCCACCGCCTCTCTTTGTTAAAGCCTGCATTCTGCCGCCTACAAAAACTAGTAAAAAGAGAGAGAGTTCAACAATCCCAACAACCTTTCTCTTCCTTAGCTCACAGCCTCACAGTCACAGATCTTCTTTATAAATCCTAACAACCTTTCTCTCCCTTCTTCTTCATACAAATCCACCTTCTCTTTCTCTTCCATTGCTAGCAGATTTTGTTTATTTAGAATCCCAACAACCTTTCTCTTCCTTCTTCTTCATACAAACCCAATTTCTTTTCCTTCTTCTTTAGACAAACCCCTTCTTCTTTAGCTGAACAAAACACAAATCAAATCGGTACAAATCCGACTGTTGTTAATAATTTGAATCTGACGGAACTGTACAGGGAACTGTAGAGAAGATAGTGATGAGAGTTTGGAAAGGTTTCTAGAAGAAGCTTTAGTGCTCAAGAAAGGAATTGTTGAAGCTGAAACTGAAATCGTCATTCCAAACTTTGAATTGAATCTCGATAAAAGAGAATAAAAATACTTGTTTGTTTGTTTGTTTGGTAGAGAGAGTGCTGCTGTCGTGCTGCTGCTGTGCTGCATCGCCTGAGTGAGAGAAGAGAGTTGACTGATGAGTGTGCTCTACTGCTCTGTGAGTCTGAGAGAGGAGAGTTCAGTTGCCGACATGTGCTGCCGTTGCTGTGCTGAACTGCCGCATGAGAGAAGAAAGTTGTTGAGTGATGAGTACTGTGTCTGTGAGTCTGAGTCTGAGAGAGTGAGAGTTGCATTTTTTTTTTTTACTTTTTGCAGTGATAACTTGGGTTTGTTTTCTTTATTCTTTTATTTGAATTTTATTTTTTTAAAATTCAATTGCGGGTACACGGGTACCCGCGGGCATTACCCAGTCCACCCGCAAATGTCACAGACGGGCCGGATGCGGGTCAATTTTACACAGGTCATTTTATGAGATACCCGTACTCGCCTACTGGGTACCGGTACCTGTTTACCTGCGGGTACGGGTCATGGATTGCCAGGTCTATGTATATGTTTATAAATATCATTTAACCCCCTTATTCTCTCTGCATTTGTTCTTGTGGAGCTAAATGGTATTTACCAAGGATCTGAAAACCAGACCGGGCTCCAGTTTCTGGGTTGTTGGGTTCGACTGGTTAGACTAGTTGGTCAGATTGGTGATGTCAATAACAAAAATATTTTAAAAAAATTTATTAGTCCCTCACATTTTAATATATTGCAAAAATACCCCTAAAGTTTCAATTAGTCCCTAAAATTTCAACATATTGCAAAAATGCTTCCCAAAAAATTATAAATTAGTCCCTAAATTTCTGAAATATTAAAACATTCCTAAAAATTACAAATTAGTCTTTACAAGTTTGAAATATAGCAGAAACCCCCTTAAAACCTGGATCGAACCAGAGAGGCTATCAGTTCCCGGTCGGATCGGTCTGATCCGAGTTTTAAAACACTGGTATTCACCATCTTGAATTTTTAAATGTAATGTCAGAAAGGGCATTAGGACAAGCCATTTTATAGTGAATATAAAAATTATCATTAAACTATTTTATATTATTCCCAAATAGTCTATATCATTAGTTGTAGTTTATTAATAATACTTTCCAAATTCAAATTTAACATTGACGTATAATATTTTAAAATTTTATTTTCTTCATCTTCTTGCACTTTATCAAAAAATAATAATAAAAATAACATTGACCTATATTGTATTTAACAATTATTGAGATAAAGATTAAATTATTTATTTTAATAACTTTTATATTTTTCATTATAATAATTTTTTTTTAATTATTGTTTGAAACAATATGATGATTTAATAGATATTCACATTTATAGATATTCACATTTATATCTTGATTTGATTTTCAAAATTAGATTATTTAAATCTAGTTTAATCATGTAAAATGTTTAAAAATATATGATATTTAATAAGTATCCAAATATTAATTTTGAGATGTTCATGTATATAAAATAATTTAAAACAGCCACTGGGGTTAGTTATACCCAGAGGTTTTGTGCTCGAGTCGTAGGAGAGTTATCTACACATGTGTGCAATTACCTTGATCTATTGGGCTTGTAAGATGTCTCATGATCCTTAGGGGGCGTTTGGTTGGCGGTAATGTCAGATTATTGGGGTAATGTTATCTTATATTACTTGATTACCACGTTTGGTTGTCAAATAATATAAGATTTCGGTAATCTTCAAATACTAATAGTAGTTACTATTGGTAATATTGGAGGTAATCTGATTACCTCCATTTTCTTAAGTATTCTGAGATTACCAGGGTTATCTTTTTTTGTTACAATTTTATCCCTTATTAATGAAAATTTTGGACAATAATGCCCTCATTTTAAAATAAATTTACATTAATATCCTATTTCAATTTTACCCTTGTTTAACTAAAATTTTGGACAATAATGTCCTTATATTTAAAACAATTTACAGACCACCACTGCCACTCAGCCACCACCACCACCACCACCACTGCCACCCAGCTGCCACCGTCGACAGCGGCCAACCACCACAGACCGCCGCCGAAAACTCGTCGGAGTCCCTAAAAAAGAACGAGTTTCGGTGGGAGGCTCCGGGAGGCTTCGCTATGGCCGTTTTCGGCCATCAATATGGCCGAAAACGGCCATATCAGTCCAGATTTAGGCAAGATCTAGCTGTTAATGGACCTGGCCGTTAACGGCCAAATCTATTCCAACCGAAATAGATCTGGCCGTTAATGGCCAGATCCTGCCCAGATCTGGCCAATAATGGCCAGGGATCTGGCCATTTCCTGCCAGATATGGCCTGATATGGCCGTTTTCGGCCATCAAGATGGCTGAAAACAGCCATATCGAAGTCTCTTGGTCACGGTGAGTTGCTGATGGGGACTTTCGGAGACTTCCGACGGTGGTCTGCGGTGGCGGCAGGAGGTGGGGGTAATTTCGTAATAAATTAAAGTTTTATATAAACAGGAGTGTTTTAACTAAATCTGAAATATTGGGGGTTAAAAGAAATTATTCAAAAATTAATAATAAAAATAATATTATATTAATATTTGTAAAGGGGACAATTTAGTAATTTAAATAACATACCCACCAATATATTCCCCATAACCAACCATATTAATATAACATACCCATTAACTAACCAAACACATTTTCTTAAAGATTCTCATTAATCTTCCAAGGTAATCTATCTTTCCAGTAATCCAACATTCCCAGTAATCTAACATTCCTGAACCAAACGCCCCCTAAAAATTAGATAGGCTCCGATGTAGGACCAGATACCTCAAATACCTAAAAATAAAAAAAATAAAAAAATAATTTAAAACATTTATAATTGGTTATTATCCCTCACCTCCCTTGAGGTTTTCATTTTTCCAAGTGACACCCCACAAGTTTAAAATAGCATCCCTAACCTCCCTTTAGGTTTGAAAAATTCTCTCAAATCTCCCCTCTTCACCATTTGCCAGAAGAACTGTTAGATTTACTTTATTTTCCTCGAGGACAAAGTTTAAACCCCCCTACATATATAGATCCTTAAAAACCCCTTTAGATATTGGACATTACTCAAACCCCTACAAACAATACTAAGTTCCTCTCAACTCCAACAATTAATAAATACAATTTACTTTTAATTTTTATAAAAAAAATATAATAAACGTATATACTTGAGGGGCTTTTTTTAATAAAGATACACATAGGGGGTTTAGAAAATTTCTTCTTTGTTAACAAATGGTGTTCGAGAAATTTTTTGAGATTTGAGGGGAGGTGAGGGATTCTATTTTAAACTTGTGGGGTGTCACTAAGAAAAACGCAAACCTCAGGAAATGTGAGGATAATAACCCTTTATAATCAAATATTAAAAAAGCCCATTGAACTCTATTTTGAACAATCCCATGAAAAGTTTGTCTGAATGATTCTAAACAACCCCCACATGTCTTCTAAAACTCCACACATGGGTCAAATTGTTATGAGAAAATGGATAAATGGAGAGGAGTGCATTTAGCATTTTCAATCTCTTGACATCCAATCCTCTAAGAGTGTGTTTGGTTGGGAGTAATAAAAGATTACTAATGTAATGTCATCTTATATTACTTAATTACCATGTTTGGTTGTCAAGTAATATAAGATTCCAGTAATCTTCCAAAACCAATAGGAGGCATTTGGATCATATAATGTTTTATTATATAGAGATATTATATTAACGAAAAGAAAGATCACCTTGAAGATTACCGGGAATGTTTAGAAAATGTGTTTTGTTTAGAGGATAAATTGGTGGATATGTTATATAGATTACTAAATTGCCCTCCTTTTTAAATATCAATATAATAGTATTTATTATTATTATTTTTTGAATAATTTCTTTTAACCCCATACTTTTCAGATTTAGCAAAAAGGCCTTAGCAACCAAAAATGTTTTAAACTTAACAAAAACACCTCTACCCACCCCAAGCCACTGCCAACAACTAGCCACCATCGCCAGTGGCCAAACATCGTCATCTGCTTAATTTAAAAAATATTACCCCCATCCAAATGGGCCTATAGTAATTATTGTTGGTAATATAAGAGGTAATCTGATTACCTCAATTTTCTTAAGTATTTTAAGATTACTTAGTAATCTTATTTTTGTTACAATTTTACCCCTTATTAATAAAATTTTAGGACAATAATACCCTTGTTTTAAAAAAAATTACAAAAATACTAAATAACTATTTTATCCTTATATACAAAGTTTTTAGGACATAAATACCCCTAGATTTTAAAAAATTACCCAAGGGTGGTGACAAGATCTAGCCACCACTGCCAGCCTCCAACCATCACCGCCAGCGACGACAGAATAGTGCACGACTGGTCGACCGTGCGCCGATAAGGCCATTTTCGGCCATGGATATGTGATCCATGGCTGGAAACAGCCACATCTGGACGGCCACAAATCTGGACGTGAAAGGCTAGGTCTTTGGCCGTGAAACAACTGCCATTTCACGACCAGATCTCCATTGTTGATGCCGCCAACGGTGGTGGCAGACTGTCAGCAGTGGCTTGGGGTGGGTTGGGGTATTTTTATTAAGTTTTAAACCTTTTTTGGTTGCTGGAGTGTTTTAACTAAATATGAAATATAGTGGGTTAAAAAAATTATTCAAAAAATAATAATATATTAATATTTAAAAAGGAGAGCAGTTTAGTAAATTATATAACATACCCAACGAAACACATTTCCCTAAACATTCCCAGTAATCTTCAAGGTAATCTATCTTTCCATTAATGTTAGACCTCTTGAGTAATACGTCCAAGAGTTTTAGTTGACCACTCAGTCACCCAGTGGTGGTTTTTGTGGGAGAAGTTTGCTGATAGGAAATTCGCTCAATTTGGAAAAATCTAACAACCATGCAATCATTAAAAGAAGATTTGCTACCGTTAAGTTAGATACTAGATCAAGAAAATAGCAAATTGTAAAGAAACTAATGTTTTGTGTGAGATTCCCTTAGGATTGTTTACTTATTTTTAGTTGGCTCCCCATTGGAGGATCTATAAAGCCTTAACCTCTTTAAACGTGTGGAGAAATTTTAGGGTTGTATCACCATGATTTTAATGGCATCATGGTGCCTTAGATGGTGGTTCATGACCACCTCAAAGATTAGAACATGAAAAGTGATCATATTCATCATAGATTTTCATATTGGGCTTCGTTGAATTAGACTGAACTAATTTTACTCCAACAATAATCTTTGCAAAAAAACACTATTATCTCAACAACTTTATGTTTGGTTTACTATTTCAGATACTATTCTCTATCCTATTTCAAAAATACACCTTTGGCACAATATTCAAGTAACACTCTATAAAACACCTTTTATTCAAATCTTATTCTCGTAATAATAATCAAACTCAACTCAACAATACTATTTCAAAAATCTTATCCAGAATAACAAAACAAACACACCCTTATTATATCATTGTTTTAAAACTCGACTCGGTCTGACCGATTGAACCGGTTCAACTAGGACTTGGGGCTTTCATTGGGCCACATTACCTGTTCACTATTCACCAAAAACCTTAGAAATTGGGATAATGATCGACGAACGATTGAAGGTCGGGATGTTGGAGCTTTTGAAGAGAAAGTGCCGGTGAGTGCAATGGTGGTGACAGAGTTAATTTCTGATGAGTTAATCAACTAGAAATCGAAAAAAACAGGCGACAGTAAAAGCCGACTTTTGCCGACGATTGGCGAGGCTAATGAGGGTGGGGTGAGGTGGGTTGTGGTCGAGAGGCAGAGGGGAGTATTTTCAAGGTGATGGGGAGGGTTGTCGATGCTAGTGTCGGTGAGATATAGCTTGGAATGTCGACGTTGACGTTGGTGAGATCTGGCCTAAATTTTCTAGGGAATGGGCTCAAGGGATGATTGAGATTGCATCTAGAGTGCTGTTGTCGCCAATCAGTCGATCGCCGATTTGTATTTGGAATGTATTTGCTAAATTTCAAACCAGTAAAAACTTAACTGTAATTTTCAGGGATATATTTATTGAATTTTAAAAATTTTGTCACCTGGTATGATCGGTCGATCAACCCAAAACCCGACAACTTTGCCAAGTTTCACCCCGGGTTGGGTTTTAAAACAATGCTTAATACAACAACTTTTTTCATGGAAGATTACTACACTATTAAACAATTCTAACAACCAGATTTACACATACAAAATTCTTAAAAACTGGTAATACAATCCTTAAAAACTGTTAAGAAAATTGAGATGATAAAGATAGAAGAAGATGGCCGTGGAGGGAGCGTTAACATGGGGTTTAATAACATTTGTAAAGAACATAATGGAAAAGGTTGGGTATGGTTTTGATTTGAAAAAGGAAAAGAAGAAATAATAATGGGTGGTTGGTGTTGAAGGCAGCATGCTTCATTGATGGCATTAACTGTGGAGACTGTAGTCATTTTGACATTGAAGCTCTGGCCTACACGTCCACCAATCTCGCCACCAAAACTCTCTGCCTTTCTCTCTCTGTTCTGTGCATCAGTTCGTGGCAACGACCAATAAAGAGAAAATAATCTCTCTCACCTCCCTTTAAGTTCAAGGAAATAACAGTTAGACCCCATAGGTGACTATATTTGTTATTCATTCAGAGGGATAATAACAATCTCATCTCTGAGGTTTGACTTAAGTAGTTCTTTAGTGTAGTGTAATTTTTTAGTAATGTTTTAGCTCTATCCATAACATTTGTCTCAGTAAATATTAGCAAACTTCAAAGACTAAAATGTTAATAACAAGGATCAAAACATTATCAAAAAGTTCTACTGGACTGTAGTTTGCTTAAGGCAAACCTTAAGGACGATTTTTTTTTAAGGTATCTAAAGTATCTAGACCCAAATTAAAGTTTGCCTAATCCTCAAGGTCACAAAATACTCTACAAACTCAATGAACCAAGGTAATTGTACAAATGTGATAAGTATCTCTCCTAATAATTCGAACACAAGATCTCTTAGGTATAACTAACCTTAGTGACTAAAAAGTTTGTTATCCGACCACAAGAGTTGAGGTTTAAGGACGAAATTTTATTTTTCCTTATTTAGATAATGCGTAATAACACCATGAATTTAAGGGCAAGTATGTAAAACTCATTATTCCATGTGGATTCAAGGGAAAAATGATAATTTGATGGGAATAGAGTTAGAGGAGGTTGTTATTGATTTCAATTAGGTGCGTTAAACAGTTATGTCCTTAAGCTGAGGGGACGTCCATGTAATTTGGCTAAAGAGAAAGCTAAAGCAGGAACATAATTACCACCATTAATGGCAATGAGTTGAAAGGTTACCAAATTATGGTCCACCCTGCCGTGACTCATGCCCTCAATTCCAAAATTTCCTTTTTCTTTTCTAAAATATCGGGATTGTCTCTATATTAATTTTTTTTTTTAACTAAGGTGTATGTATCCATTTTTACGTATCTTAACTAATTTTTGGGATCTATTGAATATCATACAAACCTAAAAGGGCTGATAAGTCACAATATTATTGTAGTAATCTGGTAGGTGGCTCCAAAGTTTGAACCTAAGAATTCAAACCTGCTTAACGGCCCGACCAACCCCATAAAATTAAGTATACATAATATTGATAGACTAATATAATATAAAATTTATAAATTGTATTTGAAGTAGCAGTATCACATTAAATAGTATAATATTGTTTAATGTAATAAATTATATATATTTTTTATTATAATTAACACGGTAGTTAATACAAGCACAACAGTAGTTAAAATCCAAAATTAAGATTCTAACTTAGCTTATATAATATAATTGAGTCTACGACAATGACAAATTGTTCTGAATAATCATCCCATTTATCTAGGGGATTCTTAGAAAAATCATTAGAAAAACATTTATAAATCTTAAACCTCGGATTATATTATCCAGAAGCATATCAACGACTTCTTAAACTACAATCGAGTCTAAAGTTCAGAAGGCTTTTATGACAATCATGAGGCCTCTGATGGCCTCAAGCTGTGGCTGCGAGAGCCCCCAAGGCCTCTAGTGGCTACCACAAGGCCTTAGAGACCTCCAACTTAGCCACGAGGCCGTTAGAGGTGGTGACGCTAGAACGGTAGAGGGTGGTTGCACAATTAGGGGTGGTGACAAATCTAGTTGGATGATTAGGGGGTGTTTTGTTATTTTGTCAAAGGGTAAAATTGTCTTTACACCTCTTAACAGATTTTTCATTAACGGAACCGAACAAAATGGGGTTAGGCTCCAATTTCCCAAACGAGCAGGCGCTTCTTGTGATTCCTCAAACGCGTGGGCGTTTGCTATAATTTCCCTATATATATAAACACTAATCTTGTAATAAATAATTTTTGTGCACGTAAAAAGTATAAAACTTCATTTATGTTATGAATCAGTTCATTATTTATTTTATTTTATTTTTAATGTAAATACACCATCAATTCCGGAATTCCAGTACAGGAGTCAAAGAAAAGACCCAGGATTGTCTCCATGTTAAAAAGCCTTCAACTTCTCCTGTGGAAAGTGGAGACTCTTCTTCATTCCAACACTCCCACTCTCAGTTCACTCATGGCTGAACAAAATCCAAATCCAAAGCCTCAGTTTCACTTTACCATCTTTATATTGACTACTTTTCTATGCTTCTTTCATGGCAAGTCATCTCAGTTTGGCCTATACAACAACGGGCTGTGGCTCAACGAAGACGATAATGAAGTTAACATGGCCCAAACCAGGCGTCAAACTTCCAAGAGTTGTGATTATACGGCCGGTAAATGGGTTTATGATCCCTCTTATCCTCTTTATGACACCAGTTGCCCATATCTTAGTACTGCAGTAAGCTGCCAGAAAAATGGACGTCCGGATTCTGAGTATCAGAAGTGGAAATGGAAGCCGCATTCTTGTTCCATTCCAAGGTATTTTTTCTTCAAAAGTTTGTATTTTTCTCTGTGTTAAAGATCAGCTAGAGGCTTTGTGTTCAAGACCCTCTTTTGTAGAAGCAAAATATTGATGATTACTTGTGTAATTTGTCTTGATTTTTTATCATGGGAAGAAATATGATGATGAATGTGAAACTTTGCCGCCTTATTCTTTTTCAATTCCAAGATGTTTTTGCTTCAAAAGTATGTATTTTTCTCAGTGTTAGAGATCAGCTAGAGGGTTTGTGTTCAAAACCCTCTTTTTTAGAAGCAAAATGTTGAAGATTACTTGTGTATATTCTCTTGATTCTGATCATAGTAAGAAATTTGATGATAAATGTGAAACTTTGAAGCCACATTCTTGTTCTATTCCAAGGTGTTTTGTGCTTCAAAAATATGTTTCTCAGTGTTGGAGATCAGCTAGAGGTTTTTTGTTCATAACCCTTTTTCAGAAGCGAAATGTTGAGAATTACTTGAGCATTTTGTCTTGATTCTGATCACGGTGAGAAAAATGATGATGAATGTGAAACTTTGGAGCCACCAGTTGCGATAGAAGTTAATTTTTCTTTTGTAAGTTTTGACTGTGTAGGGTAGATGCATGTTTGAGTGGTTTTGATGACTAATTTTTTGTGGTTTCAGGTTTGATGCACTGAAATTTCTGGCAAAGATGAGAAAGAAAAGGATAATGCTGGTGGGGGACTCTATAATGAGGAACCAGTGGGAATCTCTAGTCTGCTTAGTGCAGGGAGTTATTCCAACCGGGCGGAAGAAGGTGACATATAATGGGATTTCTATGGGCTTCCATGCCTTGGTAAGTTGTTAAATTTCTCTATCAAGGCAATTATTTGTGCCCTGATCATAAATATGCTAAAATTTTTTACAGATAATGTAGCTTTGCATGGGGATTCTCGGTTCAGATTGAGGTTTTGTTTAATTGAATTATGTGATCTGATTGCATAAGTTTTACTACTTTTCTTTTTAATTTTTTGGTCTGTTATAGAGTAAGTAGAATTTGATAGTGCTGTGGTTTAATGGTTAAGCCTCAAGTTAAATTGTTCTCTTCCAAGTGAGAATATGAGAGATCATGCTGCATTTTCGCAGGATTTTGATACCTCAATTGAGTTTTGTTGGGCTCCACTCCTAGTGGAATTGAAGAAAGGACCTGAAAACAAGAGAATCCTTCATTTGGATTTGATTGAAGAGAATGCAAGATATTGGAGAGGGGTTGACATTCTTGTGTTTGATTCAGCTCACTGGTGGACTCACCCTGAGAAGAAGTCGTAAGTTACATTTCCTGCTTATCTTATTAGCTTTCATCTTCATAAATGATTTTCCTGTTTGTGGTTATTCGCGTGATGAGGAAACAGAGGAAAGGAGAGAAAAAGATTTGAGCTTTTTTTTTTTGAGTTGCATTTCAAATAAGTTTGATCTAATTGGTAGTCTATCATCAATATGGAGAGGATGTTGTAATCTCAATTGCATTACTTAAAAGAGTAACATGTGATCTGAATTGAACAAGTAAATCTAATTTCAGGTGGGACTTTTACATGGAGGGACAATCTTTCTTTAGAAACATGAATCAGATGGTTGCTTATCAAAAAGGACTCACTACATGGGCAAAATGGGTGGATCTAAATCTCGATCCTCGTCAAACCAGAGTCATTTTCCGAAGCATGTCACCTACGCATAACAGGTATCATGAAATTGGCTGAAAATATAGACTGTTATTTCCTTTTAAGTATTGCATTTTAGTAGCTCTTATTTATTTATTTATTTTTCTTTTGACAGGGAAAATGGTTGGAAATGTTACAATCAGAAGACTCCTTTGCCCTCTTTTAGTCATCAACATGTTCCTGAACCACTAATAGTACTTCAAGAGGTGCTGAAAAGAATGAGATTTCCAGTATATTTGCAAGATATTACGACAATGTCAGCTTTCCGTAGAGACGGGCATCCCTCTGTGTACCGAAGGGTGATAAATCAGGAAGAGAGGCAGCACCCCACAGACTTCTCCTCCGACTGTAGCCACTGGTGCCTTCCTGGAGTGCCTGATAGCTGGAATGAGATGTTAAGTGCAATACTCTAAGTGAAAAATACTAGACTTGGTAGAGTAACTGTTCTACAAAACTCTAAACTTTGTTTCGGTCGTCCTAGAGTCTGTAAAATAAGTTATGGTACTTCATATTTTGAGTGTTTTACGAAGATTTTATCAGATGGTGAATGATATGTTTGGGCAGGTTACCTTTACTTGCCACAAATTTCTGACTGCAGCTCGTGGAATTTTCTTTGTTGCCTTTGAAACATGAAGAGGTTGAAAAGTTCAATCTACTGAAATTAAGCAGTGATTGAAGAGACAAAATTTTGGGGTCAATGAATCCAAGGCAACAATTCTTCAACAAGAAGTAAGAAAAGTGGGGAAAAAGCAACATGGTACCATTGAATTCATAATTCATCTAACTTTTACTTTTTGCAAGTGCTTCTAATAAATTATTAACTGAAGAAAAGCTTCTATATAGTTGACCATTTACTTTTGCTTTACCAAAAATAGGGAAATTTGGTAACCATCATAGTTATGAGCTTTCGCTTTTTCCACACTTCCTTCAAGAACAAGACTTGGTAATTCAGGTCTTTGAGATGATGATAATGATTCTGCATCATTGTCATCTCAGCATGAGAAAAACCCCCCCAGAGGTTTGACATAGTGGATAGAGCTTATTCAGTCTTGGCAGTGTCCCAGGTTCGAGTCTCTTATCACAATGGCCCCCTTAGGGGTGGAAAAAAATTGTTTTTAATTTTCTTGTAAAAACTAGTGTTTTAAAACTCAGTCCCCGTTTAACCTTCAACAAGACCTAAGGCCTTCACGTTCGAGTTACAAATTTTCTATTCAGTGAAAACCTTAGAAATTAGGACATCACTCCTGAACAATTGAAGTTGTAATGTAGAAATTCATGTGTATACACTTTGGTTTATGAAACTTCGCACTAGCAGATAGCAATATGAGATTATTTATATGGTATATTCTCTTTCGCTCACATTTATATAATTATATGGTATAATCATAAACTTGATTAATCTGTTATGTACTGTATTGTTGATAAAAATTACGAGTAAATTCTTAGTAAAGTCTCATGTAATTTAAACATTACTTGTGATACATTTGAGTTGTCTGGTACACAATTTTCTATTGATGGGCGTATACGTATATAATTTAATTACTTGAGAATTAATGTTTGATATTTAAACTTATGTAAGATATTGTTGTATTTTTATCTCTTACTTACCTTAAACAGTGGGACTTAGAGCACATTACTCTTAATTCAATAAAAAAAGCTCAGGACCCACTTTAATCATCTAATGTGAAACTTGTAGATCAAAAAACCTACCGTCATAAAAATAGGGTCTGATCCCGTAGAGTTGAGACCACTGACAATCCACTAGACCTGCACACATGAAAGGACAAGCGTGAAGCTTACGGAAAACATCGGGATGGTGTTTGCCGTAGGTACTCCGACGCTCAAGTCAACAAGGCTGAAAGGGATTATTAATAAGAATTAAGGAGAAGAAGGATTACCAAGAGTCTTGTCGAAGGCTAGGACTACGGCGGAGGCGTCGAATTCTTGGAAAAAGAACTTTAGAAGCAAATAGATAGTTTTGAGTAGTCTAAATGACTATGAATCCTCTTTTATAGAGGGCAAACCTTTGTTTATATAGTGAACCCAAGGAGTTGGAATCTTAGTAGGACACTAAGTCCTATTTTGGGAGATAATCCCTATCAAGAAAGAAATATGATTTCTTGACTTTATCAGATTAAGTTTAATAGTTTGAGTAAAATTTGAATCTAGTAGAAGAGAAGATAGAATGGGATTCTGATTTCTTATTTATGGACTGTTGCAGGCTAATGGGTTGAAACCCACTTTGACTTAACTTATGGATAGCCCAACTCATAAAGTGGGTAGTTCACAGGTGATTTTAAGCGTAGGCCCAATCGAGATTGGGTGAGTCTTAGGCCGTGACATGTTTATTTTGTTATTGGGCTTGTCAGGCTCAAGACAATTTTTGGCCTAACAGTTAGCCCCCCACTCTAAGTTAAGGAGTATTAGCTTAGAGAGTAAATTTAATTGAATGAGTGCGAACTGAGCAAATTAGTGCTAGCAGATCGTTAGGGTCGATGGACCGTTGTTTGGAGAAAGTTTACTCACCAACCTAAGTTAGGAGGAGTTTGTTCGACCAACTTGATTTGGGAGGTATTTGTTCGACAACTTGAGTTGAGAGAGTTTGCGGACCAACATGAGTTGGGAGGTGAATGCTCGACCAACGAGTTGAGAGAAGTTTGCTCGACCAAACTGAGTTGGGAGAGGTTTACTCGACCAACCTAAGTTAGGAGTGGATGTTCAACCAACCTGAGTAGGGAGAAGTTTGCTCGACCAACCTGAGTTGGGAGGGAATGCTCGACTAACCTGAGTTGAGAGAAGTTTGCTCGACAAACCTGAGTTGGGAGATTTTGTTCGACCAACCTGAGTTGGGAGAAGTTTCTCGACCAACCTAAGTGGAGAGGTTTACTCGATCAACTGTTGGGAAAAATGTCGACCACTTGAGTTAGGAGGTGAATGCTCGACCAACTGAGTTGGGAGAAATATGGATGTTCGCTCGACCCACTTGAGTGGGGAGGTTAGTATCCTGGAGAGTATGTTGTTCCTCCACTAGTGTAGAGAATGTGGTCATATCGCGCTATCGATCATTAGAGATGGCAATGTGACCTCCCCTTGCCTCAGTCTCATGTTGATGATTAAACAATGTATGCCAAATAGAGCTTGTCTGGAGCTTGTGATCGAGTACTTGTAGTTGAAAATCAATGTATTGGGCCTTGTGGCCGAGTTGATGTAAATTGATTGAAGGTGAACATGTTTTTTGTTGAATAGTACTTTTTTGAGTTGGGAGATACTAAACCAATGGAGAAGTAAATGCATGGGTGCATGTGTTCAAGTAATAAGTTAAATGGAGAAAAAATAAACCAAATTGAGTGCAAGTTAAGAGGTGAAGTAGTATGCATGGCGCATGGCGTGTAGTGTAATAAACCAATGAATTAAGCCAAATGAGAAGAAAAAGACAAATGGGGGTGAATGCTTATACTGTGATTAACAAAAACTAAGCAAAAGAAGTTTTTAGTAAAGCATACCAAGGAAAATGGTGCGCGCATGCCTAATTTGCTAGAGTGGTTTGATTCTGGTAAGCCGTGCCGAACGATTTGATCGTAGCAAATCAAGGGCGACTGCTGTGAACTTAGCTTTTATAGGGGAGATCCAGCTGAATGACCATTGTGTAATGTGCATTTTAATTAATGCATGTCAAATGATGGTCAGAATAGTAAGGTATGATTCGGCTTCACCCCTTTAGTTGAAAATGGACTCACATGGACCATTTTAAAATGGCTTTACTCTTTAGTCTTTATGACTGTGGTCCCCACATGATGCACTGTTTTAAATTAAAAAAAAAACTCTTAGGCTGGGAAAATGAGAATTTGTAGAACTTTTCTATGCAAAAAATCTTCAGCCGCTTTTCCTTTCAGGTAAAATCTTATAATATTTTTTATTTCTTTCCCTTTCAAGTGTTGCCACTCGTGCTTGCTAGATCGTGTCTCACTCTACATATCATCAAGTTGAATCTTTCAATTAAGTTGAATCGTTGTTGCAAGCATTGACCAGCCATGTGCTGAGCTTTTGGCTATGATACCATGGCCACAATGAGTAACCCGAGTGATAGCTAATGCGAGTGCTTGTGGAGATTTGGGTTGGAAAGCGGATTCATTGCTCGTTAGTGAAGTGGAGATTTAGATTTTCTTGTGGTGGATTTCGCCGGAGATCGTGGAAGCAGCAGAGAAATTTACATTGAAGAGGAGGAATAAGGGAGAGAAGAGGTGAAGTTTTTATTTTATTGTTCTAAAACACACACAGAGAATGTTGATGTCGGTGCTGGAGTTGGCGGTTGTGGCGCTGGAGATGGTGGCTTGATGATGTTGGTGTAGGTGCTTGTAGTTCGTGTTGTGGAGGTGGAGGGTGGGTGGATAGTGCTGGTGGAGGAGTGGTCACTTGGATGGAAAAGGTCCAGGTTCAGGGATAGTAGCGTACCTGGGTAAGAGCGAAATGGGCAGTATTAGAGGTAAGGATTCAGAAGTAAGAAATGATGCACGACGATGACGGTTGCCACTAGGTGGCGATCTGTGGAGTGGCGAAGGGGGTAATGGTCATCAGTTGTTGTCGGCATTGGGTTTGAAGAGGAAAAAGATAAAGACGGCAAGAGATATGGAGTAAAGTATGAAAGAGAGACGTGATTTTCCAGTTTTGTAAGGAAGAAAAAGTGACTATATTCGTAAAGAGAAACAGTCTGAGATTGTTATACAAGGAAAATAAGGTCATGTTTGGATGTGTGAGGGTTTTTAGATTGCCTGAATAGATATAATATAAATGACATGTGAATAGATAAAACAAATGAAGAAAGGTAAAGAATATTTTTTCTATCGTGATGAAATTTTGGTTAACGATGTTAGTCAGGTAGAGTTTTGTGCCTCCTCTCATGTTGCAAGTCGTCATTAGCAGATGATTGTCAGGGCTCTACGATAGATGACAAACTGTAGATACAAAAATCTACCATCATGAAAATAGGGATGTATCTCGTGAGATTGAGGCCACTGACAATCCCTAGACCTACACACATGAAAGGACAAGTGTGAAGCTTACGAAAAACATCGGAGTGGTGTTTGTCGTAGGCAATCCGAGCTCAAATTAGCAAGGCTAAAGGAGATTATTTGATAAGAATTAATGAGAAGAAGGATTACCAGGAGTCTTGTCGGAGGCTAATACTATGGCGGAGGCATCGAGTTCTAGGAATAAATAGATGGTTTTGAGTAGTCTAGATTACTGTGGAGATTCCCTCTTTATAGAGCAAACTTTGTTTATATAGTGAATCCAAGGGTTGAAATTCTAGTAAGACATAAATCCTATTTTGGGAGATAATCCATATAAAGAAAGAAATATGATTTCTTGACTTATCAGATTAAGTTATAGTTTGAGTAAGATTTGGAATCTTAGTAGAAGAGGAGAAGAATAGATTCTGATTTCTATTTATATACTGTTTCTAGGCTAATAGGTTGAAACCCAGTTTAGCTAACTTATAGCCCAACTCATACAATAGATAGTTCACAATGTGTTTTAAGCGTAGGCCCAATCAGGATTGGGCTGAGACCTTGGGCCTTGATATGTTTATTTCATTATTGAGTTTCGTCAGGTTCAAGACGATTTTGGCCCTAACAAAACTCTTATAACTTAACAATACCCCTACAACTAGATGATCAAATGGAGAAGAAACATAGATCGAACTTTATCAGAAAATATGGAGCCGATCACTCACACATTGAGAGGTTACTGGATTTAACTTTAGTTTCTAATATCATATCTTATTGAGAGCTTATGGATCTGACTTCAGTTGTAATTGTTGGATATTTAGGTTTCCAACTCAAAAGACTGGTCGATAAGGTGGAGTGACTACCCTCCTTACAAAGCCATTACCCTTACTCGTCCAGGCATTTTTAGATTTAAAAAGCTGAAATTAAATTGGTCTAAAAAATTATAAAACTATAAAGGGTGAAAATGTCCACAACATGTCGTCTACCAACTTGTCATAAGAACGAGATAATGAGCATGTTTGGTTGAGCTTATGAAAATTAGCTATAAACAGTTAGTACTTATAAGCTAATTTGAGCTTATAAGCATTTGAAATTTTAAGCAGTTACGTGTTTGGTTAAAGTACTTATAAATGGATAATAAGTAGTTGACGTATTTGAATAATTAGCTTATAAGTACAATTTATTAAAATGACTACAAAGAATACTATATTATTTATCAATTAATAAATTATACGATGAAATTTTAAAATTAAATAGGGATAATATCGGTAATATAGTTGGTCAACAAAAAAAAAAAAAGTACCTCCCCTCACAATTTTTTTTTTTTTTTTTTTTTTTTTTTGCTATCCCAAAAAGGTTATACAAATAAGTCAATTAATTTTAGAACTTATAAGCTAATTTGACAGCTTACAGCTTCATATAACTCTAATATTCATATGTTTAATAAATGCCATTTTGCCCCAAACAGTGTTCAGGTATACTCAAACCCCCTATATTTGGGACTCTTGGTGACTTAAATATATTCATCTATCATTTTTTTTTTTTTTAAAGTTAAGAATCTGGAAGATTTGTCATTAATATTTATTACACAAGCGATGTGTTGTTTATTAATTGAGTAACACTAGCGTTTATAAGAGGCTAATACAAAGAGACAATCACTACCTTAAATTCATGATTCTCTCTCTCTCTCTTTTTCCTTCTTTTAAGGGCATAGATTGCTCTTTGTATGGCTCTTGTATGCATCTTTGTAAGGCTAGTGTTCTCTTTAATTATATCATATAAAAGACATGTCATTTATATACCGAACATCATTGCTTCTACAGAAAACGATATGTCGTATATGTTTATAATATCATGTAACCCCCTTGTTCTCTCTGCATTTGTTCTTGTGGAGCTAAATGGTATTTACCAGGGTTCTGAAAACCAGACCGGGCCCCAGTTTTCTGGGTTGCTCGGTTAGACTGGTTAGACTAATGGTCAGATGGTTATGTCAATAACAAAAGTATTTTTAAAAAATTTATTAGTCTCTAAAATTTTAATATATTACAAAAATACCCCTAAAGTTCAATTAGTCCCTAAAATTTTAAGATATTGCAAAATGCTTCCCAAAAAATTATAAATTAGTCCCTAAATTCTGAAATATTACACCCCTAAAAATTACAAATTAGTCCTTAAAAGTTTGAAATATAACATAAACCCCCTTAGAACTGAACCGAACGCGAGGCTATCGGTTCCCAGTCTAATCGGTCTAATCCGAGTTTTAAAACACTTGTATTCACCATCTGAATTTTTAAATTTAACGATCAGAGAGGACTTAGGACAAGCCATTTTATAGTGAATATAAAAATTACATTAAATTATTTTATATTATCCCAAATAATCTATATCTTAATTGTAGTTTATTAATAATACTTTCCAAATTCAAATTTAACATTGACGTATAATTATTTTTATTTTTATTTCTCATCTTCTTGCACTTTATCAAAAAATAATAATAAAAAACATTGACCTATCATGTATTTAACAATTATTGAGATAAGATTAAATTATTTATTTAATAACTTTTATATTTTTCTTATAATAATTTTTTAATTATTGTTTGAAACATATGATGATTTAATATATATCACATATATATCTTGATTTGATTTTCAAAATTAGATTATTTAAAACTAGTTTAATCAGTAAAATGTTTAAAAATATAGATATTTAATAAGTATCCAAATACTAATTTTGAGATGTCATGTATATAAAATATTATAAGCAGTCACTGGTGTTAGTTATACCCGAAGGTTTATCTCGAGTCGTAGGAGAGTTCTCTACCACATTTGTGCAATTACCTTAATCTATTGTGACTTGTAAGAGTTGTCCATGATCCTAAAAATTAGACAGGCTCCAATGTAGGACCGATACCTCAAATACCTAAAAATAAAAAAAATAATTTAAAACATTTATAATCGGTTATAATCCCTACCTCCCTTGAGGTTTGCATTTTCCAAGTGACACCCCACAGTTTAAAATAGCATCCCTAACCTCCCTTAGGTTTGAAAATTCTCTCAAATCTCCCTCTTCACCATTTGCCAGAAGAACTGTTAGATTTACTTTATTTCCTCGACGAAAGGTCTAAACCCCCTACATATATAGATCTTTAAAAAACCCCTTGAGATATTGGAAATACTCAAATGCCTACAAATAATACTAAGTTCCTCTCAACTCCAACAATTAATAATACATTACTTTTAATTTTATAAAAAAAAAATATAAACGTATACACTTGAGGGGCTTTTTTTAATAAAGATATACATAGGGGGTTTAGAAACTCTTATTTGTTAACAAATGGTGTTCGAGAAATTTTTTGAGATTTGAGGGGGAGAAGAGGGATTCTATTTAAACTTGTGGGGTGTCACTAAAAATACAACAAATCAGAAGATGAGGATAAACCCTTTAATCAAATATAAAAAGCCCATTGACTCTATTTTGAAAATCCCATGAAAAATTTTTCGAATGATTCTAAACAACCCCACATGTCTTCTAAAAACTCCACACACGAGTCAAATTGTTATAAGAAATGGATAATGGAGAGGAGTGCATTTGCATTTTCAATCTCTTGACATCCACATCCTAAGAGTGTGTTTGGTGGGAGTAATAAAGACTACTGATGTAATGTCATTTATATTACTTAATTACCATGTTTGGTTGTCAAGTAATATAAGATTCCAGTAATCTTCCAAAACCAATAGGGGTATTTGGATCATATAGTTTATTATGGAGATATTATATTAACGGAAAGAAATCCACCTTGAAGATTACTAGGAATATTTAGAAAATGTGTTTTGTTGGGAGGCTAAATTGGTGGGTATGTTATATAGATTACTAAATCCCCTCCTTTTTAAATATTAATATAATATTATTATTTTTTTGAATTTATTTTAACCCCATACTTTTCAGATTTAGCAAAAACTCATAGCAACCAAAACGTTTTAAACTTAACAAAATACCATACCCACCCCAAGCCACTGTCAACAGCTAGCCACCATCGCCGTGGCCAAACATCGTCATCTGCTTAATTTAAAAAAATATTATCCCCTCCAAAGGGTCTATAGTATTATTATTGGTAATATAGGGTAATTTGATTATCTCAATTTCTTAAGTATTTTAAGACACTTAGTAATCTTATTTTTGTTACAATTTTACCCATATAATAAAATTTTAGGACAATAATACCCTTGTTTTAAAAAAATTTATAAAAATACTAATGACTATTTTATCCTTATATACAAAGTTTTTAGGACATAAATACCTCTAGATTTTAAAAAATTACCCAGGGTGGTGACAAGATCTAGCCACCACCGCCAGCCTCCAGCACCACCGACAGTGACACGACAGCGACGATAGAATGGCGCCGACTGGCCGATCGTGCGCCGATAAGGCCATTTTCGGCCATGGATATGGATCCATGGCTGGAAACAGCCAGATCTAAACGGCCACATATCGATCGTGAAAGGCTAGTATCTTTGGCCGTGAAACAACTGCCGTTTCAGACTAGATCCTCCACTGTTGCCGCAACGGTGGTGGAGGCCGTCGGCAGTGGCTTGGGGTGGTGGGGGTATTTTTTAAGTTTAAACTTTTTGGTGATGGGGGTGTTTTAATAAATAGAAATATAGAAGGTTAACAAATATTCAAAAGATAATAATATATTATATTAAAAGTAGAGCAGTTGTAAATTATAACAACCCAACCAACCATTCCCAACATTCACAGTAATCTTCTAGGTATCTATCTTTCATTAATAACATTCTAGTAATATAACATTCCTTAAACACACACACCTAAGTACCTTTATTTACACTAGAAACTTCGTGGGAGAATTATTTTTTGTTTTTTTTTTAGACTGAGGGTTTCGGGCTACTTACACGCACCTTAACTAATTTTCGAGACCTTGAAACTATCGATCGTTTAAAAGCTCAAGTAGCCATCCCTATTAGGGCTAAGGTCAATCAAACCCAGACCTCTTGAGTAACACTCAAGGTTCTAGTTGACCACTCATCACCCAGGGGTGGTTTCTGTGGGAGAAGTTTGTGATAGGAAATTCGCTCAATTTGGTAAATCTAACAACCATGCAATCATTAAAGAAGATTTGCTACGTTAGTTAGATACTAGATCAAGAAAATAGCAAATTGGAAAGAAAATAATGTTTGTGTGAGACTCCTTAGGATTGTTTACTTATTTTTAGTTGGTCCCCCATTGGGATCTATAAAGCCTTAACCTCTAAATGTGTGGAGAAATTTAGGGTGTATCACCGTGATTTTAATGGCATCATGTTGCCTTAGATGGTGGTTCATGACACCTCAAAGATTAGAACATGAAAAGTGATCATATTCATCATAGATTTTCATATTGGCTTCTTGTGAATTAGACTAACTAATTTCTCCAACAATATCTTTGCAAAAAAAACACTTATCTCAACAACTTTATGTTTGGTTTACTATTTCAGATACTATTCTCTATCCTTTTCAAAAATACACCTTTACACAATTTCAAGTAACACTCTACAAAACCACATTTTATTAAATCTTATTCTCGTATAATAATCACATCAACTCAAATACTATTTCAAAAATCCTATCAAAAATAACAAAACAAAACACCCTTATATACATTGTTTTAAAACTCGACTTGGTCCGACCGATTGAACGTTCAACTAGGACTTGGGGCTTCATGCCACATTACCTGTTCTATTCACCAAACCCTAGAAATTGGGATAATGATCGACGAACATTGAAGGTCGGATGTTAGAGCTTTTGAAGGAAAGTGCCAGTGAATGCAATGGTGGTGACGAGTTAATTTTGATGAGTGAATCAACTAGAAATCGAAAAAAACAGGGACAGACAGAACAACAGCTTTTGCCGACGATTGGCAGGCTAATGAGGGTGGGTTTGTGGTCGGGAGGCAGAAGAGAGTATTTTCAAGGTGATGGGGAGGGTTGTCGATGCTAGTGTCGGTGAGATTAGCTTGGAATGTTGACGTTGACGTGGTGAGATCTGCCTAAATTTTCTAGGGAATGGGCTCAAGGGATGATTGAGATTGCATTTAGAGTGTTGTCGTCGCCAACCAGTCGTACGCCATTTGTATTTGAAGTGTTGTTGCTAAATTTCAAACCAGTAAAAACTGTAACTTTTGTAATTTTTAAGGGGTGTCAATCAACCCGAACCCAACAACTTTGTCGAGTTTCACCCGGTTGGGTTTTAAAACAATGTTAATACAACAACTTTTTCATGGAAGATTACTACACTATTAAACAATTCTAACAACAGATTTACACATACAAATTCTAAAAACTGTAATACAATCCTTAAAAACTGTTAAGAAAATTGAGATGATAAAGATAGAGAAGATGGCCGTGGAGGGAGCGTTAACATGGGTTTAATAACATTTGTAAAGAACAAAATGGAAAAGGTTGGGTATGGTTTGATTGAAAAAGGAAAAGAAGAAATAATAATGGTGGTTGGTGTTGGAAGGCAGCATGCTTCATTGATGGCATTAACTGTGGAGACTGTAGTCATTTTGACATTGAACTCTGGCCTACACGTCCACCAATCTCGCCCACCAAAACTCTCTGCCTTCTCTCTCTTTCGTGCATCAGTTCGTGGCAACGACCAATAAAGAGAAAATAATTTCTCTCACCTCCCTTTAAGTTAAGGAAATAACAGTTAGACCCCATAGGTAACATATTTGTTATTCATTCAGAGGGATAATAACAATCTCATCTCTGAGGTTTGACTTAAGTAGTTCTTTAGTGTAGTGTAATTTTTAGTAATTTTTGCTCTATCCATAACATTGTCTCAGTAAATATTAGCAAACTTCAAGACTAAAATGTTAATAACAAGGATCAAAACATTATCAAAAAGTTCTATGGACTTAGTTTGCTTAAGGCAAACCTTAAGGAATTTTTTTTTTTAAGGTATCTGAAGTACAAATGAGTTTGCTAATCCTCAGGCTACAAAAACTCTACACTCAATGGACAAGGTAATTATACAAATGTGATAAGTTACCTCTCCTAGTAATTCGAACATAGATCTCTAAGTATACTAACTTAGTGACTAAAAAGTTTGTATCCGACCACAAGAGTTGAGGTTTAAGGACGAAATTTTTATTTTCCTTATTTAGATAATGTGTAATAACACCATGAATTTAAGGGCAAGTATGTAAAACTCATTATTCCATGTGGATTCAAGGGAAAAATGATAATTTGATGGGAATAGAGTTAGAGGAGGTTGTTATTGATTTCAATTAGGTGCGTTAAACAGTTAGTCCTTAAGCTGAGGGGACGTCATGTAATTTGGCTAAAGAGAAAGCTAAAGCAGGACATAATTACCACCATTAAGGCAATGAGTTAAAGGTTACCAAAATTGGTCCACCCTGCCGTGACTCATGCCCTCAATTCCAAAATTTCCTTTTTCTTTTTCTAAAATATCGGGTTGTCTATTATTAATTTTTTTTAACTAAGGTGTATGTACTCATTTTTGCGATCTCAACTAATTTTGGGATTTATTGAACACCATACAAATCTAAAGGATAAGTCACAATATTATTATAGTACTGGTAGGTCTCCAAGTTTGAACCTAAGAATTCAAACCTGCTTAACGCCGGCCAACCCATAAAATTAAGTATACATAATATGATAGACTAATATAATATAAAATTTATAAATTGTATTTGAAGTAGAAGTAGAGTCAACATTAAATAGTATAATATTTTAATGTAATAAATTATATATATTTTTTTATTAATATTAACACGGTAGTTAATACAACACAACAGTAGTTAAAATCAAAATTAAGATTCTAACTTAGCTTATATAATATAATAAGTCTACGACAATGAAAATTGTTCTAATAATCATCCCTTTATCTAGGGGATTCTTAGAAAAATCATTAGAAAAACATTTATAATCTTAAACCTCGGATTATATATCCAGAAGCATATCAACGACTTCTTAAACTACAATCAGTCTAAGTTCAGAAGGCTTTTATAATCTGAGGCCTCTATGGCCTCAAGCTGTGGCTCGAGAGCCCCCAAGGCCTCTAGTGGCTACCACAAGGCCTTAGAGACCTCCAACTTAGCCAGGGGTCGTTGGAGGTGGGACGCTAGAACGCAGAGGGTGGTTGCACAATTAGGGTGGTGACAAATCTAGTTGGATGATTAGGGGGTGTTTTGTTATTTGTCAAGGGTAAAATGTCTTTACACCTCTTAACAGATTTTTCTAACGGAACCGAACAAAATGGGGTTAGGCTCCAATTTCCCAAACGAGCAGGTTCTTGTGATTCCTCAAAGCGCGGGGTTTCATATTTCCCTATATATATATAAACACTAACTTGTAATAAATAATTTTTGTACACGTAAAAAGTATAGTTTTTTATTTTTAATGTAAATACACATCAATTCCGAATTCCAGTACAGTCAAAGAAAAAGCTTAACGCAGGATGTCTCCATGTTAAAAAGCCTTCAACTTCTCCTGTGGAAAGTGGAGACTCTTCTTCATCCAACACTCCATCTCAGTTCACTCATGGCTGAACAAAATCCAAATCCAACAGCCTCAGTTTCATTTACCATCTTATATTGACTACTTTTCTATGCTTCTTTCATGGCAAGTCATCTCAGTTTGGCCTATACAACAACGGGCTGTGGCTCAACGAAGACGATAATGAAGTTAACATGGCCCAAACCAGGCGTCAAACTTCCAAGAGTTGTGATTATACGGCCGGTAAATGGGTTTATGATCCCTCTTATCCTCTTTATGAACCAGTTGCCCATATCTTAGTACTGCAGTAAGCTGCCAGAAAAATGGACGTCCGGATTCTGAGTATCAGAAGTGGAAATGGAAGCCGCATTCTTGTTCCATTCCAAGGTATTTTTCTTCAAAAGTTTGTATTTTTCTCTGTGCTAAAGATCAGAGAGGCTTTGTGTTCAAGACCCTCTTTGTAGAAGCAAAATTTGATGATTACTTGTGTAATTTGTCTTGATTTTTTATCATGGGAAGAAATATGATGATGAATGTGAAACTTTGCCGCCTATTCTTTTCAATTCCAAGATGTTTTTGCTTCAAAAGATGTATTTTTCTCAGTGTTAGAGATCAGCTAGAGGGTTTGTGTTCAAACCCTCTTTTTTAGAAGCAAATGTTGACAAACGATGCATTTTAGCTGAGAATGATTTTTCAAAATGGCAACAAATCTCTAAATCAAACGTACAATTTTTGTCCATTTACTTTTGAACAATAATCAACTCTTTTAGGAAGGCCAAAAAAAGTTTGGTACAACCTGTACATGGCAAAAATCCAAGAGAACCAAAAAGAAAGGAAAAAAAAAAAAACTGAAGCCCTTAACGTAATTTATAAAACATGTACAATTTCTATCTGACTCAATACCAAGATTAAAAAAAAAATACTTATTTTTGGCACACGTCCACACCTGAATGCTAACAGTAAGATTGATCTTCATTGACATATAATTGTTTGAACTGTCTCGTACTCATACGTGATAGAAGATAACCAGAAAACAGAAAAGTATATGCCAGGTTCACATGTTATGTAGAAACACTAATAAGACAAATTCAAGGGTCAACTGGTATATTGTAAGCAGCATTATAATTACCGGGCCTTATTAGAGCCATCCAACACGTTTGCTTTAAACCGTTTTAATTCCTCGGTAGCTACCGCAAGGGGAGGCTTTGCATGAGCAGCTCCAAAAGCATTTTCTTCTGCAGTGGTCCCAAGAGACGGCCCCAACGCTTTCCTTATCAGATCACCTAACCGTGTATATTTTTGATCAACCATTGTGATAGGATCCAATGTTAACCACTGAGATAATGACGGAACATCCCCTGTTGGCGTAGCCATCCCTCGAGACATACTGCTCACAGAACTAAACATTCGGCTCTCACTCCCCTCCAGGAAGCTTCCAGACCTATCCAATGAATAAATCCCCCGCTGTCCATTTGGATAGTTCCCTGAAGATGCCAAATCTTCCGGACTAGCTGAACTAGACTCAAATCTCACATTTCCCGCCATAACTCTAATTCAACACATATCTACAAAAAGGTTTAATTAAAAAACAAAAAAAAAAAAAAAAAACATTTTAGTGACTCCAACACAGCAAATCCGTCAAACATGGAGCAAAATTTCAACATATAGACCACAACTAAAAGTACCCATATGCCAAAATTAGTGTCAATACTTGCTTATTAATATGTCTTTCTTCAACTCAATATGTCAGAAAATTTCACCCAACATAATAAGCGCTAAATGTTTGCAAGTACAATAAAACTGTACAACAAAAGAGAACAAAAGTTTAGCCATATCATTGAGCTTTCAAAAAGTTACTTTAATTAAGCTAAAACTAGCATTAACCAAAATTTTCCTTCTCTGATTCCAAATAAATCGACATATCTTCAAACTAATTAAAATAATTCTCAACATTCTCAAATTAAAAAATTGTCAAACATAAAAGCGAATCCCAGCAATCAAACGAGCCTTAAGGCTTAACTTCAAAACAATTATCTACAACATTAGCACAAATCGAGAAACCCCCTAAAATTAAACCTCCAAACAGCATTTAAGCAAACAAAACTACTAAAGTTCAAAGCAGAATATCAAAACAAAACAAAATTCAGAATTCGAAAAATCGCGATATACAATACAAAACGACAAAAGAATGCAAAATTCCCATAAGCCCAATCCGTATATTGCTTCTTACTTACGAACAAGCAATCCCCAAACTTCTCTGTACTTCAAAACCCTAATTCGAGCAACGAATTAGGGTTTTGCAAAATTCACCCGAAATTAAACCCTACAATCAAGTCGAAAACCCAACAATTGAAAAATTCGAAGCTAAAATTACACAAAACGTACCGGCATTGACCGATCGAGCACGAAACGAGATCGTATTGTAGAGAGAGAAACTAAAAAAGGGTTTTTTTATAGAGAGAGAAAGTACATAGTTACTAAAGAGATTCTTCGGACAGAGAGAGAAAGGGGCAAAAAAAAAAACAAGTGGGTCCCGAGAAAATTTAGGGGGAGAGTAGGGAGAAGTATAGAGCAGATGAAATCAGGACCGTTGGTTTCTTTATGAAGCGTAGATCGCAAGCGTTGGATCAGGCTAATTGGGAGTGGGGTCCTTTTGAATTTTTAGATTGTGAGATTGTGATGGTGAAATTGTACTTGAGGAATATACTATTTTTGCACCTGGGTTTTTGTAGCAAAAGAATGGCTGGAATGATTATTTTTATTTTTATATTATATTATTTTTATTTTTGGAAAGAAGATGAGGTGAGAATTTTTGAAAAATTAGAGAGGAAATTTGGAGTAAAAAGTGCTCGTATTTTTTTTGGTTGGGACCAAAGCTTAGGGATCAAAAAGGTTACTAAAATTGACTTCGGTTGACTTTGGAGGTGTTGAATTGAATGTGTGGATAGGGTGATTTTGTATGGTTGGTCACCTATTTGGAATATGTTGATGTTTCAAAACTACCCTCAGACTCAAATTTCATCAAAAGAAAGTTGACGTTCAAGGATATCTGAGTCATTTAATCTGACATATTTTACAAAAATAAGTGAGGATAAATTAGTAAGTTTATATAAATTTCAACTTTTTGATTTAATTGTCTTATAAGACTTTTAGGGTTTTTTTGTTTTTTTTTAATGATTTCTTGTAAAAATACTAGTGTTTTAAAACTCAGTCCGGCCGATTGAACCTTCAACAAGACCTAAGGCCTTCATCGAGTCGAGTTACAAATTTTCTTATTCATTGAAAACCTTAGAAATTAGGACATCAATCCGTGAACAATTGAAGGTTGTAATGTTAAGAAATATCATGTGTTATACACTTTTGGTTTATGAAACTTTCGCACTAGCAGATAGCAATATGAGATTATTTATATGGTATATTCTCTTTCGCTCACATTTATATAATTATATGGTATAATCATAAACTTGATTAATCTGTTATGTAACTGTATTGTTGATAAAAATTACGAGTAAATTCTTAGTAAAGTCTTCATGATAATTTAAACATTACTTGTGATACATTTGAGTTGTCTTGGTACTACAATTTTCTATTGATGGGCGTATACGTATATAATTTAATTACTTAGAAGATTAATGTTGATATTTAAACTTATTGTTAAGATATTGTTGTATTTTTATCTCTTACTTACCTTAAACAGTGGGACTTAGAGCACATTACTCTTAATTCAATAAAAAAGCTCAGGACCCCACTTTAATCATCTAATGTGAAACTTGTAGATGCAAAAAACCTACCGTCATAAAAATAGGGTCTGATCCCGTGAGGTTGAGACCACTGACAATCCACTAGACCTGCACACATGAAAGGACAAGCGTGAAGCTTACGGAAAACATCGGGATGGTGTTTGCCGTAGGTACTCCGACGCTCAAGTCAACAAGGCTGAAAGGGATTATTTAATAAGAATTAAGGAGAAGAAGGATTACCAAGAGTCTTGTCGAAGGCTAGGACTACGGCGGAGGCGTCGAATTCTTGGAAACAAGAACTTTAGAAGCAAATAGATAGTTTTGAGTAGTCTAAATTGACTATGGGAGATTCCTCTTTTATAAGAGGGCAAACCTTTGTTTATATAGTGAACCCAAGGAGTTGGAATCTTAGTAGGACACTAAGTCCTATTTTGGGAGATAATCCCTATCAAGAAAGAAATATGATTTCTTGACTTTATCAGATTAAGTTTAATAATTTAAACAAGATTTGGAATCTTAGTAGGACACTAAGTCCTATTTTGGGAGATAATCCCTATCAAGAAAGAAATATGATTTCTTGACTTTATCAGATTAAGTTTAATAGTTTGAGTAAAATTTAGAATCTTAGTAGAAGAGAAGATAGAATGGGATTCTGATTTCTTATTTATGGACTGTTGCAGGCTAATGGGTTGAAACCCACTTTGACTTAACTTATAGGATAGCCCAACTCATAAAGTGGGTAGTTCACAAGGTGATTTTAAGCGTAGGCCCAATCGAGATTGGGTTGAGGTCTTAGGCCGTGACATGTTTATTTTGTTATTGGGCCTTGTCAGGCTCAAGACAATTTTTGGCCCTAACAGTTAGCCCCCCACTCTCTAAGTTAATGAGTATTTAGCTTAGAGAGTAAATTTAATTGAATGAGTGCGAACTGAGCAAATTAGTGCTAGCAGATCGTTAGGTCGGATGGACCGTTGTTTGGAGAAAGTTTACTCGACCAACCTAAGTTAGGAGGAGTTTGTTCGACCAACTTGATTTGGGAGGTATTTGTTCGACCAACTTGAGTTGAGAGGAGTTTGCTCGACCAACATGAGTTGGGAGGTGAATGCTCGACCAACCTGAGTTGAGAGAAGTTTGCTCGACCAAACTGAGTTGGGAGAGGTTTACTCGACCAACCTAAGTTAGGAGGTGGATGTTCAACCAACCTGAGTAGGGAGAAGTTTGCTCGACCAACCTGAGTTGGGAGGTGAATGCTCGACTAACCTGAGTTGAGAGAAGTTTGCTCGACCAACCTGAGTTGGGAGATATTTGTTCGACCAACCTGAGTTGGGAGAAGTTTCTCGACCAACCTAAGTTGGGAGAGGTTTACTCGATCAACCTGAGTTGGGAGATAAATGTCGACCAACTTGAGTTAGGAGGTGAATGCTCGACCAACCTGAGTTGGGAGAAATATGGATGTTCGCTCGACCCACTTGAGTGGGGAGGTTGAGTATCCTGGAGAGTATGTTGTTCCTTCCATAGGTGTAAGAATGTGTGAGTCATAGCGCTCTATCGAATCACTTAGAGATGGCAATGTGTACCTCCCACTTGCCTCAGCTCATGTTGATGATTAAACAATGTATGCCAAATAGAGCTTGTCTGGAGCTTGTGATCGAGTACTTGTAGTTGAAAATCAATGTATTGGGCCTTGTGGCCGAGTTGATGTAAATTGATTGAAGGTGAACATTGTTTTTTGTTGAATAGTACTTTTATTGAGTTGGGAGGAATACTAAACCAAATGGAGAAGTAAAATGCATGGGATGCATGTGTTCAAGTAATAAGTTAAATGGAGAAAAAATAAACCAAATTGAGTGCAAGTTAAGAGGTGAAGTAGTATGCATGGCAGCATGGCGTGTATGTGTAATAAACCAAATGAATAATAAGCCAAATAGAGAAAGAAAAAGACAAATGGGGGTGAATGCTTATACTATGTGATTAACAAAAACTAAGCAAAATGAAGTTTTTAAGTAAAGCATACCAAGGAAAATGGTGCGCATGCCTAATTTGCTAGAGTGGTTTGATTCTGGTAAGCCGTGCCGAACGATTTGATCGTAGCAGAATCAAGGGCGACTGCTGTGAACTTAGCTTTTATAGGGGAGATCCAAGCTGAATGACCATTGTGTAATGTGCATTTTAATTAATGCATGTGCAAATGATGGTCAGAATAGTAAGGTAATTGATTCGGCTTCACCCCTTTAGTTGAAAAATGGACTCACATGGACCATTTTAAAATGGCTTTACTCTTTAGTCTTTATGACATGTGGTCCCCACATGATGCACTTGTTTTAAATTAAAAATAAAAACTCTTAGGCTGGGAAAATGAGAATTTGTAGAACTTTTCTATGCAAAAAATCTTCAGCCGCTTTTCCTTTCAGGTAAAATCTTATAATATTTTTTATTTCTTTCCCTTTCAAGTGTTGCCACTCGTGCTTGCTAGATCGTGTCTCACTCTACATATCATCAAGTTGAATCTTTCAATTAAGTTGAATCGTTGTTGCAAGCATTGACTCAGCCATGTGCTGAGCTTTTGGCTATGATACCATGGCCACAATGAGTAACCCGAGTGATAGCTAATGCGAGTGCTTGTGGAGATTTGGGTTGGAAAGCGGATTCATTGCTCGTTAGTGAAGTGGAGATTTAGATTTTCTTTGGTGGTAATTTCGCCGGAGATCGTGGAAGCAGCAGAGAAATTTACATTGAAGAGGAGGAATAAGGGAGAGAAGAGGTGAAGTTTTTATTTTATTGTTCTAAACACACACAGAGAATGTTGATGTCGGTGCTGGAGTTGGCGGTTGTGGCGCTGGAGATGGTGGCTTTGATGATGTTGGTGTAGGTGCTTGTAGTGTCGTGTTGTGGAGGTGGAGGGTGGGTGGATAGTGCTGGGGAGGGAGTGTCACTTGGATGGAAAAGGCGTCCAGGTTCAGGTGATAGTAGCGTACCTGGGTAAGAGCGAAATGGGCAGTATTAGAGGTAAGGATTCAGAAGTAAGAAATGAATGCACGACGATGACGGTTGCCACTAGGTGGCGATGCTGTGGAGTGGCGAAGGTGGCATAATGGTCCATCAGTTGTTGTCGGCATTGGGTTTGAAGAGGAAAAAGATAAAAGACGGCAAGAGATATGGAGTAAAGTATGAAAGGAGACGTGATTTTCCAGTTTTGTAAGGAAGAAAAAGTGACTATATTCGTAAAGAGAAACAGTCTGAGAATTGTTATACAGGAAAAATAAGGTCATGTTTGGATGTGGTGAGGGTTTTTAGATTGCTGAATAGATATAATATAAATGACATGTGAATAGATAAAACAAATGAAGAAAGGTAAAGAATATTTTTTCTTATCGTGATGAAACTTTTTGGTTAACGATGTTAGTCAGGTAGAGTTTTGTGCCTCCTCTCATGTTGCAAGTCGTCATTAGCAGATGATTGTCAGGGCTCTACGATAGATGACAAACTGTAGATACAAAAAATCTACCATCATGAAAATAGGGTATGATCTCGTGAGATTGAGGCCACTGACAATCCACTAGACCTACACACATGAAAGGACAAGTGTGAAGCTTACGAAAAACATCGGAGTGGTGTTTGTCGTAGGCAATCCGATGCTCAAATTAGCAAGGCTAAAGGAGATTATTTGATAAGAATTAATGAGAAGAAGGATTACCAGGAGTCTTGTCGGAGGCTAATACTATGGCGGAGGCATCGAGTTCTTAGGAATAAATAGATGGTTTTGAGTAGTCTAGATTGACTGTGGGAGATTCCCTCTTTATGAGAGAGCAAACCTTTGTTTATATAGTGAATCCAAGGGGTTGAAATTCTAGTAAGACACTAAATCCTATTTTGGGAGATAATCCATATAAAGAAAGAAATATGATTTCTTGACTTTATCAGATTAAGTTTAATAGTTTGAGTAAGATTTGGAATCTTAGTAGAAGAGGAGATAGAATGAGATTCTGATTTCCTATTTATATACTGTTCTAGGCTAATAGGTTGAAACCCAGTTTAGCTTAACTTATAGGATAGCCCAACTCATACAATAGATAGTTCACAATGTGATTTTAAGCGTAGGCCCAATCAGGATTGGGCTGAGACCTTGGGCCTTGATATGTTTATTTCATTATTGAGTTTCGTCAGGTTCAAGACGATTTTTGGCCCTAACAAAACTCTTATAACTTAACAATACCCCTACAACTAGATGATCAAATGGAGAAGAAACATAGATCGAACTTTATCAGAAAATAATGGAGCCGATCACATCACACATTGAGAGGTTACTGGATTTAACTTTAGTTCTAATATCATATCTTATTGAGAGCTTATTGGATCTGACTTCAGTTGTAATTGTTGGATATTTAGGTTTCCAACTCAAAAAGACTGGTCGATAAGGTGGAGTGACTACCCTCCTTACAAAGCCCATTACCCTTACTCGTCCAGGCATTTTTAGATTTAAAAAGCTGAAATTAAATTTGGTCTAAAATAATTATAAAACTTAATTAAAGGGTGAAAATGTCCACAACATGTCGTCTACCAACTTGTCATATAAGAACGAGATAATGAGCATGTTTGGTTGAGCTTATGAAAATTAGCTTATAAACAGTTAGTACTTATAAGCTAATTTGAGCTTATAAGCATTTGAAATTTTAAGCAGTTACGTGTTTGGTTAAAGTACTTATAAATGAATAATAAGTAGTTGACGTATTTGATATAATTTAGCTTATAAGTACAATTTATTATTAAAATGACTACAAAGAATACTATATTATTTTATCAATTAATAAATTATACGATGAAATTTTAAAATTAAATAGGGATAATATGGTAATATAGTTGGTCAACAAAAAAAAAAAAAAGTACCTCCCCTCCAATTTTTTTTTTTTTTTTTTTTTTTGCTATCCCAAAAAGGTTATAAACAAATAAGTCAATTTATTTTAGAACTTATAAGCTAATTTACCAGCTTATAAGCTCATATAAACACCTTCAAGGAATTCATATGTTTAATAAATGCCATTTTGCCCCCAAAAGTTTCTCGGTATACTCAAACCCCCTATATTTGGGACTCTTGTGACTTAAATAATATTCATCTATCATTTTTTTTTTTTTTTTAAAGTTAAGAATCTGGAAGATTTGTCATTAATATTTATTTACACAAGCGATGTGTTGTTTATTAATTGAGTAACACTAGCGTTATAAAGAGGCATACAAAGAGACAATCACTACCCTTAAAATTCATGATTCTCTCTCTCTCTCTTTTTCCCTTCTTTTAAGGGCATAGATTGTCTCTTTGTATGGCTCTTTGTATGCATCTTTGTAAGGCTAGTGTTACTCTTATTAATTATATTCATATAAAAGACATGTCATTTATATACCGAACATCATTGCTTCTACAGAAAACGATATGTCGTATATGTTTATAAATATCATGTAACCCCCTTGTTCTCTCTGCATTTGTTCTTGTGGAGCTAAATGGTATTTACCAGGGTTCTGAAAACCAGACCGGGCCCCAGTTTCTGGGTTGCTCGGTTAGACTGGTTAGACTAATTGGTCAGATTGGTGATGTCAATAACAAAAGTATTTTTAAAAAATTTATTAGTCTCTAAAATTTTAATATATTACAAAAATACCCCTAAAGTTTCAATTAGTCCCTAAAATTTTAAGATATTGCAAAAATGCTTCCCAAAAAATTATAAATTAGTCCCTAAATTTCTGAAATATTACACCCCTAAAAATTACAAATTAGTCCTTAAAAGTTTGAAATATAACATAAACCCCCTTAGAACCTGAACCGAACCGGAGAGGCTATCGGTTCCCAGTCTAATCGGTCTAATCCGAGTTTTAAAACACTTGTATTCACCATCTCGAATTTTTAAATTTAACGTCAGAGAGGACATTAGGACAAGCCATTTTATAGTGAATATAAAAATTATCATTAAATTATTTTATATTATTCCCAAATAATCTATATCATTAATTGTAGTTTATTAATAATACTTTCCAAATTCAAATTTAACATTGACGTATAATATTTTTATTTTTTATTTTCTTCATCTTCTTGCACTTTATCAAAAAATAATAATAAAAATAACATTGACCTATCATGTATTTAACAATTATTGAGATAAAGATTAAATTATTTATTTTAATAACTTTTATATTTTTCATTATAATAATTTTTTTAATTATTGTTTGAAACAATATGATGATTTAATATATATTCACATATATATCTTGATTTGATTTTCAAAATTAGATTATTTAAAACTAGTTTAATCATGTAAAATGTTTAAAAATATATGATATTTAATAAGTATCCAAATACTAATTTTGAGATGTTCATGTATATAAAATAATTTAAAGCAGTCACTGGTGTTAGTTATACCCAGAAGGTTTTATGCTCGAGTCGTAGGAGAGTTATCTACCACATTTGTGCAATTACCTTAATCTATTGGACTTGTAAGATGTTCCATGATCCTAAAAATTAGACAGGCTCCAATGTAGGACCGGATACCTCAAATACCTAAAAATAAAAAAAATAATTTAAAACATTTATAATCGGTTATAATCCCTTACCTCCCTTGAGGTTTGCATTTTTCCAAGTGACACCCCACAAGTTTAAAATAGCATCCCTAACCTCCCTTTAGGTTTGAAAAATTCTCTCAAATCTCCCCTCTTCACCATTTGCCAGAAGAACTGTTAGATTTACTTTATTTTCCTCGACGAAAAGGTCTAAACCCCCCTACATATATAGATCTTTAAAAAACCCCTTGAGATATTGGAAATTACTCAAATGCCTACAAATAATACTAAGTTCCTCTCAACTCCAACAATTAATAAATACAATTTACTTTTAATTTTTATAAAAAAAATATAATAAACGTATACACTTGAGGGGCTTTTTTTTAATAAAGATATACATAGGGGGTTTAGAAACTTTCTTATTTGTTAACAAATGGTGTTCGAGAAATTTTTTGAGATTTGAGGGGAGAAGAGGGATTCTATTTTAAACTTGTGGGGTGTCACTAGAAAAATACAAACCTCAGGAAATGTGAGGATAATAACCCTTTATAATCAAATATTAAAAAAGCCCATTGAACTCTATTTTGAAAAATCCCATGAAAAGTTTTTCCGAATGATTCTAAACAACCCCCACATGTCTTCTAAAACTCCACACACGAGTCAAATTGTTATAAGAAAATGGATAAATGGAGAGGAGTGCATTTAGCATTTTCAATCTCTTGACATCCAATCCTATAAGAGTGTGTTTGGTTGGGAGTAATAAAAGACTACTGATGTAATGTCATTTTATATTACTTAATTACCATGTTTGGTTGTCAAGTAATATAAGATTCCAGTAATCTTCCAAAACCAATAGGGGGTATTTGGATCATATAATGTTTTATTATAGGGAGATATTATATTAACGGAAAGAAATATCACCTTGAAGATTACTAGGAATATTTAGAAAATGTGTTTTGTTGGGAGGCTAAATTGGTGGGTATGTTATATAGATTACTAAATCGCCCTCCTTTTTAAATATTAATATAATATTATTATTTTTTGAATATTTATTTTAACCCCATACTTTTCAGATTTAGCAAAAACATCATAGCAACCAAAAACGTTTTAAACTTAACAAAAATACCCATACCCACCCCAAGCCACTGTCAACAGCTAGCCACCATCGCCGGTGGCCAAACATCGTCATCTGCTTAATTTAAAAAATATTATCCCCGTCCAAACGGGTCTATAGTAGTTATTATTGGTAATATAGGAGGTAATTTGATTATCTCAATTTTCTTAAGTATTTTAAGACTACTTAGTAATCTTATTTTTGTTACAATTTTACCCATTATTAATAAAATTTTAGGACAATAATACCCTTGTTTTAAAAAAAATTTATAAAAATACTAATTGACTATTTTATCCTTATATACAAAGTTTTTAGGACATAAATACCTCTAGATTTTAAAAAATTACCCAAGGGTGGTGACAAGATCTAGCCACCACCGCCAGCCTCCAGGCACCACCGACAGTGACAACGACAGCGACGATAGAATGGCGCACGACTGGCCGATCGTGCGCCGATAAGGCCATTTTCGGCCATGGATATGTGATCCATGGCTGGAAACAGCCAGATCTAAACGGCCACATATCTGATCGTGAAAGGCTAGATCTTTGGCCGTGAAACAACTGCCGTTTCACGACTAGATCTCCACTGTTGATGCCGCCAACGGTGGTGGCAGGCCGTCGGCAGTGGCTTGGGGTGGGTGGGGGTATTTTTATTAAGTTTTAAACTTTTTTGGTTGATGGGGGTGTTTTAATTAAATATGAAATATAGAAGGTTAAACAAAATTATTCAAAAGATAATAATATATTAATATTTAAAAAGTAGAGCAGTTTAGTAAATTATATAACATACCCAACCAAACACATTTCCCTAAACATTCACAGTAATCTTCTAGGTAATCTATCTTTCCATTAATATAACATTCCTAGTAATATAACATTCCTTAAACCAAACACACCCTAAGTACACTCATTATTTAACACTAGAAACTTCGTGGGAGAAATCTATTTTTTTTTTTTTTTTTTTTATGACTGAGGGTGTTCGGGCTAACTTACACGCACCTTAACTAATCTTTCGAGACCTTGAAACTATCGATCGTGTAAAAGCTCAAGTAGCCATCCCTATTAGGGGCTAAGGTCAATCAAACCCAAGACCTCTTGAGTAATACACTCAAGAGGTCTAGTTGACCACTCAATCACCCAGTGGTGGTTTCTGTGGGAGAAGTTTGTTGATAGGAAATTCGCTCAATTTGGTAAAATCTAACAACCATGCAATCATTAAAAGAAGATTTGCTATCGTTGAGTTAGATACTAGATCAAGAAAATAGCAAATTGGAAAGAAAATAATGTTTTGTGTGAGACTCCCTTAGGATTGTTTACTTATTTTTAGTTGGCTCCCCATTGGGGGATCTATAAAGCCTTAACCTCCTTAAATGTGTGGAGAAATTTAAGGGTTGTATCACCGTGATTTTAATGGCATCATGTTGCCTTAGATGGTGGTTCATGAGCACCTCAAAGATTAGAACATGAAAAGTGATCATATTCATCATAGATTTTCATATTGGGCTTTGTTGAATTAGACTAAACTAATTTTACTCCAACAATGATCTTTGCAAAAAAAACCATTATCTCAACAACTTTATGTTTGGTTTACTATTTCAGATACTATTCTCTATCCTATTTCAAAAATACACCTTTGACACAATATTCAAGTAACACTCTACAAAACACATTTTATTTAAATCTTATTCTCGTAATAATAATCCAACTCAACTCAATAATACTATTTCAAAAATCCTATCAAAAATAACAAAACAAAGACACCCTTATTATACCATTGTTTTAAAACTCGACTTGGTCCGACCGATTGAACTGGTTCAACTAGGACTTGGGGCTTTCACTAGGCCACATTACCTGTTTACTATTCACCAAAAACCCTAGAAATTGGGATAATGATCGACGAACAATTGAAGGTCGAGATGTTAGAGCTTTTGAAGTGAAAGTGCCAGTGAATGCAATGGTGGTGATGGAGTTAATTTTTGATGAGTGAATCAACTAGAAATCGAAATAAACAGGTGACAGCAACAACTAGCTTTTGCCGACGATTGGCAAGGCTAATGAGGGTGGGTTGTGGTCGGGAGGCAGAAGAGAGTATTTTCAAGGTGATGGGGAGGGTTGTCGATGCTAGTGTCGGTGAGATCTAGCTTGGAATGTTGACGTTGACGTCGGTGAGATCTAGCCTAAATTTTCTAGGGAATGGGCTCAAGGGATGATTGAGATTGCATTTAGAGTGTTGTCGTCGCCAACCAGTCGACCGCCAATTTGTATTTGAAGTGTGTTTGCTAAATTTCAAACCAGTAAAAACTTAACTGTAATTTTAAGGGGTGTCAATCAACCCGAGACCCAACAACTTTGTCGAGTTTCACCCAGGTTGGGTTTTAAAACAATGTTTAATACAACAACTTTTTTCATGGAAGATTACTACACTATTAAACAATTCTAACAACCAGATTTACACATACAAAATTCTAAAAAACTGGTAATACAATCCTTAAAAACTGTTAAGAAAATTGAGATGATAAAGATAGAAGAAGATGGCCGTGGAGGGAGCGTTAACATGGGGTTTAATAACATTTGTAAAGAACAAAATGGAAAAGGTTGGGTATGGTTTTGAATTGAAAAAGGAAAAGAAGAAATAATAATGGGTGGTTGGTGTTGGAGGCAGCATGCTTCATTGATGGCATTAACTGTGGAGACTGTAGTCATTTTGACATTGAAACTCTGGCCTACACGTCCACCAATCTCGCCACCAAAACTCTCTGCCTTTCTCTCTCTATTCCGTGCATCAGTTCGTGGCAACGACCAATAAAGAGAAAATAATTTCTCTCACCTCCCTTTAGGTTCAAGGAAATAACAATTAGACCCCATAGGTAACCATATTTGTTATTCATTCAGAGGGATAATAACAATCTCATCTCTGAGGTTTGACTTAAGTAGTTCTTTAGTGTAGTGTAATTTTTTAGTAATGTTTTAGCTCTATCCATAACATTTGTCTCAGTAAATATTAGCAAACTTCAATGACTAAAATGTTAATAACAAGGATCAAAACATTATCAAAAAGTTCTAATGGACTATAGTTTGCTTAAGGCAAACCTTAAGGAAGATTTTTTTTTTTTTTAAGGTATCTGAAGTACAAATTGAAGTTTGTCTAATCCTCAGGGCTACAAAACACTCTACAAGCTCAATGGATCAAGGTAATTATACAAATGTGATAAGTACCTCTCCTAGTAATTCGAACATAAGATCTCCTAAGTATAGCTAACCTTAGTGACTAAAAAGTTTGTCATCCGACCACAAGAGTTGAGGTTTAAGGACGAAATTTTATTTGTCCTTATTTAGATAATGTGTAATAACACCATGAATTTAAGGGCAAGTATGTAAAACTCATTATTCCATGTGGATTCAAGGGAAAAATGATAATTTGATGGGAATAGAGTTAAGAGGAGGTTGTTATTGATTTCAATTAGGTGCGTTTAACAGTTATGTCCTTAAGCTGAGGGGACGTGCATGTAATTTGGCTAAAGAGAAAGCTAAAGCAGGTACATAATTACCACCATTAACGGCAATGAGTTAAAAGGTTACCAAATCATGGTCCACCCTGCCGTGACTCATGCCCTCAATTCCAAAATTTCCTTTTTTCTTTTCTAAAATATCGGGATTGTCTATGTATTAATTTTTTTTTAACTAAGGTGTATGTACTCATTTTTGCGCATCTCAACTAATTTTCGGGATTTATTGAACACCATACAAATCTAAAGGAACCGATAAATCACAATATTATTATAGTAGCCTGGTAGGTAGCTCCAAAGTTTGAACCTAAGAATTCAAACCTGCTTAACAGCTCGGCCAATCCCATAAAATTAAGTATACATAATATTGATAGACTAATATAATATAAAATTTATAAATTGTATTTGAAGTAGAAGTAGAAGTATAACATTAAATAGTATAATATTTAATGTAATAAATTATATATATTTTTTATTATAATTAACACGGTAGTTAATACAAGCACAACAGTAGTTAAAATCTAAAATTAAGATTCTAACTTAGCTTATATAATATAATCAAGTCTACGACAATGAAAAATTGTTCTGAATAATCATCCCATTTATCTAGGGGATTCTTAGAAAAATCATTAGAAAAACATTTATGAATCTTAAACCTCGGATTATATTATCCAGAAGCATATCAACGACTTCTTAAACTACAATCGAGTCTAAAGTTCAGAAGGCTTTTATGACAATCATGAGGCCTCTGATGGCCTCAAGCTGTGGCTGCGAGAGCCCCCAAGGCCTCTAGTGGCTACCACAAGGCCTTAGAGACCTCCAACTTAGCCACGAGGCCGTTAGAGGTGGTGACGCTAGAACGGTAGAGGGTGGTTGCACAATTAGGGGTGGTGACAAATCTAGTTGGATGATTAGGGGGTGTTTTGTTATTTTGTCAAAGGGTAAAATTGTCTTTACACCTCTTAACAGATTTTTCATTAACGGAACCGAACAAAATGGGGTTAGGCTCCAATTTCCCAAACGAGCAGGCGCTTCTTGTGATTCCTCAAACGCGTGGGCGTTTGCTATAATTTCCCTATATATATAAACACTAATCTTGTAATAAATAATTTTTGTGCACGTAAAAAGTATAAAACTTCATTTATGTTATGAATCAGTTCATTATTTATTTTATTTTATTTTTAATGTAAATACACCATCAATTCCGGAATTCCAGTACAGGAGTCAAAGAAAAGACCCAGGATTGTCTCCATGTTAAAAAGCCTTCAACTTCTCCTGTGGAAAGTGGAGACTCTTCTTCATTCCAACACTCCCACTCTCAGTTCACTCATGGCTGAACAAAATCCAAATCCAAAGCCTCAGTTTCACTTTACCATCTTTATATTGACTACTTTTCTATGCTTCTTTCATGGCAAGTCATCTCAGTTTGGCCTATACAACAACGGGCTGTGGCTCAACGAAGACGATAATGAAGTTAACATGGCCCAAACCAGGCGTCAAACTTCCAAGAGTTGTGATTATACGGCCGGTAAATGGGTTTATGATCCCTCTTATCCTCTTTATGACACCAGTTGCCCATATCTTAGTACTGCAGTAAGCTGCCAGAAAAATGGACGTCCGGATTCTGAGTATCAGAAGTGGAAATGGAAGCCGCATTCTTGTTCCATTCCAAGGTATTTTTTCTTCAAAAGTTTGTATTTTTCTCTGTGTTAAAGATCAGCTAGAGGCTTTGTGTTCAAGACCCTCTTTTGTAGAAGCAAAATATTGATGATTACTTGTGTAATTTGTCTTGATTTTTTATCATGGGAAGAAATATGATGATGAATGTGAAACTTTGCCGCCTTATTCTTTTTCAATTCCAAGATGTTTTTGCTTCAAAAGTATGTATTTTTCTCAGTGTTAGAGATCAGCTAGAGGGTTTGTGTTCAAAACCCTCTTTTTTAGAAGCAAAATGTTGAAGATTACTTGTGTATATTCTCTTGATTCTGATCATAGTAAGAAATTTGATGATAAATGTGAAACTTTGAAGCCACATTCTTGTTCTATTCCAAGGTGTTTTGTGCTTCAAAAATATGTTTCTCAGTGTTGGAGATCAGCTAGAGGTTTTTTGTTCATAACCCTTTTTCAGAAGCGAAATGTTGAGAATTACTTGAGCATTTTGTCTTGATTCTGATCACGGTGAGAAAAATGATGATGAATGTGAAACTTTGGAGCCACCAGTTGCGATAGAAGTTAATTTTTCTTTTGTAAGTTTTGACTGTGTAGGGTAGATGCATGTTTGAGTGGTTTTGATGACTAATTTTTTGTGGTTTCAGGTTTGATGCACTGAAATTTCTGGCAAAGATGAGAAAGAAAAGGATAATGCTGGTGGGGGACTCTATAATGAGGAACCAGTGGGAATCTCTAGTCTGCTTAGTGCAGGGAGTTATTCCAACCGGGCGGAAGAAGGTGACATATAATGGGATTTCTATGGGCTTCCATGCCTTGGTAAGTTGTTAAATTTCTCTATCAAGGCAATTATTTGTGCCCTGATCATAAATATGCTAAAATTTTTTACAGATAATGTAGCTTTGCATGGGGATTCTCGGTTCAGATTGAGGTTTTGTTTAATTGAATTATGTGATCTGATTGCATAAGTTTTACTACTTTTCTTTTTAATTTTTTGGTCTGTTATAGAGTAAGTAGAATTTGATAGTGCTGTGGTTTAATGGTTAAGCCTCAAGTTAAATTGTTCTCTTCCAAGTGAGAATATGAGAGATCATGCTGCATTTTCGCAGGATTTTGATACCTCAATTGAGTTTTGTTGGGCTCCACTCCTAGTGGAATTGAAGAAAGGACCTGAAAACAAGAGAATCCTTCATTTGGATTTGATTGAAGAGAATGCAAGATATTGGAGAGGGGTTGACATTCTTGTGTTTGATTCAGCTCACTGGTGGACTCACCCTGAGAAGAAGTCGTAAGTTACATTTCCTGCTTATCTTATTAGCTTTCATCTTCATAAATGATTTTCCTGTTTGTGGTTATTCGCGTGATGAGGAAACAGAGGAAAGGAGAGAAAAAGATTTGAGCTTTTTTTTTTTGAGTTGCATTTCAAATAAGTTTGATCTAATTGGTAGTCTATCATCAATATGGAGAGGATGTTGTAATCTCAATTGCATTACTTAAAAGAGTAACATGTGATCTGAATTGAACAAGTAAATCTAATTTCAGGTGGGACTTTTACATGGAGGGACAATCTTTCTTTAGAAACATGAATCAGATGGTTGCTTATCAAAAAGGACTCACTACATGGGCAAAATGGGTGGATCTAAATCTCGATCCTCGTCAAACCAGAGTCATTTTCCGAAGCATGTCACCTACGCATAACAGGTATCATGAAATTGGCTGAAAATATAGACTGTTATTTCCTTTTAAGTATTGCATTTTAGTAGCTCTTATTTATTTATTTATTTTTCTTTTGACAGGGAAAATGGTTGGAAATGTTACAATCAGAAGACTCCTTTGCCCTCTTTTAGTCATCAACATGTTCCTGAACCACTAATAGTACTTCAAGAGGTGCTGAAAAGAATGAGATTTCCAGTATATTTGCAAGATATTACGACAATGTCAGCTTTCCGTAGAGACGGGCATCCCTCTGTGTACCGAAGGGTGATAAATCAGGAAGAGAGGCAGCACCCCACAGACTTCTCCTCCGACTGTAGCCACTGGTGCCTTCCTGGAGTGCCTGATAGCTGGAATGAGATGTTAAGTGCAATACTCTAAGTGAAAAATACTAGACTTGGTAGAGTAACTGTTCTACAAAACTCTAAACTTTGTTTCGGTCGTCCTAGAGTCTGTAAAATAAGTTATGGTACTTCATATTTTGAGTGTTTTACGAAGATTTTATCAGATGGTGAATGATATGTTTGGGCAGGTTACCTTTACTTGCCACAAATTTCTGACTGCAGCTCGTGGAATTTTCTTTGTTGCCTTTGAAACATGAAGAGGTTGAAAAGTTCAATCTACTGAAATTAAGCAGTGATTGAAGAGACAAAATTTTGGGGTCAATGAATCCAAGGCAACAATTCTTCAACAAGAAGTAAGAAAAGTGGGGAAAAAGCAACATGGTACCATTGAATTCATAATTCATCTAACTTTTACTTTTTGCAAGTGCTTCTAATAAATTATTAACTGAAGAAAAGCTTCTATATAGTTGACCATTTACTTTTGCTTTACCAAAAATAGGGAAATTTGGTAACCATCATAGTTATGAGCTTTCGCTTTTTCCACACTTCCTTCAAGAACAAGACTTGGTAATTCAGGTCTTTGAGATGATGATAATGATTCTGCATCATTGTCATCTCAGCATGAGAAAAACCCCCCCAGAGGTTTGACATAGTGGATAGAGCTTATTCAGTCTTGGCAGTGTCCCAGGTTCGAGTCTCTTATCACAATGGCCCCCTTAGGGGTGGAAAAAAAAAAAGCATGAGAAAAAGCCTGGTCTTGCTGCCTCTAAGTGATAGAATTTGAGGTAGGCTTGACTCTTCACCCAATAAGGCCTCACGGTCAAACCCAACACTCAACTGTGAGCGTGTTTAGTTGGTGTGAGACTCTAACATTTCCTCTCATATGTCTAGCTCTGATATCATGATAGAATTTGAGATGGGTCTGATTCCTCACCTAATAAGACTTTGTTCAATGAGAGGATTACCCTTTTTATAAACTAGTAGACTTGAACATGTCTAGTAAGTGTGGAACTCCAACACTAAGAAATCGAATTTATTACTCTTAACAAAAGTCAATGTCTACGAGAATTCAAAAGAGTTCAAGATAAATTAGCTTCTCTTAAAAATGTAGTAGGATACTCCTAGTTGTGAAGAGAAACTCTCTTTTCTCATTCTTTCTGTCGTGGCGTCCTACATGCTATTATTAGTTATTACTTTGACATGCTCCAGAAAAATCAGAAATAGCAGAAAAACCCAGCAAGGTGGGATACCCATAAAAAATCCGACCTTATCAAGCAGGGAACCTTGGAAAATTTGGGATTGGGGACTGGAATGGGAAAATTATACCCGGGAGGAATATGAAAACCCGCAACATCCGGTCCTTTACTTAAAAAAAAAAAAAAAAATCTGAGAATTTCCAGGTTAGGGCCGGTGTGGGTATTGCATTCCCCTCCCAGTGATATCCATCCCAGCTTCCAAAAATCTGGGGTTGGAACAGGTCTGTCCCCAAAAATCATCAATGCTAATAGAAAGAACAAGAATTTAATGAAATGCAGTTGTGAAAAACCATATAAGCACATCAAGAAAATAGAATTGCCTTGAAACAGTCAGTAAATGAAACTGAAGCATGAAAAATTTACAAAACTTTATCCTAATGAAGTTTTTCTTTATTAACCATCAAAATATGATGGTGAAATTGTACTTGAATGCTACATATTCAAGGCGAAATTTCAATTGTAATGTTATTACAGAATGTCTAAAGAATTAACAACAAACAGCTACCAATCTAAGTACCTGAAAACAAATCAAATGCCCTGCAGAATTTATCTCTACCTCAATTAATGGGGAGTCAACTTCTTCCTTAACTTGGCAATCTCCTCGGAACTCAATCCAAAAGCCTTCTCCAGAAGCTCCTCCTTAATCTCCGAACCAAAAACCGCAGACGGAATTTTCATCAAACCAGGATTTTCGCTGTCGAAACTTCCCAAAATAGTAGCCCTGGAGTCTCCAACATTCATTTGAAAGTGAACCAAACCCTTAGGAAACACCATCACTTCGCCACGCTCAATCACCTTGGCGAAAATCTTGTTCTTAGTATCGACAAATCCGGAGTAAATCTTCCCCTCGAGCACATACGCCACCTCAGTCGCCCTGGGATGAAAGTGCGGCACATTGACACCACCAACCTCAAAGTCAGCTCTCGCCAACGACATGCCTAAAGTGTTCAACCCTGGAAATACTTTCACATTCACAGGAATTGATGCAAAACCAGTTTCAGTGAACTTTCCAGGATGTTTTATGCCTGAAAAAACAAAGTCTTCAACTGTGGCAAGTGAGGAGTTTTTGCAAGTGGTTTCGGAAATGGTGGTTGGGATGCAGAAGTCAAAAACTGGATCAGGGTCAGAAGCTAAAGTGACCATTATTATACAGCTGTGGAAAAGAACAAGAAATGGAATTGCAGAGTTTGAGGACATTGTTTTCTGATCTTTGTTGTTCTTGGATGAAGAAGAATGGACAAGTCAATGATGGAGATTGTCAGGATTTGTGGACAGTATGCGTTTTATATTTATATAAGCTGTGAGAAATGGAAGAACAAGAGGTAGTTGGCGGATTTATAGTCCTAGTGCTTTTCTTTAACCTATGGTTTATTAATAACATACTTGAAGCAACATCTTAATGTATGATTACCTTTGGAAGTGTGTTTTATGAGATTAATGTGATGATGGATGCATAAAATACAGTCGTAAGATAATGTTTGTTAACAAAATGAAAATGAAAATAGCTTGGGAAGAAAGGGTTAGGTTGGAACATAGAAGCAACTAAAAAGCTTGTCAGATTGTGGGAATTGTTAATGGATTTGATTATTGAATTTGAACAAGGCGTGCTTCTTAAGATAGAAAGTAGAAACCATGCCACCTAATCCTTCATCTGGAATACTCAAAAATTCCAACTGCTCAGTAGAAGATGCACATGCCTTTTGTTTTCAATTTGAGTATCAATTTTAATTTTCAAGAATTGTCCATGGCCCGAAAACCACTACAACTTTTATTCGATGGATAGTTTCAGGGTTTCAAAAAATTAATTAAAATGTATGTAAACTGGTTCGAAAACCCCGAATTATTAAAAAAATAAAAAAATTGATAGTATTGATATCAATAACAACATTTTGGATATAAATAACAAATTTTCAATGAGGTATAACAATATTTTAAATATCATATATAACCAAAATATCACATTGGTAATGTTATCACTATGTACCAAATACATCATCAAATAATCATCTTACAAATTACAATATTGAGTTTCCGAATTGATAAGAAAAATTTTGATTAAGGATTTTAAATAGTCATATCTATGTAAAATTCTACTTTCAATAATATTTTTAAAATTACCCAAATGATTAAGCCGTGGATAATACAATCGTCAAGCATGCTAGATGCTACTATCGACTACCATTAGATATATGCAATAAACTCTTCCAACACACACTATAAAAGCCAGCGCAAACTGTGACGCAAAGGAAGTTTTCATAATTTTAAGTTAATATGTTCTCAGAATACATAACAAGTCATTAGTACTTGTTTAAGGAACATCCCAGAATGCAATTCTGTAAGATGAAATCAGAATATGCAACATACAACTTCAATACTTGACTTCCGCCAGGCATGGTTTTGGTACAGGCACCGTTACAGCGTAAAAACTGGTGAATTTCTTTTGATTATTAGTAACTGTCAATATCAGTTTCCGGCCTTCTAAGGTAGTAACGAATACAGTTTAGCAGCACCTGCAGGTTCAAAGAGAAAGGTTGTGTGAGAGACTAATGGCTTCGTTGTTAAAAAGATCATGCATGGCAAACTGATAAGTCAAATAACTAAGTAATCCATGCGTTTGTTCAGTGACAGTAGAGAAGCAAAGACGATTGAGATATATAGACAAAAACAGTTACCTGAGACAAGGAACTGTTTAATGCCTGCCCTCCGTAGCTGACATGGAACTTGTCTTTGGCTACCAAACCCTATTAGAAGACAGAAGACAGAGTGAGAATGCAAGATCAGGATTCTGCATGCATTTGTTTATAGAGAGAGCGAGAAAAAGGGGAGAAAGGAAGATACTTCAGTGTCAATCACTGCTGATTCCACATCAATATTGACATCGGCAATAATTTTAATGATTTCTACCAGCAATCCGGGTCGATCTGCTGTTTCTATATAGAGCAAGCTGGTGAAATACAGACTAACATGAATAAGAATGTCATTGCCAAATACTTCTCTTCAAGTCAGTACCAAATTTACTGATTTTTTTGGATCCCCAAATGTTAGACAAAATTAGACAGAAATAAAACCCAAATAAATCACGTGAACTATTCTTCTCAAAGATATTCACAATATTGAAAAGCTACAAACCTCCTCTTAGGTCCATCCTCCTTGACATGTACATGAGTAGCAATATCAACATCAAGCTGCCAACAACAAAATAACTAATTAAATTCAAGCACTCAGGAGCACAATGAACATGGCCATGCGATCTAAAGTACTGGGCTAAAAAACCTCTTATAATTGAGACTCGCTTATTAAGAACATGCTTTTAGAAGCCTCACATATCCTGAATATGTTCATTTGATCTGCTTAATCTGGTAAATCATTGTAATTGAAGAAATAATTTGATAAATAAACCAATTACAAAATTTAAGATGTTAAACAGAATCACGCACAGGATGTGCTTTTCTGAGAGAAAAAGTGAAATTACAAGATTGACAAGTAGCTTATCTAAACCAAAGAAAACAAGAACTGCACGGACATGGAGTAACAATCAAAGATGCATTACCTCAATCTTAAAACTGACAACATGGGCAGTTGTCCCTTTATTTCAAGTTTCTAATATTCTCAACTGAGAAGATATGGCTCATATGTAGCCACAAACAGTGATATACCTCATGTGGTATATGATCAGTAAGGCATCAACATACATCTAGATTATATTCTATTTTCTATGCATAAAGCTGAAGTGTCATACTTCAGTAGAACACTGTGAATTTTCTTCCCTCAGCAGCAATAAATATTAGCTCTTATACCATACATCTGCATTACAGAGGTTGGCAATGTGGACATTTACAGTTGGCAAAGGCAGTCCATAGGCAATAAAAACAATGTCCATCATAAAGAAAACAGATAAGAACAAACTAAAGCAATTATGATAGAGATAATTTACTGAGCTGAAATAATCTCTAAACAGACCACCTTTTTCTCTGGAGCTTTTATTCCAAAAGCCTCACCCATGGCAAGTTGTACACTAGATTCCTAGAAAAGAGTAGAAACAAATCAGGACACATGAAGAAAATAAATGCTTGAAAATTTAAAGAGGGAATTTTTCTTGCTTCACCCACTCCAACACAGAGAGAGAGAGAGAGAGAGAGAGAGAGAGAGAGAGATGCAAGGACAAGAATTTAAAGGTATCAACTCAGCATACATACAGGATGATACTTCAAGAGATTGTTAATGACAGTAAGCCGAATTCTCTCCAACATATCAGGGTTTTCAACTTTGCGCCCCGTGTCTCTAGCATAAGAAAACATCAATCTCAAAATGCTAAGAACTTGCAATTCAAATTATATCTGATAATTTGTTTCATAAATTGAGCTAATGTAAGTGTTTAAGATATTGGTATACAAAATATTGCCAATTTAAAACAAAATTGAAAACATCTTATGAAAAAAACAACAATACTCTCCGTCTGATTCAATGCAAACAAAACAAGAACATATTTTTTCTTGAACTAAAAGAAAAGCAAGAAGTGGAGGGAAGGAGTACATTGTCGAACTTCTGCAGAATAAAAAAATTTAAGGTCCAATCAATATCTACTAACCTCTCAGAATGGTCAATGTGAAGCAGTCTAGATGATATCTACTTCACTTGGATATGCGCAACAATAAGTAAAAGGTCCTTTTGGAGACACCCAATAGTTAAAATATCCAAAGACTAACACAAGGGCTATGACTCTACATGGAAGATGCTCAACAGTTGTAAGGACGCAAAAGTTTGGTTATATGCTTTACAAAAGAAAAAGATGAAAATCATCTTTTTTTTTGCCGGATGATAAACCCTTTAGCCACAAGGGTTAGCTTGTGTTGGAGTCGCAGAAGAGGTGCCTACCACATTTGTACAATTACCTTGGTCCATTGGATTTGTAGGGTGTTCGTGGCCCTAAGGATTAGGCAGGCTCCAATGTGGGCATGGAAACCTCAAAAATAAAAAAATAATAAAAAAGATGAAAAGAGAAAAACAAATTTGGTATAACAAATGGTTTGTTTTCTGAGCTTTCAAGTGAGATTAAGTTAAGACAACTTTCAAGTGAGATTAAATTAAGACAAAAGCTCTCTCTTAGAATATTTAGCTGGCCCTATCTTCTCATTATTCATCAGCAAATTTTAGCCATTATCAGTCACTACTTTCCCATAAGAGTTTTTTAAGCTCATGCTGATCTCTATGATACACTATTGAAGATGGCAAATTCTTTCACGATTACAAGTCTAACCATGCATCAAAAAACAATGTTCCAGTAACTGACCACAATTGTAGATCATGACCTCAGATAAGTATGGGACAAGTGTCAAATGTTACTTAGCGAATATGCAATTATTACATACTTTTAGCCTCTTGAGCATATAAATTATAAAACATTATAAATCCATCCTTAATGGATCATACCAAAAAATTGAATGTTGATTCATGATATAACACAAATTATTATTTTCATCTAAACATGAACTACCACCAAAACAAACATAAACAATTATAATGAAGCATTCAAATAAAAGAAACACGGTTGGTTCATGAACCTTCTTTCCTACTTTAGCAAACCGTCAAAGTAAAAATGCAACATGGTTGGTTAATGAACCTTCTTTTCCCACTTTAAAACAAAAGAAGACCCTAGAAGTAAATTAAATGCAAAAAAATGAATGGCAGCCTACAAAGATAGAAAAAGACAGTGCAAATCAGATTAAGAGCATAAACATTTATAAAATATTATGGTCTCCTACTTAAAAACTAATCAAATCATTCCAGAAAATTACACACATCAGCAGGATGACGAAAATGGTTTAACTGATTGCCTGGAAAAGATTCTCTTCAGTAACAGACAAGTACAATCACAGAAGCGTGAGACTCATTCACGGCAAACTATGTTCATGAAATGATAGTAAAAAATTCTATTTCTCTAGAAATTACTCACAATCGTGTAATGAAAAGTCTTGTTTGTTTGACTGATCCTTCTGTAAGAACAGTTCCCTTAGCCACATCCAATCCCAATTGTTTCAGTGCATTAATCTGCCCAATTATATACAAAAAGAAAAAACATAACATATGAGTGCGGAACTACGATGGGTGAAGACTACTGGTTCATTGAATAGACAAGTATTACTCTTTGATATGTGTACATAACTAAACTAAAATTTCAAGAAAAGAAAAATGGATGTGTGTACATAACTAAACTATAAATTTACACTTCACCGTGTCAATAAGAGCTCCAAGACGGTCTCCAAAACTGAGTTGTACAATTGTAGCATCCGAATCTGAATCCTGGTCAATCAGAACTATTGGCATCGGTACATCATCAGCATCTAGCTCTGACTTCTGCAATTAAATTTGTCCACCAAGTTAATATGTTTTGCAACATAATGGAGTCTATTAAAACACTTTTCTTATAGCCATTAATGATAAACTAAGTAACTACCAAATTCCAGAAACTTTATACACGGTGACAAAGTAAAAAGAAAAGCAAAAAAAGTCAGATATCAAGTTCCTTCTAATTAAAAGGGTGTCTACGTATCATCACATCAATTTTTCCCTTAAATAATTTATTTTTCATTAACTTTTAACAAAAATAACTAAGAATTGGAAGGCAGGAACACGTTACTGACCAGTGGAGTTGAACTGACTGCATTTGTACGATCACTGGTAGCATACAGAATGTTCCTGCATAACACTTCAATGAATCATGGAACCACAGAAGGACAATCATTACCAATATTTGTTTTTATGAAATTTTGATTTACACTGTAAAATGTTCTCCACTAAAAACATTTTTATCGCACAAACAAAAAAATTTTGATACTGTATGGGACAAGTGTCATATTCAACTCACTTGTCTGATATCCAAAGAAAATTTGAGAAGGCAGCATAAATAATTTTCTTATAAAATATTTTGATACTGTATAATGTTGAGTAACAACCCAATAAATAAAGAAGGAAGCAACTTGAATGCATAAAAATCTTGTACAGCTGAAAGTTGACTCAAATACTAAAAACATTAATCTCAACAAGTCAATTCTTTTTCTTCTCTCCAGTTTTCCCAATAACCAAACAGACAGTAATTTTGTATATGGTTCAGTTAAGTGATGGTTTTATCTATGAATACACATACATTTACGATAGCTAACTCACGCGCTTTACAACACTATTAGGACATAAAACACAACGTGCTACCCATTCTCCTCAAATAAATTTCCTTGAAAATATCATAACCTCTCCAAATTTCATGTATTTATCAAAAACCCCCCTTCCAATCGAGTAAATTTGCCGCAATTAAACCAAGCCTCTTTCGCAATCAAAATACAACCAAAACAGAGCTACAGCCATCAAGAAAACAAACACAAATCGCAAGCATTAACACGATGATTTTCAAATTTCATCAAACAAACAAAGAAGAAGAATAAGAATAATTTGATTACTGTCCTCGGGGAGAAGCCTTAGTTGAGAGAAATTGCGAGAAATCTGAGAGAAATTGCCACTGAAAATGAGATGATACCAGTGTGAGAAATTAGAGGGGACAAATCGGAATTGCGAGTGGAGATCGAAGAAGAGTTGAAGAGAAGAAGGGGAGTTGGTGAAAGCCATGGAAGGAAATGTTTTTGGTTTTGTTTGTGTTTTGGCTTTTGGGTTCGGCTTCGGGTGAGTTGAAGAGACATGAAGTTTATTTTGCTTTTGTTGCAGGATTGCTATTATTTGGGGTGACGTGTCATGTCACAATGTGGGACCTTGTTGTTGAGAGAAGTGGATGCACGTAGAAAGTGCATGTCAGCAAGTTGTTGGAGAGATGATATTTTTGCCTGGTGGCCCACACCAATAAGTAACCGGAGGGGGACCAGGTTCGGGTCGGTTCTCACAGGTCTAGGTCATATACCGGTCAAGTTTACGGGTCTAAAAATTGGATGTACCTATCCCTAGCGGGTACCTCTTTTTTTTCTCCAGATTTAAAATCTTCACCCCTAATAATTTTAATTATAACAGTTACACCCCAAAATTCTTACAGTTTTAATTTTACATTTACACCCCTAAAATCAACTACTTTAAATTCAATTCAGAATATAAACAAATAGGAACCAAAATAAACAAATAACACATAAACACAACAATAAGTCAATAACATATTAACATATATACAAAATTATAAATACCAACCAAAATAAACAAATTCATAATCACTAATAGTAAAAAAAAACAAAAAATAACAAGTCAAAAACTATAATACAAAACTAAAAATATCAACTAAAATAACAAATACATAATTATAATACACATAAAAAAACACAATAAGTCAATAAAGTAAAATACAAAACATAAATACCAATTAAATAAACAAATCCCTTTTTTTTTTTTTTAACAAGTACCCGTAGGTTGACCCCCATAACCCATTGAATATACGGGCCGAGCAGGTATGGGTCTAAAAAACGGGTCTAATACATTAGACCCGTACCCTATATTTTACTTGATATGGGTTGACCCGCGGGTCGACCCATTTTGTCAGGCCTACCCAAGATAACTTGAATAGATACGAATAAGAAGTAATTTCTTTTATTTTATTACTAAAATTTCTATCTATGAATCGTTGTCATGATTTATTGATAACCATTATTATTATATTAAATTAATAATTTAAAAAAATATCGATACACAACCATATCAATTGATTGATGTGACAAAACTTTTTATTATAATATATTTCTAAAGGAGTAATCTTAAATGTAAATTTTATATATAAATAAGTATACGAAGATGATATTAACTTTATATTAATAAATAACTTTTTATTTTCACTCACCAATACATTTGGTGTCATATTATTTTGTATACCTAATATTATTTTCTTAAAAATACATATAATATATGGAGTATTTTCATATCACACCTATAATAAACAAATAAACTATCATTAGTAACGTTAATCATCTAATTCTTAATCATCATTGGGTGGTCCGATGATAAAAGAATAAAAAAAAGTTTTATAAGTTTATAAGTTCGAGTCTCCACATGCCCTAATAGAGGTAGTCACTGAGAGGCTTACCTAATCGTAACTTCAGGGTTCCGAGATATTAGTAGTACATGCAAACTGGCGCGACATTCTCTGTCAAAAAAAAAAAAAAAAAAAAAAATTAAAATTATTCATCCTAAAATTTGATTAAACAACGAAATTTTATAATTTTAGAAATAAAAGATAATTCTCATATTTAAATTTTAGGTGTTATAAAGTAACACCTCCTCTCTACTACTATTCTAATACATACTATGTAAATTATAGATATACATAGCGTATGAAAGAAGTGGGCCAAATTTTTCTTACTCATAAAAAATAATTCTTTACAAATACAAAATACTATGTAAAGAACTTTCTACTAACATACAACATCATAGCTGATGGACAGTGGTGCCAATACTCTTTGCTCCTCGATGTCCATCCGACTGCTGCTCCTATTTCCTGCAAAAAAAGAGAAGAACAAGGGGTGAGCACAACAATGCTCAGTAAGTAAATCCTCTATACCTGTCCCCGCACTTTTGGTTCTTTCCTTACTCTACGTTCTTCTATTTTAATTCTCACTGTTTTTCTCTTTCTCTCTAATACTTTTATTCTCCTTAACTCTGTTTTGTCTTTTTATTCTTCTTTCTCTCTGTTTTATCTCTTTTCTCATTCTCTTATTCTTACTCACCATGAAAGAAACATGGTTCTTCTTATTCTCATCATACTCACCATGAGGGAAAATCATGGTTCTCTCGTATTCACCATGAAGGAATCATGGTTCTCTTTCTTATTCTCGTCATACTCACCATGAAGGAAAATCTGATGCATGCCTGTATGAGCTGTACATAATTATACAAAAGAATTGCATGTTTTTTCTTCACTTATATTCTTACTAGCTTAAAATCTCTCATCTTTCCATACTCTCTTTCTATCTCATTCTTTCTCAAGTTTCATTCTTAATTTTCTCTATTATCTCATTCTCATTCTCATAATTCATTCTACTAACTCGCTCTTTGAATGTCACGGCCCATCTTACCGGAGCACGGCCAGGATTCTCCCACTCTACGTGACTTCTACTGATCTCTTTCTGTCTCCTTTCCATAACTCTTTTGTTAACTTTTGTGTAGGTCACGGCCTCATCTTACCGGAGTCACGGCTGGGTACTCATCCCACTCTTCGTAACCCACTCATTGTCTCTCTTTATTCTTTTCAGTTTGCTCATTCTCCTCACTTGCATGTCACGGCCTCATCTTACGCAGGCACGGTGGGTGGAGTCACAAAGCACCAACCCACTCTTTGTGAATTCTACTCATTCTCTACCGATCGGACTTGGTTATGCATGGATTCGGAACCCTTGGCCACGTGAGTGTATTCCTCTCTCTGAATGTCACGGTCCCATCTATCGGAGGCACGGCTGGAAACTCATGTCCACTCTTTGTGACAGTCACGACCCTATCTTACGGAGGCACGGCTAGGGATCATAAAGTACCCACTCTTGTGACTTTACCTCACTCACAGGTTCCCCATCGCACAACCTACTCTATTATCTTCTTTACTCTTAGAATAGTTTATTCACAAAGATCTCTACTCTCGCTCAAAATAATCTTTCTCAAGCTAGTATCATAGTATAGCTTATCTTAGAGTAGTCTATTCACAAAGTTTTCTACTCTTTCTCACGCTATTACTCATAGGGTAGCTTATACTCAAAAGCTCTACTCTTTCTCAAGTCTTTCTCAATGCAAACTAATGCATCTGGATGGGTTATGATCATTAATGCACTTATGAAATGCCAATATGCATGTAGCAAGATAAGGTTCACTATTCATACTAACTTCTCTAGGCATTTCATCAAATAACTCATGTGCATACAAAAACTCTTCTCTAACTACAACTACTTCTCTTTTAACCATCCAAAATGGGAGGAAACTTCCTTCTATGGACATTGTTCCTATCATAGAAGAACATCCCAAAATATCTACAATCTCCTCCAACTTTATCTCAAACTCATCACACATCAACACTTCCATGAAGGAAATATATCAACAACACAACAAGAATACTCATCTCAACTCAATTCTCAACAAACAAACATATATCTGTACTCAATTTCTCTATAAGATCATTATACATGCATAAAGAAATTTCCATTCAAGGATTTCTTAAACTTTAGCTTGAGTGGTTACTTACCTCATACTTGAGTAGTCTTCAAAAACTCTCTACTCGTTGGACCTTAGCTTTCCTTATCTCCTAAGCAAAACTTAGTAAGAACTTAACCCTCACATAAATAAAACTCATATCTAGAGTAGGGATTCTTACCTCTTCTGGCTTAGGATCAATTCTTTGTCAAATTCCAACTCAAAACTCTCAAAAATCCCTAGAAGATTGAGTGAGGAATTGAGAGAAAATGAGGGATGAAGAGCGGTGAAATGGGTGAAATGAAGGGGTTTAGAGAACTAAACCCTTATTACTCATATAATATACACTCTTTCCTTTGCCCTTATCTTCTTGAAAATTCCACCTTATCCTTTAATTCTTACAAAACTCCCATTTTACACTATCTCCGTGAAATTTCCTTGCATTTTACTCTTCACTTTTCCTGCTAATTAGGGGTAGAAAGGTCATTTTACCCCTATGGAGAATTCTCTAGAAACCTCAAGAAAATTTTCTGCCGTCTCGTCGCCGCGAAAGAAATTTCTGTCACCCGGCGAACAATTCCAGGATGACACCGCCAAACATAAGCAACATTGCCGCGGCGAAGATTCTTCCTCGCCCCAGCGAGGCTGCACTCCAAAATCTGCCAAGTCTTGGTCAATTACAGGGTAAACACTCAACCAAACCCAAAACATAACTCAACCAAGGGCCAACCAAACAACATGAACAATATACAAACTTATTTAGGAGCAATTCCATAACCCTTTAGGCCATACCATAAACAATGGCCACGTACTCAGTGGGGTGTTACATATAATGAACAGCGAGATGATAATTTGGTAAATATTCATTAACACATAATGGTATAAGTTTAACAAGTTATTAATGGTCACTAGTGATGGGGAGAATGTGTTATTACATCAAACCTTGGTGTTGTGTTTTTTTGACTCAATAAATTGTGATTTATGCAATATGCTGGGTGATTGGGTAATCTTATCCTTAGTCTTAATCATTTTGCAAAGCATATTATAAGGATGGCGGGAAATGTTACCCAAGTTGTCACATATGATATTGCTACAATATAGATTGGGAAATAATTTTTTAATCTTGATAATGAAATTTTCATACAAATTTGTAATCATTCATTTTATTAATCCAATAATTGATAGGTCAAGTCCAAATTTGTAATCACTGAGCTGGTGAAGAGCGTTATATATATATATATATATATATTCTTTTTTATTTAAATCCCAAGGGTCATTATGTATTGCAAGATCCATATAGTTTGGACAAAACGCCTTATATATATATATAAAAGAATCTTGCTTAACGTATAAGGATTAAGAGAGATAATATCAAATTAATCCTGATCGAAAGTTTGGTTAATGTGAGGATTCTAGCTAGAGATGGGCATTCGACCCACTCAGGCAGGACCTGCCCCACCCTGCTCTGAATGGACGGGGAATCCCCGGAAGAGTTGGGGATCGGGACAAGGTTGAGCCTTAGAAAATTCCTCAGTCCTAAGAACGGCCTAAGGACGAAGTTTGGATGCGCCCCGACCCGTCTAATATATATATATATCATTAAAATAACCATAATATCATTTCATTTAAAAAAATTAAAATAATATATTTTCTATGTAATCTTATTAATATTTAATAAATCTTATTAATCTTATATTAATTTGAATAGTTGAAGATTAATCAATAATCAAACTAACCAAATTATTTGGAAGAAGGAAAAGGAACTTTATATGTATTATAATGATGGAGTCTTGACGAGACACAAAAAATTGTATCTCATAAGTGTAATATCTGACTTTAGACAATAATATTTCCTAAATTGTAATATCTAATTTTATACATATAAATCTCACTACATATCTAACAAGTTACTAATGTTATATCTAACAAGTCCTGCTAGTGGTTTTAAAACCTAGACCAGCTCGACCGATTTAACTAGTTGGACAGGGACCCGGGGCCTTCTCTGGGTCGGGTTACCCTTTCAGCTGTTTCAAGTTTAAAATCTAGTAAATACACCCCTGATTAATATGCATCAGTTTCTGAAGGTTTGAAATCTAGCAAACACACCCTTTGGCCAAATGCAAATCAGTGATGACCTCCCCTTTTCTGGCGATCTTCAACCTTCCCTTGCTGTCAAAAACCACCGTCTAACTTTCTCCGGGCCCGAGACGCTTTATTTCCCCCTGCCGTGCAATGTTTTGTCCTCCAACAATTTTTCTTCCATTTCCCAGCGTTAATCGCACCTTCTCCAACATCGATAGGCCTCCTCAGCCACCGATCTACTTTCTCCCAAGCTCCTTTACCATCGTTCACAAAGATCCATAGTTATCTCGCCCAAAAAAGCCATCGCAATTGTTTGACTTCCACCACTGATCTGCCATTTTCTGGCGATGCCTCAATTTACCAGTTGTCGATTCGTCTTCCCTATCACCCAATCTACTCTCCCTGGTGTATCGTCACCGCTCTCCCAGTCGATCGCTGATTTATTTTGGGATGTGTTTGCTGGATTTTAAACTTTCAAACCTATAAGTCAGGGACATGCTCGAGGAATGGAATCCTCGGGCCGCATCCATCCCCAATTCTAGCTTTAGAATAATTGTAATATAATCAAATGTTGATTAGGAGTAATTAAATCATCCAACATTCATTATAGATGTTGCTATTTCTAAATTAGAAAAGTGATAGTGGCAATAGCTCGTCCTCCTCGATTAATTTGTCCATTTTCAATAAAATGAAATATATATTAAATTTATCAATAATGTTATGTTTACTCACGAGCTTACTAACCGCTTTACTACCTTTGTTAAAATTACATATGGTACCCGTACTATACGTATGGTATCCGTACTATGCGTTATATTTACAAAGGATAATAAGATAGTTAGTAAGATCGTGAGTAAATATAGCATTACTCTAAATTTATTTTGAACATGTAGCAAAATGAGGCCAGTGATTGTCGCACCCACGATTATCGTTAGCACTTCTCTTATAAACTATGGTGATAATTATTGTTAAAAAGGAAAATCATCATACATGTAGTCTTTGTATAGATAATTTTGAAACTACAATATCATGTGAGCATAATGATTTAATGCAACTATCTCATTTTAAGTTTTTGGGTTGTTTTTTATTATTTTTAAAATTTATTATCTCTATTTTATTATGAAGAAGAGTAGAGAATGCTAATAATAAAATTAACCCTAAAAGTAATATATTTTTAGATGGTCAAATAGATTTCACCATGCTAATTTTTAACTTTAAAGTACTCCTTAAAAAAAGAAAAAAAAAAAAAAAGTATGAAACGACAGAAGAAAGCGCAAAACGACAGTCTCCTCCTCATAAGGGCTACCCAAATAATAAGAAAAAAGAAAATTCTAATTCTAGGGTTTAAGCCCCAACAGAATCCCTAAAACCCTAACCACTGTTCTTGTTGATCAGCTCTTGCTCCGCTTCAACAATGTCCGTTTTAGACAACTTGAAGAACATGTACGATGTCAAATTGAAGCCACGGATGCTCAGAACTCTCATCAGAGAACAGTTTCCCGACGAAAATCATCCGGGCCGGCTCCCCTCGGAGCTCACAAAACTCATCTCCCTCCTCCGAACTCACAAACTCTTATCGGAATCGTTCGATGACTCGGTCGATAAGAAGCTCGCCGAGAGCTGGAAATCTGCCGTCGATGAATGGGTCCACGCTGTGCTCAGCCTTGTTTCCTCCAACATGGTACATATCAAATAAAGTTCATTGCTTTGCTTATTTTTATTAGTGTTTCGTAATATTAGTAACATTCGAGGTTGATTGGTAGTCGAAATATTATCGGGATAATTTTTGGAAACATACACGCAGTGTGACATTTTGATGTAAAATGTGATGGGACATTTTTCTTAAATTTTCTTCTTTGCGCAAAGTGTTTAATGAGATTTATGTTCAGCTGGGGGCGATAGAGTGTGGCCCGGTAATGTTACTGGGCCAGTGCATCCGTAGGAGGAGAACTGAAGGGTGTTTGATAGTGTTTATGAAATAATGTTTTTAATAATGAAGGTGGATTGGTAATTGTACTAAAAGAACGATTTTTTTTTTTTTTGGTGTTTTTGTATCTTTTTTAGTTCAATAATAAAGTTAGTGAGTTTTGTAATTTGATTTCTGTTTTCCTATATGATGATGCGCGTGCTTTTTATTTACTTTTGGATTTGAATAAAAGAAAATAGGTTTTAAAGATAATCATGAGACACAGCCTAAGATCTTGTTTCCATTTTTAATCTTTTTTTTAGGGGTGGTGTTGTAACCATTGTATGGCCTGTTTGATTGTGCAAGAAAGTTTGGAGGAAAAAGAATAAGAATTTACTTTTTCTTTTTCTTTTAAATTATCTTTTCGTTTGTTACTAGAGTTAGAGACTTTGAACTCATATTATATTGTGGTTAATAAGGAAGAAAAATGTGGCTACTTAATGTATATGCAAAGAAACATATGCCTTACTGGTTTAAGCTTGTAATTTTCAGTTTGCACTTGAAGCAAATCATAGTCATTTAATTGTTTTGTGAATTGTTTATCAAAGAGAGTCACACCTGTGGAATTAATTTTAAATCTAACGTTGTTTATATTCAACTTGGGTGTATGATTACACGTTATGTGAATGAATAAATGAAGTTTCTTAATGATTCTAATTTTCTGTTTAATGCTTATTCGTTCGAATATCTGACTCAGTTCCAGTCGAATAAATGTTGGACAGGAATCTGTTTGCTTGGGGTGACTTTTCAAGAATGTGCAGTTCACCGTTTCTTGGCATCATTCTCAGTTTGGTTCAACAATATTTACTCACACATTCAGGTATGCAAGGAAGATGTTTTTCTGCATGGCAATTAATTATCTTTATAACATTTTATATAAATTATTCTAGGTAGTACTACTGGGAACTACTGTATTACAGCATGGAATAATAATGGCTTTAGGATTTGACAATGTTATTACCTTTGTGTGTTGAAGGCCTTTGAGCCAAATTTTAGGTCAGAATGTTGCAATATTGATTATTTACCCTTTTTTTTTTTCTCAAATCTGTTCTACACCATGTTGCCTTTTTTTTTTTTTTTCCTGAAGTGGTTTGATTAAATTTACATCTCTGGTTATTTGCAATGGCATATAAACTATCAAATTTTATTATTATTTTTTTACTAAGAAACAAAAGAAACCTGTCTCTTTCATCAATTTATGGAATTAGGTTTGGATAAGCCATCTAGTTCAACATCTAGGATAAGTGGGAAACCACAAGAGATGTTGCATTTCATTAAAAAGAGGTATGAATTATTAAGATCAATAATTAGATTATCAAAAACTATGGAAGATTAAATAACTTTGATATGATATTTGGAGTAAATTAAGAAGACCAATTTATTTCTGAGAAATTTCTCATTCTAAAGAATTTTGTGTTTCTTTGAATATAATGCACAGTGACTTTTATTTCAACTCCTAAACTTCTTCAGTGCCTAACATGGTTTTTTATTTTTGTTTTGTTTTAATCAGCCACCAGCAGAATCTCAGTTTGTTAAGGTGGCTTCTCTTAACACAATGTCAGATCTATTCTCAAGGTTAGATCCTCTTGGGTTCCATTCAATGCATCATTTTCACACAGACATAGATATGCTTTCATTCTGAATCTGTAAAGAATTTCTGATGTCATGACGAAAAATAAATCTATAGAATCATAAATAGATTGTATTTACACCAGATTACCTTACATGGCAATTAGTCAATTCAGAATTGCTATGATTTAATGACATTTTGTGTCCAACTTTTTCTGTTGATGTTTAAACTTCAATGCAGAACAAGAAAAATTGAAATAAGAGAGGGAAAAATTTCACTACATAGGTTGAATCTCATTAGTCCTTAATCTTTTGTTCTGATTAGGACAGAGACTCAATCTCTGTTACCAAGATTTAGCCAATATGTAGATATGGATTCTGGAGTAATTAAAGTATTCTCATACTACTCATTGGTTTTTCACTTGAAATAGGTGTTGCTAAAGACAGCTTCATGTCATTGGTGCATACCTTTTTCCATGGGCTTTGTTTTAGCAACTACATCACAAGACTACTTATCTTAAATTACAGTTTGCAATGCTCAATATGTTCTTGTAGTAAGTCTGTTTTGATTGCTTATATCTCAAGTTCTTGACTTTTGAATTTATTATCACTCCTAATATAGATTGGATGGATTACCAAATGCAAAGAGAGATGGGAGTTCCCTTGCTAGTAAACTTATTCAACCCCTTCTGAAGCTGATAAATGAAGATGATTCAGAAGCTGTCTGGGTAATACCATAACCTATTTGATAAACTTGTTTTAATGTATTGCTTTAGCTATTGAAATTCTTTTGAATGAAATCCATGAATTTCATCTGTTTTATTTTTCAATATAATCTATGGAAAATTGTCATTTGACATTTGAGTTGGTCTATATTTTTTTGTCATTGAAGGCCAGCTTGTAAGTCATCTTTTATATGACTTTTTTGAAATGTTCAGGACTAAATTTATATCATATAACAAATTAATATGAGAGGAAGTTTATTCTATATGCTTGTTCTTGAATTTGGCTGGGTTAGGAGACATATGGTATCATTAAGAGTTTTGAAGGGTTTAGAGATATGAGTAATGCTACAGTCACCAGGATTAGTGCACCGAATGACGTGACGAAATCCTGACCGTTGATTAATATTAAGTTATAATTAATCGACGGTCAGGATTTTGCCACGTCATTCGGTGCATAGATTTGGTGCACTACTCCCGGTGTCTCTATTATTTACCTTAGAGATATTTGCCAATGTACACAGTTTATCTCGTTGTTATTGGATATTTTTGACTATATTTTTGTGCAAAATTAAGTGAAGAAGCTTTCTCTGCAATTGCTGTTTGCTGTGTACTTCTTATGTGGTCTAGTTTACTATCTCACAGTTTTACCTATTAATTCTCCTTTGGACAGGAAGGAGCAGTTCATTTGTTATGTACCATATTAACTTACTTTCCAGCTTCTATTCATCGCTATCATGACAATGTAAGTTGCTTATTTTTTGGTTATGTTACATTCAACTATTGTTGCCAAGAAAAGGAATAAGATTTGTACTATTATCCTTAAGAAGAGGAATAAGACTTGTACTATTATACTTCAATCAAATCAATCTCAATCAAACAAATCTTGTCGATTTTTTCTTGATGTATTGCATCTGGGGGTAGCTTAGTTTTACTGTGGCCTTGTGAGACAAAAGAGCCTAGAATTCATCCTTCTACTTGACGTGGACTTGCTTTTCAGAAACAATAGATTTGGATGGCTAGTGTATTTGACATATAATGACAAAAATATCTTATTCGCAGGCCGAAGCTGCCATTGTGTCGAAACTTATTTCAGGAAGCTGCAGTGTCAATATGATGAAGGTAATGTTTGTTTGGTATATTTGTGTTTGGCAGATGACTAAATAAGTGTATGAAGACAGACATGAACCTTTTCTGGATTTAATCCATCTTCTGCTTGATGTTTGATATTCAGAAACTGGCTTATTGTCTAGCATTACTCCCAAAATCAAAAGGAGATGACGATAGCTGGTGCTTGATGATGCAAAAGATCTTGTTATTGATAAATGTACACCTAAATGATTTCTTCCAAGGTTTTGAAGAAGGTACATAGTAATACTTGTTTGGCTGTGCTAGTGCTGGTCTTAATGATTGATTTTCACTTTTCACCAAGCAATATTCAATTTATCGCTAGGTTTATCATAAAACATTGACGTTTTTCTTCGCTGTTATTTTTGGAATATACCTCACGTTTTTGGCACCTGAGTTTCAAATTTCTTATGTAATTTCTTGCATGAATTTTTGGACGTGAAAATTATTACTTTTTGATCTTATTATAATTTCTCACCATTTATGTAAATCAATATTGATATATTTTTCTCTTAGATATATCCATCCAATGCATCTATATTTTGGGATCTTGGTATGTCCCTGATACTTGATGTTTAAGCCTTGTGTAAGGGTAATCAGAGGAAATTCTTTTTTTCCCATCTTGCAGAAACTGAAGGTAGTGAAGCTGTTAGAGCATTGGTTCCACCAGGAAAAGATCCCCCACCTCCCTTAGGAGGTCATACATTGTTAGGCGAGGCCTTAGACAAGGCAACAAAGCAATTGCCAATATCCACTATCTCTCTGCTGATAATATCCTGTTGTATGATGCTTACAAGCCCATATCCTGTTCAGGTAAAGATGTAGAATTTGGTCGTTTATTATTTATATTATTGTCTGCAACATTTTCAGCTAAATCAGAATCAAAAACTTATTTAAGGTACTTTTGATAACTTATATCGTTCTAAACATTTCTTTTTTCTATATTGAAATACTTAAATTTAAGTAGAATCTAACACTGCTTGAAGACGTTGTGTGGTTTGACTCATAGGTGACCGTTCCTATTGTTCCATTATTAGCCCTTGTTCATAGGGTGATCATGGTGGATGGCTCTGTTCCACGTGCTTCATTGCCCTTTATGACTGGAATGCAACAAGAATTTGTTTGTTCAGAACTTCCCCTATTGCACTTGTACAGTTTAGAGTTACTAACTGCAATCATTGAGGGCACACGCAGGTAATCAATATCATGTATCGACAGTTTCTTGTGATTCTCCTTCTTCCCATGCAGTAAGCCAGTCTGTAATCATGTAAACCGATTTCAAGTTTTATTTAGTATAATACTCTGAAAAGCATTTTCCTTGATCAGTTGCCTAATTTATTATAAATTCATAGTTCTCTAAGTTGCTTTATTTTTCTATTTTTCTAGTTGCATGCTGCTTCCACCAGAGGTTAAATTTTGTTTTTCTGATTACTAATTGAATTCAATGGAATTTTATGAACAATGATTTATCATGCTGAGTTTATCTAGGTAAATGCTGTGTATGACATAGGATGTTTTTAACTTTCTTGTATGAAGAATGTTGAGATACTTTCTTTGTGGCAAACTTCTTTGGACTTAACATCAGTAAACTCTTCTGGCCAGGTTGAATCTAGCCAACTTAAGGCTTATTAATTGATATGGCAAGCAATGTTGGACTTATCGCTTGCCATTTGGCTTGGCTTTAGATGTTGGGTGGTGTGACCAAAGACCTCATAAATTATTATTTTATTTCATCTTTACTTCTATATTGTACATCACATTCAAGTCAGATCTATATTTTCCCTTTTATACAAATGAAATCTGTTATGAAACATCCTTTCGTTTTTCGTGCTTGTGCCCATCATTTCCATCTATGTTGTTTTCCATTTTTTGTTTAAGCAGAATGTGAGTCGCAATAAAAATATATTATAACCCATGGATATTGAATTTCATTTACAGTTTTGATCCTTAATCTGCTCAAAGAATTTGGAAGTTCACCCTCTGCCTATTTCCTTGTTTTACTTTTGCAGTCAACTATTACCACATGCTGCCTATATTGTACGACTCGTCAAACAGTATTTTAAAAGATGTGCATTGCCAGAGTTAAGGATAAAGCTCTACTCACTCACAAAATCAATGGTGGTATCTATGGGTGTTGGTATGTCAGAATTTCTTTATGTATTTTGCAACAGTAATTTACTATCTGTAGTCCATGCAGTTTTCTCTAGAACTTTATACTTTTTCAGATTAGTTGAAATTAAATGATGTGTTTATTCAGCTTACTGGATTTGAACAGCGTTATTGTTATTATAGACACTTGTTTGCAGTTGTGTGGAGATGCATAATATTATCATTATCATTTTTTGTTTTCCTCGTGTCTCGTGTTCTACAAAGAGGTTCAGGTCTCTGTTGAAGTATGTGTTTGTCCATATGTGAATGGCCCAATTGTTCATCGTTGATCTTCGAATCTACATATTCTAGTGTCTTCATCTGCATTAGCTTGTGCTATGTGAATGGTTCTGATATGTTGTCCTTTTCATCTTGAGCTTTGCTCGCTAATCTGTCTATCCTAGCTGTTCTATTGAGTTGGTGCTGTTACTAATTTTTTCGTATTCTGATCAGGAATGGCACTATACCTCGGACAGGAAGTAGTCGACAATGCATCTGTTGATTTGAATCCGGTTGGTGATGACAATGGCTTCACAGCTTCTATTCCAAATCCGAAAGCTGCTTCTTTAGCAGTGATGCAATCTAGTCATAGGAAAAGGAAGCACAGTTTCACTGGATCTTTTGAGCAGCAAAATGACAAAATTGGTTTTGAAGTGGAAGCACTGAAAAACCGCCAACAATCTCCGATAGCTCTGAAGATAGCTGCAGTTGAGGCAATAGAAGTTCTTCTAACTGTGGTATGTATACTGCTTACAAGGTTAAGTGAAAAATTTTCTTTTCTTTTTAATTGTTTCTTAATACAAGAATGATGGACTATTTCAAATTTATTGTGTATCACTATTTACAAATGGCGGAACTAGATAATTTAGTACTCATTCTCAAGTGCAAATATCTGCACCTTAAAAGTGTGAAATAATAGGTGAAAATGTTTTCCAGCTTAACAAAATACAAAACTGAAACTGGAAATTGTTAGCCAGCCTTTGTTTTTGCTTGGTCTACGCTTTATGTGGGGATGTGAGAATTTAGATTAAGTCCTCACTTGAAAATTGTGATCCAATTCCTTGTCAAGGACCTAGCATTTAGCTTCATGTTTCTGACCTGTAAAACGAATTTAGTAAAAGAACTCTTTTAAAATTGACAGGGTGGTGGTTTGAGATCAGAGTCCTGGCGACCGGCTGTGGATTTTCTTTTGATTTCCTTAGCAACCGATTGTTGTAAAGAGGGGTGGGACAATGAGGGGAAGGGTACTTCCTCTCCCAGTGGTCCAACCGTCACTTTGGCAGATTTGCAGCTTTCAGCATTGCGTGCACTTTTGGCATCTCTTCTTTCCCCGTCCCGTGGACGTCCCCCATATTTGGCCCGGGCCTTTGAGCTTTTCCGTAGAGGTAATGCTTTTTGGAAATTAACATTTTAAAACTCTGTTCTTTTCATCATCGTGTCCAAAACAATGGCGTTATATAGCAACATTTCTACAAGATAAGAATAACCTTACAAGCAAAACAAGTAGTTTCAGACATGTGATGATGATATACATTTATGAGTATAATAGTTTGATCCATCTCCTTAGTTTTACTACTTTATATCAGTTTTTCTTGTACTTAGTTTGACTTTATGTAATTAGTTTCTGCAGGAAAACAACAAGCTGGAACAAAGCTTGCTGCGTTTTGTGCCCATGCTCTTTTAACCTTGGAGGTGCTTATACATCCTAGGGGCCTTCCAATGGAACGTTTTCCTGCTTCAACTTATAACTCCTTGGATAAAGTTAACAACAGATTCCCAGAAAATGTATACTCAGGTGGTCAGAAGCACAACACTCAGGGTCCTCCTGATTCAGATGATGACGATGACTTGTATCACAAATGGGTAGGTAATGACAATATCGGTGAGGCCTCAGCGCTCAGCCCTAGTAAGAAAACGAAGGACATTCCTTTTGAAACCTGGACAGGAAATCTATCTATGGCTGGTTCATCTGGCACCAAAATTTTAGAGGGAAGCAAGGAGCAACTAGTTATGGGGATGAGAAGCAATGAGGATGAAGTAGTGGTTGAGTCACAGCAATTTCAAGAATCCATTGGGCAGTTTCAGGAACATGTCACTGATGATCTTGAAGGCCCCATGTTGGGAACCAAGAGAACTGTGCCAGATGGTGGTTTAGATAACAAGGAACATGAAGTAGCATCAACTGAGGATTTCTTGACAGATAAGCAAGATGGATTAACTAACGTAGGTGGAAACGTTGCTGGAGCATCATCTTCTGATAAAGGTAAGTCATCTGTATTTGATTTGGACGATGACTCGTCCATGGATTCGTTTCCTGATATCGTAAATGGAGATCCTGATTCTGATGTGGAGGAATTAGGGTGAAATATCAATCAATTTATATGACAGTCTAAAGGAGATGTTATCTGTAAAAGTACAGATATTCCAGTTTTGAGTTTTGATATCATGAAGCCCTTGTCAGCAATTTTTTGTTTAAGCAGAATGGAGTCGCAATAAAAATATATTATAACCATGGATATTGAATTTCATTTACAGTTTTGATCCTTAATCTGCTCAAAGAATTTGGAAGTTCACCTCTGCCTATTTCCTTGTTTTACTTTTGCAGTCAACTATTCCACATGCTGCCTAGTTGGCGACTTGTAAACAGTATTTAAAAGATGGGCATTGCCAGAGTTAAGGATAAAGCTATACTCATCACAAAATCAATGGGGATCCTTAGAGATATTTGCCAATGTACACAGTTTATCTCGTTGTTATTGGATATTTTTGACTATATTTTTGTGCAAAATTAAGTGAAGAAGCTTTCTCTGCAATTGCTGTTTGCTGTGTACTTCTTATGTGGTCTAGTTTACTATCTCACAGTTTTACCTATTAATTCTCCTTTGGACAGGAAGGAGCAGTTCATTTGTTATGTACCATATTAACTTACTTTCCAGCTTCTATTCATCGCTATCATGACAATGTAAGTTGCTTATTTTTTGGTTATGTTACATTCAACTATTGTTGCCAAGAAAAGGAATAAGATTTGTACTATTATCCTTAAGAAGAGGAATAAGACTTGTACTATTATACTTCAATCAAATCAATCTCAATCAAACAAATCTTGTCGATTTTTTCTTGATGTATTGCATCTGGGGGTAGCTTAGTTTTACTGTGGCCTTGTGAGACAAAAGAGCCTAGAATTCATCCTTCTACTTGACGTGGACTTGCTTTTCAGAAACAATAGATTTGGATGGCTAGTGTATTTGACATATAATGACAAAAATATCTTATTCGCAGGCCGAAGCTGCCATTGTGTCGAAACTTATTTCAGGAAGCTGCAGTGTCAATATGATGAAGGTAATGTTTGTTTGGTATATTTGTGTTTGGCAGATGACTAAATAAGTGTATGAAGACAGACATGAACCTTTTCTGGATTTAATCCATCTTCTGCTTGATGTTTGATATTCAGAAACTGGCTTATTGTCTAGCATTACTCCCAAAATCAAAAGGAGATGACGATAGCTGGTGCTTGATGATGCAAAAGATCTTGTTATTGATAAATGTACACCTAAATGATTTCTTCCAAGGTTTTGAAGAAGGTACATAGTAATACTTGTTTGGCTGTGCTAGTGCTGGTCTTAATGATTGATTTTCACTTTTCACCAAGCAATATTCAATTTATCGCTAGGTTTATCATAAAACATTGACGTTTTTCTTCGCTGTTATTTTTGGAATATACCTCACGTTTTTGGCACCTGAGTTTCAAATTTCTTATGTAATTTCTTGCATGAATTTTTGGACGTGAAAATTATTACTTTTTGATCTTATTATAATTTCTCACCATTTATGTAAATCAATATTGATATATTTTTCTCTTAGATATATCTATCCAATGCATCTATATTTTGGGATCTTGGTATGTCCCTGATACTTGATGTTTAAGCCTTGTGTAAGGGTAATCAGAGGAAATTCTTTTTTCCCCATCTTGCAGAAACTAAAGGTAGTGAAGCTGTTAAAGCATTGGTTCCACCAGGAAAAGATTCCCCACCTCCCTTAGGAGGTCATACATTGTTAGGCGAGGCCTTAGACAAGGCAACAAAGCAATTGCCAATATCCACTATCTCTCTGCTGATACTATCCTGTTGTATGATGCTTACAAGCCCATATCCTGTTCAGGTAAAGATGTAGAATTTGGTCGTTTATTATTTATATTATTGTCTGCAACATTTTCAGCTAAATCAGAATCAAAAACTTATTTAAGGTACTTTTGATAACTTATATCGTTCTAAACATTTCTTTTTTCTGTATTGAAATACTTAAATTTAAGTAGAATCTAACACTGCTTGAAGACGTTGTGTGGTTTGACTCATAGGTGACCGTTCCTATTGTTCCATTATTAGCCCTTGTTCATAGGGTGATCATGGTGGATGGCTCTGTTCCACGTGCTTCATTGCCCTTTATGACTGGAATGCAACAAGAATTTGTTTGTTCAGAACTTCCCCTATTGCACTTGTACAGTTTAGAGTTACTAACTGCAATCATTGAGGGCACACGCAGGTAATCAATATCATGTATCGACAGTTTCTTGTGATTCTCCTTCTTCCCATGCAGTAAGCCAGTCTGTAATCATGTAAACCGATTTCAAGTTTTATTTAGTATAATACTCTGAAAAGCATTTTCCTTGATCAGTTGCCTAATTTATTATAAATTCATAGTTCTCTAAGTTGCTTTATTTTTCTATTTTTCTAGTTGCATGCTGCTTCCACCAGAGGTTAAATTTTGTTTTTCTGATTACTAATTGAATTCAATGGAATTTTATGAACAATGATTTATCATGCTGAGTTTATCTAGGTAAATGCTGTGTATGACATAGGATGTTTTTAACTTTCTTGTATGAAGAATGTTGAGATACTTTCTTTGTGGCAAACTTCTTTGGACTTAACATCAGTAAACTCTTCTGGCCAGGTTGAATCTAGCCAACTTAAGGCTTATTAATTGATATGGCAAGCAATGTTGGACTTATCGCTTGCCATTTGGCTTGGCTTTAGATGTTGGGTGGTGTGACCAAAGACCTCATAAATTATTATTTTATTTCATCTTTACTTCTATATTGTACATCACATTCAAGTCAGATCTATATTTTCCCTTTTATACAAATGAAATCTGTTATGAAACATCCTTTCGTTTTTCGTGCTTGTGCCCATCATTTCCATCTATGTTGTTTTCCATTTTTTGTTTAAGCAGAATGTGAGTCGCAATAAAAATATATTATAACCCATGGATATTGAATTTCATTTACAGTTTTGATCCTTAATCTGCTCAAAGAATTTGGAAGTTCACCCTCTGCCTATTTCCTTGTTTTACTTTTGCAGTCAACTATTACCACATGCTGCCTATATTGTACGACTCGTCAAACAGTATTTTAAAAGATGTGCATTGCCAGAGTTAAGGATAAAGCTCTACTCACTCACAAAATCAATGGTGGTATCTATGGGTGTTGGTATGTCAGAATTTCTTTATGTATTTTGCAACAGTAATTTACTATCTGTAGTCCATGCAGTTTTCTCTAGAACTTTATACTTTTTCAGATTAGTTGAAATTAAATGATGTGTTTATTCAGCTTACTGGATTTGAACAGCGTTATTGTTATTATAGACACTTGTTTGCAGTTGTGTGGAGATGCATAATATTATCATTATCATTTTTTGTTTTCCTCGTGTCTCGTGTTCTACAAAGAGGTTCAGGTCTCTGTTGAAGTATGTGTTTGTCCATATGTGAATGGCCCAATTGTTCATCGTTGATCTTCGAATCTACATATTCTAGTGTCTTCATCTGCATTAGCTTGTGCTATGTGAATGGTTCTGATATGTTGTCCTTTTCATCTTGAGCTTTGCTCGCTAATCTGTCTATCCTAGCTGTTCTATTGAGTTGGTGCTGTTACTAATTTTTTCGTATTCTGATCAGGAATGGCACTATACCTCGGACAGGAAGTAGTCGACAATGCATCTGTTGATTTGAATCCGGTTGGTGATGACAATGGCTTCACAGCTTCTATTCCAAATCCGAAAGCTGCTTCTTTAGCAGTGATGCAATCTAGTCATAGGAAAAGGAAGCACAGTTTCACTGGATCTTTTGAGCAGCAAAATGACAAAATTGGTTTTGAAGTGGAAGCACTGAAAAACCGCCAACAATCTCCGATAGCTCTGAAGATAGCTGCAGTTGAGGCAATAGAAGTTCTTCTAACTGTGGTATGTATACTGCTTACAAGGTTAAGTGAAAAATTTTCTTTTCTTTTTAATTGTTTCTTAATACAAGAATGATGGACTATTTCAAATTTATTGTGTATCACTATTTACAAATGGCGGAACTAGATAATTTAGTACTCATTCTCAAGTGCAAATATCTGCACCTTAAAAGTGTGAAATAATAGGTGAAAATGTTTTCCAGCTTAACAAAATACAAAACTGAAACTGGAAATTGTTAGCCAGCCTTTGTTTTTGCTTGGTCTACGCTTTATGTGGGGATGTGAGAATTTAGATTAAGTCCTCACTTGAAAATTGTGATCCAATTCCTTGTCAAGGACCTAGCATTTAGCTTCATGTTTCTGACCTGTAAAACGAATTTAGTAAAAGAACTCTTTTAAAATTGACAGGGTGGTGGTTTGAGATCAGAGTCCTGGCGACCGGCTGTGGATTTTCTTTTGATTTCCTTAGCAACCGATTGTTGTAAAGAGGGGTGGGACAATGAGGGGAAGGGTACTTCCTCTCCCAGTGGTCCAACCGTCACTTTGGCAGATTTGCAGCTTTCAGCATTGCGTGCACTTTTGGCATCTCTTCTTTCCCCGTCCCGTGGACGTCCCCCATATTTGGCCCGGGCCTTTGAGCTTTTCCGTAGAGGTAATGCTTTTTGGAAATTAACATTTTAAAACTCTGTTCTTTTCATCATCGTGTCCAAAACAATGGCGTTATATAGCAACATTTCTACAAGATAAGAATAACCTTACAAGCAAAACAAGTAGTTTCAGACATGTGATGATGATATACATTTATGAGTATAATAGTTTGATCCATCTCCTTAGTTTTACTACTTTATATCAGTTTTTCTTGTACTTAGTTTGACTTTATGTAATTAGTTTCTGCAGGAAAACAACAAGCTGGAACAAAGCTTGCTGCGTTTTGTGCCCATGCTCTTTTAACCTTGGAGGTGCTTATACATCCTAGGGGCCTTCCAATGGAACGTTTTCCTGCTTCAACTTATAACTCCTTGGATAAAGTTAACAACAGATTCCCAGAAAATGTATACTCAGGTGGTCAGAAGCACAACACTCAGGGTCCTCCTGATTCAGATGATGACGATGACTTGTATCACAAATGGGTAGGTAATGACAATATCGGTGAGGCCTCAGCGCTCAGCCCTAGTAAGAAAACGAAGGACATTCCTTTTGAAACCTGGACAGGAAATCTATCTATGGCTGGTTCATCTGGCACCAAAATTTTAGAGGGAAGCAAGGAGCAACTAGTTATGGGGATGAGAAGCAATGAGGATGAAGTAGTGGTTGAGTCACAGCAATTTCAAGAATCCATTGGGCAGTTTCAGGAACATGTCACTGATGATCTTGAAGGCCCCATGTTGGGAACCAAGAGAACTGTGCCAGATGGTGGTTTAGATAACAAGGAACATGAAGTAGCATCAACTGAGGATTTCTTGACAGATAAGCAAGATGGATTAACTAACGTAGGTGGAAAAGTTGCTGGAGCATCATCTTCTGATAAAGGTAAGTCATCTGTATTTGATTTGGACTATGACTCGTCCATGGATTCGTTTCCTGATATCGTAAATGGAGATCCTGATTCTGATGTGGAGGAATTAGGATGAAATATCAATCAATTTATATGACAGTCTAAAGGAGATGTTATCTGTAAAAGTACAGATATTCCAGTTTTGAGTTTTGATATCATGAAGCCCTTGTCAGCAAAAGTCTATTTATTTATTTTTAAATTTAATTTAATTAATTTTTTTTTTTAAATCTTTATAATATATTGTGTCTCATATGTAATTAACATTTGAAGTGGGTCTATGCTTAATTCAGGACAAGTTTGAAGTTTACCTGCAAAAAGAAAAAATGCCAATAGGTTTTCCAAACTTCTCTTAGAAAATTTGATGCTTATATATCTAATTCCACCTCATAATGCCTTAACACTATTATTCTCAGTTCCACTATATTGACCAGTTTCATTTTGTAACCAAAAACTAAGATTAATTTTTCGATAATTATTAAAAAATAAATTATATATGAAAAAGAAAGAATAAAACACTTGAAACTCATTTATGAATGATTTTCATTAAAACTCATTTATAAAGAATTAAAAGGTAAAAGTTTAATGAATTTAGAAAAAGCTGTAAAATATGCATCACAATTATGTTGAATTATCCCACAAAGTTCTCTATTTCAATTCCATTTTTGAAATACTAAATTAATAGATAATTGATTGATTTAACTGTCAACTACCAACAAATTCTATCATAATAATTATAGCATTAATTAATTTTTAATTGAATTTAGTAATAATAAATAAATATTTCATTTTTGGTTTGTGTCTTTCAAATGATAAGATATGGTAGAGGCATAGAATAGGAAAGGCCTCTTAAATTATAATAAAAGTTGATTGAATTTGAATCCATACCCACCAACTGCTTGGTTAAATGTCACTGAGAGCAGCTTGACTTGAGTAGTTGAGTGTCCATTTGTGTTGAGAATCACATGCCTTCACTTGTTTTTAATTAATTTGTGCTTTCATTTGGAGTTATGATGCTTGTGTTGCCTAAATCTCATCAATAATATTATTCTTTCTTTGGCCTTATTCATTACTCCAACTTTCAGCATCAAAATAAAATTCAATTTCATACTTGCCAAACATTAGCATCTTCATTATCAATATAATATAACTTAGGAGTGATCAGTTCTGGGTATCCTATATTTTTTGAGAAATTGGAACCGGAATCGGAACTGTAATCGGAATCGACCGATTCCTAAGATTTGGAATCGGAATCAAAACCTGAAACATAGGTTCTGATTCCAGTTCCTAGTACCCATATCAATTTCAATTACCCCTAACTTCTTAAAAATGACAAATACACCCCCCAAACAAATTACAAATACATACAAAAACTACAATTCAATCTTGATTTCTACTCGGGTATCCGGACCTCGGTTCCGGTTCTAGTTCCCGATTCCAGCATTGCAGGAATTGGAACTGGACCCAGAAATTTTCGGTTCTAATTTTTCAGAACCGGAACCAGACCCTAATGGGGTCGATTTTGGTTGGTATCCACCGTTTTTGATTCTACCCTTTACCCATGCTCACAGCTCACCCCAAAATTATAACCCTTTCATTTAACATAATTTTTGAAGATTTGTTTTATTTTTTATTTTTTTGGGATTATTGATTCATCTCCACTCAAATATCACATGGACATTAAGAAGGTAGAGTTAGGAATGTGAAGTAAAACTTTTAACATTATTTTATTTTTCATTTTATTCTTATAAAACATGTTTAGCTTATTATAATCCTTCAAAGAAATTTGAAAGCCTAACCTTAACCCACACAACTAATGCAATCATAACTAATTTTAAAACTAAAAAACCTTTGCACATTCGAAAAACCTTTATTAAAATATATTATATTTTATATAATAACAAATATTAGAAATTGAGGTCAAATTCATTGAATTTTATGACGATAAAATAACAATATATCGTCACGATTTATCGGAGACCAAGAAAATCGGCATACCATAATTGACAATGACCAGACCCGCTAGTACGAGAAATTAATACTTACGCCGAGACAGTGAAAGTGGGACCAACATGAACTGAGGGAGAGCTTTGCCACCATTGTCTCTTCTTCAACTTCTTCTTATTTAAACTTCCACCTTCCATGTGCCCTTTCAGATCTTTCACCACCAACACTGACCCTTTAACATCATCAGTGTAGTTTGTGTTTTGCTAGGTTTCTTTCTCCGTTGATTTCAATGGCGGATTCCAAGAAATGGGTCGTGATGGCCACCGCTCAAACACCCACCAACATAGCCGTTATCAAGTATTGGGGCAAGAGAGACGAAACCCTCATTTTGCCCGTTAATGATAGTATCAGTGTCACGCTTGATCCCAGTCACCTCTGTACCACCACTACAGTTGCTGTGAGTCCCGGTTTTGAGCAGGATCGGATGTGGCTCAATGGAAAGGTGGGATTTTATCTCGGTTTAGTGTTTTTTATTTTATTTTATTTTATTTTTTAATGAAAGTTCGTTACTTTGATTCTGATTTGTGTTGAGAATGAATGTTATATGAGGAAAATTTTTGTGGGTATTTTGTATAATTTGATTTTAATGCAGTTTTGTTTTGTGATTTTGAGAAAAGAGCTAATATTTTTGAAAATAAAAAAGTTTTAATCCAAGGGTTGATGAAAAGGTAAAAATCCCAGTTCAGAACTCGGTAAACTTATCTGAAAGGTGGTTGAAATTCTGATTTCTGGAAATACATAGAGAAAAAAACTGTTTTTTGGTTGGTGAAATCAGTCATAGTAAAGAGTGTGACGTGATCTTTTGATGTCAATTATTTTGTTGCTTTATTGTGACAAAAAGGAATAGCAAAAAAGTTTAGTTGGTTTTTTAATGTTTGGTTGAGATCACATCATGGATGTTGATTTTTATTCTTCTAAAGGTTATGATCCTTTTGGGGGTAGTACTGATTCATGGCGCTTTTTGTTTTTGCTGGTTAGTGTAGGAAATTTCTCTTTCTGGAGGGAGATTTCAAAGTTGTTTGAGGGAAATTCGTAGTCGGGCATGTGATGTCGAGGATAAGGAAAAAGGTATCAAGATAGAGAAGAAGGATTGGGAAAAACTGCATGTGCATATCGCTTCATATAACAATTTCCCTACTGCTGCTGGATTGGCTTCCTCTGCGGCTGGTCTTGCTTGTCTTGGTAATGTACAAGTTTATCTATTCTTTTCTCTTTCTTTTATTATTTTTTTTATGGGGTTGCTACGCTTATATTTTGAAAGTTCATTGGTGGAAGATCGATGATGACTGTATGTATGTGTGGAATTCTTTTTCGTCCTGCTATTGGCAACCTACTGATCAATTATATAAGCTTTGGAATTATTTCTTATTTTTTTATTGAAACACAAGCAATTTAGCATGACTTTATTTGATTATTTTGCAGTTTTTTCCCTTGCTAAGCTGATGAATTTGAAAGAAAATCCGAGCCAGCTTTCTGCTATAGCCAGGTATGCCTTATTTGGTTTTTATATAGTTACACACACACACACAGAATTTCAAGCTTCGCTGCGTGATATTCTTGGTGGTATATCAATTTAATTTGTCTAGGACCTTCTTATAAAAGGATTATAATATACTTTTACTTCACGTTCTTTGTGTCCTCATGTAGGCAAGGTTCAGGCAGTGCTTGTCGTAGTCTGTTCGGTGGATTCGTCAAGTGGATTATGGGCAAAGTAAGATTAATATTGAGATTCATCTTGGTTTATCTGCTGAGAAATATTTATTTTGAGCAATTAGTTCTGAAGTTTCTAAATATGTGAAGGATGAAAATGGAAGTGACAGCCTTGCAGTTCAACTTGTAGAAGAGGAGCACTGGAATGAGCTTGTTATTATTATTGCTGTGGTATGCACTTACGTTAATTTTCCATGTGGCATTGTATCATTTGAATATTTTTACTGGTTTCTTTGGACACTTATGTTTCCTGGAAAATATGCGTAGCCAATATTTGGTCTCAGTAGTTTTGGTTTGTCTCTGCACCTCTATAAATTGCTTTTTTTCATTTGGTTTGCATCCTATCTTGTTTTATGAGAGTACTAGTAGTCAGCTAAAGTTTTTGAAAGTTGAATTTTCTTCTGTTTATAGGCATTCCCATGTGCATCTTTTTGACTGTCAGCGATTACCTTGAATGCAAGTCTTAGGTTATTGTCAATGGTTTTCTAAGATTTTCATCTGGAAGACTTATCCATCTATCTTAATGCTGTATTTTTGGCCTATCTATTTGTCCTTTTCCTAAATGGGAGTCCTTTTTTTTCTTTTTTCTTTTTAAGTTGGAGTTGTTATTTTTTCCATGGACTGCTATTTTATATAAAAATGACCACTCTGTTTTATGTATTCCTTTTTCCATTTCAAGTATCCATTGGGACATTTGTGGTTAACTGTCTTTCTGAAATGAACTATTACTATTTGAATATGAAGTACTTAGTTTCTTATCTCGAGAAAGGAAAAAAGAAAGAATATGAAGTATCATATTGCTTCAATAAGTTAACGAGATTATATAAGTTTGAAAATATCAAATTGGTTGCAAAATGAACCTCAGATTATAAGCAGATGGTTTCATTAATATCTGGAAGCAAGTATACAGATGATAAGTAGATGGTCTCATGTTATGACTTTTCTGTGCCCAACTGATTTTGTAAAAATATATATATTTTTTTCTTAATATAAGGTGAGTGCACGGCAGAAGGAAACAAGTAGCACCTCAGGAATGCGCGAGAGTGTTGAAACAAGTTTGCTGTTACAGCATAGAGCAAAGGTGCATTTTGGTTTTCACTATCTAATTGTCGTCTACCATTTTTATTATTGAATGACATCTTGAAGTCATACACAGTTTTACAACTGAGCTACCTAGCAATTACTCTACATGATAATATATTGAAATTCTCATGGTATCTTGTCTTTTTGAGATAATTTACCTTGAATATAAATAGTTCTGTTTGTTATAATTTCCCGATCTCTTGCTTTAAGGCCATTTACTTTTTAACTTCCATTATTTGTCAAAATTTTGAGATTCTACAAGAGATTTAACATTTTCTTCATGTATTGAACTGTAATAGGAAATTGTACCGAAACGCATAGTAAAAATGGAAGAGGCCATAAAAAATCGCGATTTTTCATCTTTTGCACAGTTGACCTGTGCTGATAGTAATCAGTTTCATGCTGTTTGCTTGGATACAAGTCCCCCTATTTTCTACATGAATGACACATCCCACAGGTAAGTCCTTTATTTTGTTTAGTTTCCTTTTTTCGTATGCATCACCAATTACAGGAGCTTGATATTTATATGGAAACTTGTTTCAGGATCATTAGCTATGTTGAAAAATGGAACCGTTCAGAAGGATCACCTCAGGTTTGTTTATTTTTGCAACCTTAAAATACCATATTAACCTGCTTGTTAAGGATGTATCAACTATTGATGTCCTGGTGTAAATTGGGCCGAGTCTAGTTGTCATGAGTAATTATGTTGACCTGATAATTTTTTTACCATTTAACAACAGTTTGTTTCTACCATAAATATAATTATTATATAGAAAATCAAGCACTATAGATTTTTCTTTTATGTTCTAAATTTTTATGCCGCTCATCGGGTCATATGCCTAATATAAAAAATTTGATAGGTGGCTTATACTTTCGATGCTGGGCCGAATGCAGTTCTGATTGCAAGAAATAGACAGGTTGCAGCCCAATTGCTCCAGAGGCTGCTTTTCTTCTTCCCTCCAAATTCAGATACAGACCTGAACAGGTAATTTTTTTTTTTTTTTTTCTGAGCATCATCCCCGTAAATGAGTATTTAAGTTTTAATTTCTTCTAATTTTTTGGTCTTCGTTTTCAGTTATGTGCTAGGTGATAAGTCAATTCTACATGATGCCGGCATTGGGGATCTGAAGGATGTGGAAGCATTGCAATGCCCGCCAGAAATAACTAATGTACCGGCCCAGAAATACACAGGCGAAATCAATAACTTTATCTGCACAAAACCTGGAAGAGGTCCCGTTTTGCTTTCTGATGAAAGCAAGGCTCTTCTCAACCTTGAAACTGGGCTGCCAAAGTGAGCTTGGGAGTAGATTATTCTTTCATGCTTTATCTGTTCTCTTCTTGGCCGAATCAGATATAGCTATGAACCAGAAACACATAATTGAAATGCAATTTGCAATGTACCAGAGATTACTGCAAAGTGATTCTCTGAATTTTCATCGCGAATTTGAAGTTGCTGCTGCTGCTGCTGTTGCTTGTAGTTTAATTTATTATTTTTCCTCTTTAATTTATTTGAGGTTCATGTCCTCTTCTTTGACACAAATAATGAATAAATCTTTCAGCATTAATATTTTCTTGTTCTCTGTTTCTGTACATTTTCTTCCAAACATGTTTTTTGAAATTTAGTTTGTTGAGAAGTGAATTGGATAAACTCATCAGATAAGGTTGAAATAACCTTTAAAAGTTATGTTATTTCAAATAAAAAGGTGTTATAAAACCAATTATGGATACAATATAAACAGCAATCAAACTCTCAAAATATTAAATAAATTGAAAGCTCTTATTTTACTAAATTTTTAATACAATCATCGTAATATATTTCGAAACAGAGAAATTTCAGTATGTTACATGAAGCAATGTGAAATTTCAGTATGTTACATGAAGCAATGTGATCGTAATATAATATATTTAAAGAATTGAAAACTCCTATTTAAAGACCGTTTATTTGCAACATTCAGGATGTAGTTCTTTCGGTTTAACTGGTTTGACCGTCCGGTCAAACTAGGTGACAAAACTTTTAAAATTTAACAAATACATCCTTAAATTTTTTTAAATCCCTATAAGTTTGAAATTTAGCAAATACACCCTAAATACAAATCAACTGGCGACTGGTTGGCAGCAACGACACCCCAAATGCAATTCCAATCGTCGCTTGAGTCTATTCCCCTGAAAATCTACCCAAGATTTGGTTCGATTTCAGCTATATCTCACTGATGTCGGTGTCAGCATTCTAGACCAGATTTCACCGACTTCGACTTCGACATCGACAACTCTCCCCATCACCCTGAAAATACTCCTCTCTTCCTTCCAACCAAAACCCACCTTACCCCACCCTCGTTAGCCTCGCCAACGCCAATCGCCAACAAAAACTGGTTGTTGCTGTAGCCAGTTTTTTTCGATTTCTGGTAGATTCTCTCACCGAAAATCAAGTCTGTGCCACCATTGCACTCACCAGCCATTTCTCTTCAAAAGCCCTAACATCCCGGTCTTCAATTGTTCGCTGATCATCATCTCAAATTCTAGGTTTTTGGGCAAGGGCGGATCCAGCCCACTTTTGGGTGGGCCATGACCCACCCTCAATTTTATTTAAAAAAATACTAATGTATATATAATTTATGGATTTTGGCTCACCCTAACAAAAATATTAATGTGTAATTAGTTTTTATTTTGGCCTACCTTAACAAAAATTTTTGGATCCGCTACTGGTTTTGGGTGAATAGGAAAAATGTTAACCCGGCCCAATGAAGCTCTCGGGTCCCAGTTAAACCAGTTGGGCCGGGTTTTAAAACGGTACTTTAAATATAATAATATTACATTCACATTGCTTCACGTAACAGTTTTAATTCCTACTGAGATAGTTGTTTATTTCTTAAATGATAATTTTGAAAGTTTTATATTGCTGGAAGATTGTGGATGACTTAATCTATGTTTGGAATTCTGTTTAGTCCTGCTGTTGGCAATCTGTTGATATTGATTTATAAGCTTTGATATGATTATCTCTTTTTACGGTATAATTTTTAATATTTGTATTGCAACAGAATTCATCTGCTTGCAATGTTTTCCCTTGCAAGTCTGATGAATTTGAAAGATGATCCTACACAATTTTCTGGTAATTATGAATTCTTCGTATAGGCGAGGTTCGAGCAGTAAGATTAATTTTTGTTGCGATATGTTGCTCGTTTTCCTAGTAATTCTCATGTAAAATTGTATGTTTTTAGCAAAATTATTTAATAATCAAATACAATTGTAAATAAGAATAAAATTACGAGAGTCGTATTAGAATTTAAATATGAATCCTATTAAAAATAAAATGTCTCATATACTATTTATAGGGGTGAAAACTAATTCAAGTTTTCAAAATTCTTCCACCTTCTGAGATTGTTTAATGTATAAGGTCTTATTTTATGTTTTAAATCAAATCTGATTTATGTTGAATTTAATTTGCAATCAAGAAAAGATGCTAACAAGATTCAATCAATTACAAATCAAGATCCAGATGAAATAACATGGATTCAACACAAGATCAGATTATGAAACACAGGATTAAATTTGAAGAACCCTAATGACTTGAACTAAACTGAATCTAAAGCCTAATTTGGTGCGTGAATTGATCAAGATAGACCCCAAGATGTTCAAATAACCAAGAAATCACATCAAATTCAATAGTATGATGATCAATTTATTCAAGATATTCAACAAGACTCAACCAAGATAAATTGAATACGACGAAACAAGAATAAAGACTCGAAAGAAACAAAAGAAAAAAAAAAAAAAAACAAAGAATATGATTTGAACCTTGCTCTGATATCAACTGAAACGAACTCCTTCGATTTGCGAAGAAACTTGCCGATCAAGAATGTAAAGATCTATGAACAATCAGAATTCGAAAAACCACGACCCGAAACGAATCTATTGTCAGAACCTTGGTATAGATAATCTGAAATGCCACAATCTTGATTTAGATTGATAAGTTTCGTGGAAGAACGCCACACTATTCTCTTCCTCGATCATAAGTTACTAAAACCTCTCAAACCTTCCTCCTACCAATCTTGTCAATCGCGGACAATCGAACGATTTGTGGAACGTACAACCTCCCCTCCCAAGTCAGATTTTGATCAATCATGATCATCAAAATCCAACTTATCATCACCAAAAGACTTAATGGCATCCTCTGTTCAAAAACTCTAATAACCTAGACCGAATTTGCTCTCTATTTACAAAAAGTCGTTTACGCTTAAAAATAAATAATAAACTAACAAATTTAACAATGAGATTTAACTTTACAGAAAAAGATAACCTATAAATTATTACATCATCATTCAAAATTGCCCAAGAACTGATCCCTCTCATCAATCTTCACACAACTATGCAACTCCTTAACTACAGTGTCAATCTCACAAGCCTGTGGATGTGACTTGTCTCCAGCAACAAATTTACAAGCCTTGTTATCAACATGCACCAAGCTATAACCACCAATAACCCTTACACCTCTTCCCTTTGCTAACCATCTCATTCTTGCAGCATCAACCCACAATCCACCTGCTGCATACATGCTTGATGCTAGCAAATACCCAGCTGAGTTTAGAGGTTCCATTTCAAGAATGTGAGCGACAGCTACTGCTCCAAGCTCTCTGTTTCCGTAGCTTCTACATGCACTCAAGATTGCCCCCCATGCACTTGCTCCTGCCTTCAAAGTTTCGGGCATTTTGTTGATGAATTCCATGGCGATGTTAAGTTTTCCTGCTCGAGCCAGCATGTCGACTATGCAGGAATAATGTTCCGACTCAGGCTCAACCCCATGATCTTGAACCATTGATTTGAAAAAGGCAAGCCCCTCTTCGAGTAAACCGCCATGGCTACATGCTGATAAAACTGAGAGAGTTGACACTGAGTTGGGTTTCAAGCCATGCAATTTCATTTCAGTGATTAAGGACAATGCTTCATGAGAAAGGCCATTCATACCGTAAGCTGCTACCATGGCACTCCATGACACAATGTTTTTATGGGAAATTTGATCAAAGGCCTTTCTTGAGGCTTCAATGGCTCCACATTTCGAGTACATATCAACGAATGCAGTCCCCACGGCTACTTCTGCTGCCAAGCCTCTGCGAATTGCAAATCCATGAGCCCACTTTGACCTCCTCAGTTCAGCTGTAACTGAGCAAGCTTCAAGCAGATTTATAATGGTGACTGCATTGGGCTTCTCTTGTGTCTGGTTCATCTCTTGGAAGACAGAGATTGCTTCATCAGGCATACCACAATGGGTGAACCCAGCGATCATTGTACTCCATGACACCACATCCCTTCTCTTCATGGCACTAAAAAGTTCCCAAGCAACCTCAATAACATAACACTTTGCATAAGCATCAACCAGAGAATTTAAGACCGCTGCATTTGATTCATATGCCATCCGAAGTATTACACAGTGAACTGACTTGCATTCAATTGGGCGGAAAAAATACTTGCACACCTGAAGAATATTCACAAGAGTGATCTCATCTACCACATTTTCTTCCGTCCCCATTGAATAAATCAGTGACAGAGCTTCTGAATACTTCGCATTGAGCACAAATCCAGATAAGATAGAATTCCATGATACATTGTTCTTTCTATGCATCTCATTGAAAACTTTGAAAGCAGAATCAGTATCTTCACACTTGGAATACATATCAATCAATGAGTTTCCAACAAATAAATCACAATCTAAACCTCTACAGACCACCAATCCATGGACCATTCTTCCCACAATCAAGTTCTTCGAATTTGCACAACCTTTAAGAACACTAACCGCAGTTACTCCATCCGGTTCAATCCTTGAATCTAAAACCATTTTTTGAAACAATTGCAAGCCAGAAGAGGCATCCTTACTTAGCACATAACCCACAATCACCACACTCCAGGAAATAACATCTTTCTCAGAAATTTCATCAAACAATCTTCGCGCACACACCATGTCAACATCTACGTACATTCTCAACAAAGAATTTTAGACTGAATGAATAGCCCAAAACCCACTTCGAATCAAATAACCATGAACTTCTAGTCCTTCACAGTAAGCTCCAAGAGTACGACATGCTTGAATTACAAGCACCAATATGGAAGTATTGGGTTCAAACCCAGCAATCCTTGCTTTATAAAACCACCATAATCCTTCTCCTAGACCACCCCGATCAAGGTGCCCATGTATCATTATATTCCAAGAAACTGAGTCTCTACGACTCATGCAACCAAATACAGTCCTTGCAGACTCCATGAATCTACATTTCATGTAGAAGTCCATAAGGGCATTCCCAATGGAAGTAAAGGATGCAAATCCTTGCTTGATCAAACATGCATGAAGGGATTTTCCATGGATACGGGAGAGATTTGAACAAGCCTTGAGAATAAGAGGAAACACTGAAGGGTCTGTTAGTTCAACTCCAGCGTGTTTCATTTCATAAAATTGGTAAAACGCTTCTTGCCACTTTCCATTAGAAGTTAACTCTTTGATACTGAAGCTCCAACTGTGGAGCTTTGGGCGCAAGAGACTGGTAGAGAAGCGCATTGTCAAGAAACATAATTGGTTTTGGTATGCTTTTATCCCATTTGGCAGTCACATAAAAAATTTAAATCACACAAAATAAATATTTTAAAAAATAAACAATCTACACATTTCCTTTCTCAAAATCAAATGACAGTTTCTGTAAGGGCTACAAGGTACTTTAATCCTCCTGTTTCTTCTATTTTTTTTCTTTTCTTTTTCTATTTTCTCCTACACAATTGTGTCTGTGTGTGTAATGAGGAGAGAAGAAAGAATAGACTATTCTCTGAAGTTACAAATTTTAAGATAATAATTATCAAACATTACATATTTAGACCAGAAAGACTTATACTTAGTGACTGCTAAATCCAACCAAGGTTTGTAGTTTCCATTGTAATGGACCACAGCCCCGTTCTCTATCTCAGTAAGGTTAAGAGCTGGGTCATAGCCAAGTCCCAAAACATGCCAGTTCCTGTCCAGTGGATAGGTGAGGTTGTAGAAGGTGATCAGTCCAGGCGGCAATGAACCAAGTTTCCAAAGTGTTCTATCCTCATTCTGCAAAACATGGAAAAAAATAAATTAGAAGCTGGAAGTTGAAGGTATTTTTTTCTTCAGGAAGCTGTAAGGAGGAAATGTTAGTTGAACTATTCTCTGGATTTTCTATTCATAAAAAAGAAATAAAACAGTACACTGATGACGATCAAATTCACAAGAAAATACATGAAAGAAGAAAAGAGACAGTAAAGCTTTACCAGATCTTGCCAGTAATGATATATTCCAGTGATGTTTCGCTTCTTCCACTCCTTTAAGTCGAACATATTCATGCCAAACGCCCAACCACAAGCATTTGCGTCAAAATTCTCAAGAATTTTTGGATTAGAGAAGTTGAGATACTTATCAAATCTGTGGAAACTCTCCTTACAGGTCTCCACTGCGCCATTCACCATACCATGCAGATCAATGGACCAAAGAGGTGTTAAATCCTTCTGTACCACAATATCATCATCCAAAAATAGGATCTTGTCTAGCTTAGGGTAAACTTCGGGAAGGTAAAATCTAAGATGATTCAGCATTGACAAGTACTTTGGATTCCTGTATTTCAGATTGTCGAGCCCAGCAGACAGCGAGGAAGGGTGATTTGCCTTGAAATAGTACTCTTTAAGTCTGGCCGATTCAAGTTGACGGAGAACAGAACAGTAAGACGAATTCAGCCACTTGAAATCATCAATATTCTCAACTTGGATTGTAGCTTTTGCTGGAGCATTGACAAGAAACCACATTTTCATTGCTGCGAAATTAAGCTTATCTGTAACTACATGAAAAACATGTTTCTCAGGTACCCTTGCATGCAGCACAGTAGAATTAACCACCACAGACGTAGCAAGTACGTTGTCAGAAAAGATGGCATAATGATAGAGAGATGGATCTTCAAATTTTTCATTCTTCAGATCCTCTTTCTTATGATGACCCTGCATGAAATAATCTGCTGCTAGCTGCAGAGGTAGGCAGTGCAATGGTCTTGGGACAATTTTTGCAGCCAGCTGAATCAAAAAGGAGCTTTTTTTCTTCAGTGCACTAACAGTATCTTCAGTTGATTGAATCATGGTTCGTAATTTTCTTTGCACAGTAGGGCAGTCATATAATCGGTCCTTTGCTACAGAAAGAACATGGCCCATAGTTTTTGCTCGATCAAGTGCACTGGAAAAAAAAAAAAAAAAAAAAAAAAAAAAGAATAATCTGCATGAAAAACCAAGTATATATGCCTGACAAACACAATAGAGGACAAAAAGTAAGAATACCTTGGGTGAAGCTCCGCATCAGAAGTTGCATCTCCAATAGCATGTTGACTTTCACTACAGTGTTGCATAAGAGATTTGTAAAGGCTACTTTCATTATTAGCCAAGGCTACGTGTGCATAAGCTTTGGCCAAAATGATTTGGTCCCGCATTAGTTTCAATGTAGAATCAGAATTTGGACTTTCAAAATCTCTCCTCCATATACTGTACTTCATGACACCAGGTTCAAGGCTTCTAGACAGTTCAAATGCTGTTGCTTGAATCTTGTCATCATTTTCTTTATCTTCTTGAATCAGCTGTGCCGTGCGGAGTTCCCTCCTTTCCTGCCGCAAAATCTGAACAGAAAGGAATGGTCAAGAATCCAATCGACTCCCCATAATTTATGTGGTAACATAGATAGATGCACTTGATTTTTCACCTGGCGCTTGAGCTTCACTGGGCTCATTGGTGTCATTCTACGATATCCAAAGTCTTTAGAGTGATTATTTCCCATAGCCTGGTCAACATTCTCTTGTAATCTCACACTATCTTCAGATGAACCTCCCTCCATCTAAAGGTGCAAAGAATAGACCAAAAAATTACACATCAGCGCTCTACCTCAAAAATAACTCAAATGTGGCACTAAACCATATCAGATCAAGAGATTCCAGTTGAAGATAATGTAGTATTTTTCTCATATGTCAGCCTCCAAATTTGTGAGATCATTTTAAACTCAATATCTGGAATTTTTTCCTGATAATGATTGTTTTACTGAATACTAAAATCAGTAAATTAGTACCTGTGAACTAATTGGCAAGTCATGATCTCCATCACTAGGGCTTTCCAAAATCCATGAGGCAGAAAGGTGACTCTTTTTCACTCTGCCAATCCGAACTGCACCGGAAACATCACTGTATGTAGCAATTATGTCAATATCCTGCACAAATAGAGAAGAAACATAAGTCACATTGATTTTCTGTACAATTAAAATCAGCTCTCAGGTGAAACCGTTTTTTTCAGATTACCTCTTCACCTCGATCATTGTTGAATCTGGCCATTGAAGTACCCTGCTCAGTAAGCATTTTAAAATATCATCATGAAGCGCAAATTAAAACATACATTCAGCTTCAAAAAGTAAAGATAATTCTATCAAATTGTGTAATTAAACTCAGAGATAAACAGACAAGATTTAACCTTATCATACCAGGGCCGATCTGCTTTGAGTTCTCTTCGACTGAAAAAACATAAAAAACCGGAATTCGCATAAATTAATAAAAACCACAACAAATAAAATAAATATTAAATGTAATACGCTTTATTACTGAACTTACATCGTTCGAATATCTGATACCTCTGCATTGACATAATTACTATTAAATATGACCTGTAAACGAAGAAACAGACTCAAAATTAAGAAGTCTAGATTTTCTAATTACGAAGCAAATTAAAGTTCAATTGACGATTGATCTATCACTGACAGTGCAGAGAAGCAGAGTAAAGATGCTGTTTGTTTGAAACTGTGATTGAGGCGTACCAGTGAGATAGAGATGAGAAGCACAGGATCGAATCTCCAGAGCAGTCTTATGTAACGACGAGCTTCCATGGGAGTCAAAAGAGGAAGAACCAAAACGACGACAGATTTTCTACTGAAGGTGCTTTTACGCTAGGGAACTGGCTACAATACGCTGCATGTGCGCAGGATAAGAAAGAGGGTAGCTGTAAACGGTACGGTTTTCTCCGGCGGCCGAAGCCTGGTCCGTTAAGTACGGACTTGGGTATCCTTTTTTTAACTTTATACAAGCCCCATATTAAGCCCAGTTTCATTTTAAAGGATGGTAAAATTGTAATATAAAAAAAGTTAAAAAGAATACTGTCATGACATGCTTGGGAGTTTCATGGTAACGATTATGAGAATAAACCATTATAACGATTCTGAAATGATTTTAGTAGCAGTTTTTAAAACACTCAACTTACGCTTGAGAGTTTATTTTCCACCGGTTCTAATCGTTTTTTAAAATGATAAATTTACATATATGCCCATAAAAATAACTCAACTTCAACCAGTATTTGAGAGTTTTGTTTTTTTAATTATAAGGTAAGGGTTCTTTATTTGTTTTGTATTTATTAGTATTTTATAACTTCAAATATGATAAAGTTTTTTTTATCCTTCTTCGCTATTCTTTATAGACTCTTGAATAATTGAAAAATTGTAACTCCACTTCTCTCATAAAGCATCTAGAAATGAGATTTTAATAAATTTTTTTTATGATTGCTCTAAATTATTTTATATTTAATATGGTTGGAGACGCGCAAAACATATCAATAAACGAGTACAAAAATACAAGTTCATGTGATAAATCATGCTATTAGGAGGGAGTAATCTAATTAGATGGGGCATAAGACCATAAATTAGTTATTAAGGGAGCTCAAAGTATGGAGAAATATTTAGTACTTAGTTTCTACCCATTGGAGATGGTCTACTTGTTACTAGAACAATTGTATAACTATAAAGTAAAGATGTATCTTAATGTTGCACTAGATAAAAATAAAATTAATTAGGATCTACATCAACTAAATCACATAAAGTCAATATACTTAATAAGCAAATATTCTTGTTTTCATATGCTTTTGTACATAAGTGAGCAGCCCCTGATATTGGTATAAGTGGTTATCACTGATAAAAGGCAACAGCAAAAACTCACTAAATCTAAAATATATACTTGAAAGTAACTTATTAAGTTTCTTCAAGCCACGCAATCAAAAAAACTAGTAGCTATTGTGGGATTTACCTTGGTAAAGGAATTAAGTCATTGCATTTTCATTAAGATACTATTATACTATTATGCTGATGTGCTAGAAACGAGTAAAATACACGCAGCTTCGTGGGATCTTCAAGAAGGAAAGTCTAAGCACGTAGCAACTCATCATCATCGTCGATCTCAATCTCAACTAAATGCTCCAACAACTCATTGTCCTTCAAAGAAAATTTATTAGCACACAACAGTGACATGTCACCTAGATAATGTGTTGCCCTATCCACTACACTAATAGCCTCCTTTATAGGATTGTTGTCCTCTTTAACCTTGTGTTCAGTTTTTCAACTTGTATATTGTAACTTCGGATTACAACCTAGAGAAGTCAAGTCATTCCACTTCCTTCAACATTGACAACATTCAATGAAGCTTGATTTTGTGCTACCATGTTATCAATGCCTCAACTAGATTAGGGCGCTCTACACTGTTTTGAGATATATGAGCTCTTTTTCTCTTCATCTCCCTAGGGGTGTACCATCTTCCTCATCAGCCTATCTTTGCAAAGAGCTACATAACTTGTCGTAGTTATATACAGGCTTGCTCCTCCATTCAACAGCACTAGGATTTGACTATAAAAAAATACACACATTGTAAGTGACAATATATTTCTCCAACAAGCATATTTAAATCAACATGGATTGCCTACCTAGACCATTAAAATAGCTTGATCAAAATCAGTGTTTTCTGTTTTTGGATCTAAGCTTCAGGTTTGTCTTATTCATTTAGCTTTGGTTTAGTCAAGAGAAAAAGAGTCTGATCCTATACGGCTTAACATTCATTAGTTTGTGTAAATTGAATGATTGAGATCATAAGTGTTGGTCAATCACATGGATTGCCTATCTAGACTTATTAGAATAACTTGAAATGCTAAATTTTTATCATAGGACGAATTATTCTTTCTACAAGCATAATTTAGCCGAATTATCATACTAGAAGGTGAAATTGCCTACTATTGACAAGTAACGGAGTTAGTTCTTTAGTTCAATAATGTGCTACAAAGTTGACGGAGCTACAAAGTTGTTATAATCGTGTTTATTAGTTGAGTGCCGTTGTTTTGATGAACTTGTTACAATCAAAATCAGTGTTTTCTGTTTTGGATCTAAGCTTCAAGGTTTGTCTTCTTCATTCAGCTTCAGTTTATTCAAGAGAAACAGTCTGATCCTACTACGGCTAACATTCATAGTTTGTATAAATTTGAATGATGAGAGATCATAAGTGTTGGTCAATCACATGGACTACCTACCTAGATTGACTAGAATAGCTTGATCAAAATCAGTGTTTTTGTTTCTGGATCTAAGCTTCAGGGTTTGTCTTCTTCATTCATCTTCAGTTATTCAAGAGAAAAAGAGTTTGATCCTACTACGGCTTAACATTCATTAATTTGAGTAAATATGATGATTAAGATCATAAATGTTGGTTAATCACATGGATTGCCTACCTCGACGATTAGGATAACTTGAAATCTAAATTTTTATCATTAGGATGAATTATTCTTTCTGCAAGCATAATTTCTGTCGGATTATATACTAGAAAGTAAAATTGTCAATTGTTGGCAATTAACGGAGTTAGTTTCAGTTCAATAATGTTGTTGAAAGTTGATGGAGCTACAAAGTTGTTATGATCCGTTAGTTTCATTAGTTGAACACCGTTGTTTTGATGACTTGTTACGATCAAAATCTGTGTTTTCTGTTTCTGGATCTATGCTTCGGGTTGTCTTCTTCATTCAGCTTCAGTTTATTCAAGAGAAACAGAGTCTAATCCTACTACGACTTAACATTCATTAGTTTGTGAAATTTGAATGATTGAGATCATAAGTGTTGGTCAATCAGTGGATTGCCTGCTGGATTGATTAGATGCTTGAAATGCTAAAATCTATCATTAGGATGAATTATTCTTTCTAAAAGCATAATTTCAGTCGGATATCATACTAGAAGGTGAAATTGCCTGCTATTGACAAGAATGGAGTAGTTCTTCAATTTAATAATGTTGCTGCAAAGCTGATGGAGCTACAAAGTTGTTATAATCTGTTAGTATTAGTGAACATCATTGTTTGATGAACTTGTACGATCAAAACAGTGTTTTTGTGTCTGGATATGTTGATGCTTGATTTTGACACCAACTACTGTATGTGAGAAATGCTAAGCGAGGTTAGAAGTCACACGTGATTATGGAAGTATTTAGAATAAAGGGTGAAGCAAAACATTTAAAGTGGTCCAAATGCCCACAGGCGAATCTACGTCCACTGATTTTTAATTAAGAGAGTAAGGTCAGGTCGCGTTCAGCGACTGAGTTACAACTTAGAGAATACAAGAGAGAGAGAGAGAGAGAGAGAGAGAGAGAGAGAGAGAGAGAGAGAGAGACAAAGAGAGAGAGACAAAGAGAGAGAGAGAGGAGTATGCTATTCTAGAGTGAAATTAGCCAATCCCGCAAATGAGAGGGAAGACCTCTATTTATAGCGAGATGGATCAGGTAATGATTACTAAATCTGCAAGTGGATGGGTATCGTGAAATCCTTCCCTACATCTCATTGCTCACCTGCCTGAGTGATTTCCTTGACTTGTGCAAGGATTAGACATGTGGACGGTTTCCAACCATTCGCCAACCTGGCGTTCACCCACTACACTGGTAGGAGCATGTCACTACATTATCATGCGATGTGGCCGCCACTAAGCGGTCGTGGAACCTTTTTAGTTCTGACCACCATGCTGACAAGACTCTACGTCAGCCCTACTTTTTCAAGCATAACAGAAGTCCCCTAATTTTTAAGGTTTGAAAATTGAACCTTGAGAACTTCACAATTATGCCTTGATTTGATATGTTCCACATGACGCCCGATCGGTCCGACCTGGCTACAAGGAGGTCGCAAGACATAGCATAATTTCAGCCAGATTATCACACTGAAGTGGTCTCCTTCCGCAAGGTTACGACCTGGACCAGACCTTATTCAGTGTCGTATTGATGCATCTTTATCTTGACCGAGGTCACGACCTAGTTAACTTAGCGTATTTTTTGCTGAAGGCAAGGAGTCACATCGTTCACAATTGACCGTTGCATCGCTTCACAATGACATGCGATGAAGAGTGTTTTATCCTAACGACCTCTTCAGATATTATCCGTTGTGCTTTGGAAGCTAATCCATTAATGAAATATCATTATTCTGACAAACGTGTCCTATGCATAATAAGTGGCAGCCATGCGCATTAAATGTAAGTCATGCTGAAATGACATTCTTATCAGAATATTAACGGATGAGAGCGCATTTAATGTAGAGGAGGGAAACGAGCCGTCACTCGATTATTTCAACGGAGAGAAGCTATGATTAGGTTTCTCGAGGCGTGACTAGGGGTGAGCGGTTCCGGGTACCCTGCATTTTCAGGGACCGGAACCGCACAGTGCAGGTTCCAAAAAAAAAGAACGGAACCGGAACCGCACAGTAGATTCTTCAATCAAGGAACCGAAACCTAAAATGCAGGTTCCGGTTCCTTTCCAGGGTACCCTGTAAAAATTAATCACCCCACTATTAGTTTAAAAAATAACAAAAACACCTTATAAGTTTACAAATACACCCTTAACAAATTTTCATTATATCTCTTATGTCCAATGTAACCATAACCTGTAATCTCTAAGCAACACTTGAATTCAATCAATTCATCACAATTCACATAAAATTCGTCAATCAAAACCAAAACACAAACAATTATTCATCACAATTCACAAAATAAATTATTAATATTTATTAATTTATTAATTTAAGTTTATAATTGGTCAATTGGGTATATTAATATACCAAATATAATTTAGTAAATTTAATATTAGAAACTAGTAATGTTATAATTAAATAAGTGATCATACTACAAATAAATTGTAATATTATAATTAAAAGTGATCGTACTACAATGTAAATTGTAATGTTTAATTAATTAAGTAATATCTATTTAATTTAATGTAATATATAATTAATAAATGTTAATATTTAATTAAGTATTGTAATATTGTTTATAATAGAATGTTATAATTAATTAAATAATCTACCATAAATTTATAATATATGTTATAATTAATAAAATTATAATAATTTGATTAAGTATTGTGTAAATTAGTAAATCATATGTTTATAATATAATGTCATAATCAATTAAGTAATCATTTAATTATGTAATGTTATATTAATATATGATCATACATAATAATAATGTAATGTTATAAGAATTAAGTAATCATACTATAAATCTATAATTTAAATAAAATTAATTAAATTTCAAATCATTAATTAATATACTAATGTTTATAATGGAATGTTATAATTGATTAAGTAATCATATTATAAATCTATAAAGTAATGTTATAATTAATTAAATTTTTAATCGTTTAATTAAATAATGTAATAGTATAGTAAATTACTAATGTTTATAATGTAATGTTATAAATTCATAACTAATTAAGTATATGTGATCAAACTATAATGCTATAATTAGTAAGTGATCAATATAATGGAATATAATAATATTATAATTAATTGAGTAATTATTTAACTATAATGTAAGTTAACTAATGTTTATAATGAAATGTTTATAAGGTAATGTTTAATTAATTAAATTTTTATCATTTAATTAAGTATTGTGCTAATGTTTTGTAGTAAATTAGTAATTACTAATGTTTAAAACATAATATCATAATACTCATAATCAATTAAGTAATCATTTAATTATGTAATGTTATATTAATTAATGATCATACTATAATAGTATAATTTAATGTTATAATGAATTAAGTTATCATACTATAAATCTATAATTTAATTTATAATTAATTAAATTTCGAATCATTTGATAATATACTAATGTTTATAATTGAATGTTATAAGTGATTAATTAATCATATTATAAATATATAAGGTAATGTTATAATAATTTAATTTTTAATGTTTAATTAAGTAATGTAATAATATAGTAAATTACAAATTACTAATGTTTATAATGTAAGTTATAAATCATAACTAATAATGTAATTATGTAATCATTTAACTATGTAATGCTATAATTAAGTAATGATCATAATGATAATGTAATATAATATATTATAATTTAATTGAGTAATTATTTAACTATAATGTAATGTTTAATTAATGTTTATAATGAAATGTTATAAGGTAAATATATAATAATTAAATTTCTTATCATTTAATTAAGTATTGTGCTAATGTTTATGTAGTAAATTAGTAATTATTAATGTTTAAAACATAATATCATAACTCATAATCAATTAAGTAATCATTTAATTAGTATGTTATATTAATTATATGATCATAATAATAGTATAAGAAATGTATAATGAATTAAGTAATCATAATAAATCTATAATTTAATATATAATTAATTAAATTTCAAATCATTTTATAATATACTAATGTTATAATGGAATGTATAATGATTAAGTAATTATATTATAAATATATAGGTAAGTTATAATTAATTAAATTTTAATCGTTTAATTAAGTAATGTAATAATATAGTAAATTATATGTTTATATGTAATGTTATAAATTCTATAACTAATTAAATAAGTATGTAATTATTAACTATGTAATGCTATAATTAAGTAAGTGATCATAATATATAATGTAATTAATAATATTATAATTTAATTGAGTAATTATTTAACTATAATGTAATGTTTAATTAATGTTTATAATGAAATGTTTATAAGGTAATGTTATAATTAATTAAATTTCTTATCATTTAATAAGTATTGTGCTAATGTTTATGTAGTAAATTAGTAATTACTAATGTTTAAAACATAATATCATAACTCATAATCAATTAAGTAATCATTTAATTAGTAATATATATTAATTATATGATCATACTATAATAGTATAATGTAATGTTATATGAATTAAGTAATCATACTATAAATCTATAATTTAATATTAAATTAATTAAATTTAAATCATTTGATAATATACTAATGTTTATAATGGAATGTTATAATTGATAATTAACATATATAAATATATAAGGTAAGTTATAATTAATTAAATTTTTAATCGTTAATTAAGTAATGTAATAATATAGTAAATTACTAATGTTTATAATAGTAATGTTATAATTCATAACTAATTATGAATCATTTAACTATGTAATGCTATAATTAAGTAAGTGATCATAATATATAATGTAATATAAAATATTATAATTTATTTGAGTAATTATTTAACTATAATGTCATGTTTAATTAATGTTTATAATGAAATGTTATAAGGTAATTGTATAATTAATTAAATTTCTTATCATTTAATTAAGTATTATGTAAGTTTATGTCAGTAAATTAGTAATTAAAATTTTAAATATAATGACATAATCAATTAAGTAATTATTTAATTATGTAATGTTATAATTAATATATAATCATACTATAATGTAATGTTATAGTGAATTAACTATTAAGTATAATACTATAAATTTTTAATGTAATATTATATTAATTAAATTTTTAATCATTAATTAAGTTTGTACTAATGATTTTAATAAAATATTATAATTGATTAAGTAATTATACTATAAATCTATAACGTAATGCTATAATTAATTAAATTTCTAATTATAAGTCAATTAATTAACTATAATTATGTTATAACTTATAAGTTAATTAATTAAGTAGTAATCAATTAATGTAATGCTATAATAATTATACTATAATCAATAAGTAATGTTATAAAATTATAATTAATTAAGTTATCATTTAACTATAATGTAATGTTAAATTGATTAAGTATGATATTTAACTAGTAATTAAATTTATTAATGTTTATCAATTTATCATATATATTAATTAATTACTAATTTATTATAGATATACTTAGAACTTGATAATTGAAGTAAATAACTAAATATATTATTACTCAATCAAAATACTATTTTATTCAAAATAATTCTTTTAATAACATTAAAAATGTAAAACACTTTTAATGGATCATAATTTCAATTATTCACTTAATTGATCAAAACTTTAATATTAATGTATATAATATATTAAAGCTTTTAATATGGTGTATATTATATGTAATAAGTATAATTGTATTCGTATATTATTTAATTAGGTTATCTAAAAATTTAACTTTTTCTATTTTAAATTTTTTATATGTAAAATAATAGAAACTCCCCATTATTTACATTTCACAAATATTTCATTATAGTCCAGGTTCCAAAATAGGTTCTAAACAGGTTCCAAAACAGGTTTCAAAGCAAGGTTCCAAATAGGTTCCAAAACAGGTTCCAAATAGGTTGCAAAACAGGTTCCAAAACAGGTTCCAAACAGGTCCAAAATGTTCCAAAGAGGTCCAAAAAGGTTCCAAAATAGGTTCCAATAGGTTCCAAACAGGTTCCAAACCGGGTACCCCCTACAGGTTCCAAACAAGGTACCCTTTTTACAGGTTCCGGTTCCGGTTTCGATTCCTCCACATGCAAGAACCGGAACCAGAACGCCACAGTAGTGGTTCCAAAAATTGGAACCGGAACCTACCGCATAGTGCAGGTTCTGGGGAGGGTCCGGTTGGTTCTGGTTCTTACCCCGGTTTTGTTTACCCGCTCCCGTGCTCACCCCTAGGCATGACATACTCTTTCTCATTGATTGACGACACGTGGTCGCAATCAACGGTGAGAGATGAGTTCTGCCAAATGTCGCTTAGCTTCGGGAAACCAATCGCCACTTCCTCCACTATAAAATTTCAGGTCACCTTAAGCAATGTCACAATACTCACTTTTTCAGAAAGAGCAAGGAGCTTTCGTGAGACCAAATTTTACATCTTTCAAATTGGGTGCGCGCTTGAATTTACTACAAAGAGTTCAATCCCCATACTCAAGAGGTAAGGATGACACTTCCATACTTTCTTTTTTCTGTTTTGATGGTAACCATGCGATATCGGGGGGTGTTCCAGGTGGTTGAATGAAGAATAGGCATTCCTCTAGGGTTTGAACCTTTGGAGGTAGTCCCCAAGGATTCTTAGGGTTTTTCTAGGGTTTAAGGAAGACATAGTGTTTGTTTTTTCTTCCATGTCATCGTACAAAACTTTGTACGATGACTGAGTAATTCCTGCATGTTGCTTTTTTTCAGACCGTAGAAGAAATGGACCCATCACGCGACCAGAGCAGACGAGGGAACGAGCTCGCTGATGTAGGATGCCCCAACTGGCCCTCACAGAAATCCTGTCAATAGCCATAGGAAAGGAAAATCAAAAAGCGGTCGACCAATAAGCAATTAGCGTAGATGTTTACCAACACCGGACGTATATAGCTCAGAATCCACCAGAGGGAATGGTTGCGATCTCCGAGAACATATTCAAATGTGGGGCATTGATCTCTTTCATCTTTCATAAGGTCGGTCCTTGATCACTTCGGGGTCGCTCCTTTACAAACTGCGCCAGACACATATATGATAGTTGTGGCTATGTATACGCATGTAGCGGGATAGTTAGGCGAGAGCACCACGCTAGAGCTTAGCTGCTTGTATTACTTAAAGAAGAGCAAAGACAAAGACTCTTTCTACCTCTCAAAGTGATCTATGATCGAGGGAGGGATACACAGTTACCTCGTGGTGTATGAGACAAAATTTTTCTTTTTCCACTATGATGGTATTGCCAATTCAGGGAGCAAGTAGGTCTTCTTCTTTTGCTTGACGAATTTTCTTTCTTTAATCTTTTCTAACGAACTCTTTTGTGTCTTCGTAGTAAAAAGACAACCAGGTTGTCGGCTCTCATTGATTTAACAGAATAACCATCTTCGGTCTTCTACCCGAACAGAGTCGCGATGCGAGGCTGCTCGTGACAACCACTAACTTGGGAAATACGACTTTTTCAACCTCGAAGCGACCTTGGAATCCTTGCCAAGTGTCTGTAACCTTAGCCAATCTTGTTTTTGTATGCGCCAGTTTTACTAATGATATTCGCATGCAACGAGCAGCCACCCAAATTGCCCAAGTGTAGAGAGCTAGGGAGTTCACATTCCCTAGGGTGGTGCAACAGGACCAGCCAAGTGGCCCCAACAGTTCCCCCATCAGAGGGACGCTGGTAGGGCACCGACTCTACTGAGGGTGCTCCAACCTGTGGCGCTCCCTCCCAAGCAGAAGATAGTAGCCCAGAAAAGAAGAAGAGGAAGCAGCTTGGGCCGAGGAATCAGAGTCCGAGTTGGAGGGCTTGGGCATTCAGCTTGGAAGGTGTAACCTTACTAGGCCTTCCACTGGGAGGACCTCCCAAGGGCGCAAGCAGCACTACACCTACCATTGAGGGTCCGCACAGGGGGCCAGGGGAGGTCACTACTTTTGGGAGGAGAGCAGGCAAGGAACCAGCAGGCGAGATGCCACCTGTCGCGGGGACGGGCACACCAGTGTTAGAGTCCGTGGACAATTCCCAGAGCACTGTAGCCGTAATGTTCACCCTGTTAGAGGGCCAACTCATAGAGGCTTTCGAGCAATTCGTGGCCCCAACCCCGCAGACTTGATGACCATGACATTTCAACTGTAAATTCAGGTAAGAGGGTTCGTCCTCATCGAGGACTTATATTTCCTTGCTTTTTTAAGAAACCCCTATTACTTTTGCCATGCAATCTCTGCTCAACATGACCCTAGCCAACAGATGATCAACTAGGGGCCACTAAGGGGCTTGTCAAGTTGAGAGAAGTGAATGTGCAACTGAAGCGGGACTTAGAGGCTGCACACAGAGAGATGAAACTGTCAACCATTCAAACGAACTGAATACCTTCTTTCTAACTAGTATACTTTGGAAATTATACAATATAAAATACACAAGATAAAATGAAAGTAAATGGGCCCAAAAATTTTCTTACTTATAATATATAATTCTTACAAAACAAAATAGCATATACAAAAGCTAACGGTGGACAAGTATGCATTTCTCTCTGCTTCTCGACGTCCACCACCGCTTCTCACCTACTTCCTACAAAACATGGAGAAAAAACAAGGTGAGCATTAATTGCTCAGTAAGTAAATCCTCACTCTATCCCGCGACTACTCTGAGCTCTTCCTTACTCATTCTTTTTCTTTTCATCTTCTTGTTCTTCTCTTTTCTTTCATTGTTTCTAGTTCCCACTATTCTTTTATTCAACTTTCTTTGTCCTTCCTTTCTACTTCTCTCGTTCTTTCTTTCTTTAATTTTCTCACTAACCATGATAAAATCATGGTAACATGCATTAATGAGATGCAAATGCATAGAAATGCATTCTTTATTTTCTTTTCTGTTCTTTATTGTTTTCTTTCTCTTTTCCCATATCTTTCTTTCTTTTCTTTCTTTTCTTTTCTTTTCTTTTCTTTTCTTCTTCTTTCTTTCTTTTCTTTTCTTTTCTTGTTGCTTATTGTTCTTATTCCTATTCTTCTTATTCTTTTCTTATCTTTCTTATTCTTTGCCGATCGAAACTCGTTGATGCATGGATTCAGAACCTGGCCGTGTGAGTGAGTACAGCACTCTGCGAACTATACAAATTCTTCTTTTTCTAGGCCACTAAATTAAGGTGGCATGCATGTAGGAATTTCTTTTTGGTACAGCCCCATCCACATACACTTTACAGGCTGTACAAATCTTCTTCTTAGGCCGCTCACTTAAGGCGGCGTGTATGTGGGAATTTCTTCTTCTTGTCACCCACGGGTTCCATCACAACAAAATGTTCTTTTCTTCTTTAGCACTTTCTTTCTTTTATTCTTCAGTGCTTTTCTTTCTTTCTCTTTAATCTTTCTTTCTTTCTTTATTCTTTATATGTCCATACATATGCATGTATGCATGTGGATGGCTCATGATTATAATTCTTTCTAAGTGCAAACATGTAATGCCAAAATGCCATGTAGTACAAATCTATTTGTGGTATATTTTACTTTTCTAAACTTCCAATAATTGGAGTAAAACTCCCTTAAATCATCACTAATCTTGGCCAGGAAAATACACTTCATAAATCTTCTTAAACTCTATCTAGATCCAACCCAACTTCTCTCAAATTCTATCAACACAACCAACCTTTCTCATGGTGGAAATCCAATCATGGATCATCATCAACTCAACAGCAAATTCCATCCACAAATCTCAAGCATATAAAATTCATGTAAGATTCATATAAAGCAATCTCCACACTTTTATACTCAACAAGGGTTAGGGTTGGATTTACTTACCTGTGCTTGCGTACTTTCCACTCACATATTTGGTAGACTTGTTCTTTTCCTCAAACCCTAAGCATAAACTTTATAAGAATTCAACACTTACACAAATAAACTATATCTAGAGCAAGACTCCTTACCTTTTGATGCTTAGGATGAATCTCTACCAAAACCTATCCAAAAGCCCTCTAACCTTCCTTGGAAATTGATGAAAATATGAGAGGAATGGAGAGTGGAAGTGGCTTGTGGGTGTATTGAATGAGAGGGTTTTCAAGACTAAACTCTTATTAGCTCATATAAATACACATTCTTTCCTATTCTACCCTTGCACTTTCTTAGAAATTCCATCTTTGCCCTTAATTCATTACAAATACACCCCCATTCTAATGCATTCTCATGAAAGTTTCTTACTTTTTACTCCCCACTTTTCCTGCTAATTAGGGGTAGAATTGTCACTTTACCCCTTAGGAAAATTTCTCTAGAAAACTCTCAAGAAATTCAGCCAACTCTTTGCCCGGCGAAGGTTTTTCTTCGGCTTGGCGAAAAATTATAGAGAGTAGGTCGCCGTGGCGAGATGATTCTTAGCCTCGGCGAAGACTACAATGTCTAACTTCACCAATTCTTCACCAAACTTAGGGCAAACAAGTAATATTAAAGGCATACAAGCTTAATTAAGGTAAACAACAACCTTAAGAACCAATAACCATAAAAAGCTACTCACCTCAAAGTGGGCATTACACAAACCAATACCTATCGGAGAGGAATACTACGCTCGCACGGTGGACTTTCAGAAGGTCGAGCTGGAGAGGCAGGGAGAGGAGGTCAAAGAGCTCCAAAGGATAGTGGCCAGGCCCACCAGGAGGCTGGCAAGAAAGAGCTGGAGTATGAGCGAACTCTAAACTAGCCTTGCGAGCAGGCAGGACAGGGCGTAGCGTGGGAAACCTCTGAGAAGCAAAGGTGGGCACTTGAGGCAGAACTCCAGTGTCCCAGGGACGTGTCATTTTGTTAACCAAAGAGATGAAGCGACAAGAGCTGGAGATTGAAAAGAGTTATCGACTGGTCGATCCAGTCCCTCTATGCCTTACAACCCAAGAATCTGAACATAGACCTTATCAACCTCCCAGATGATTACCAAAGAATTCTTGCTTCCATGGCACAGGCCGAAGACGAGGAGGAAGGTCAAGGGCCTAACTTGGAGGATGATCATCTAGAGGAATATGTCCCGAAAGAAACGACGGCCGACCAGGTGATCGGTGACCAACTTAGGGATACTGAAGTCTCACCTTTAGGCCTGGGAACGAAGGCCAATGAGGTTTCTGCTTCTGTTTTCCATAGTTGCTCCTGTGCTCAATATTTGTACTTACTTTTTTATAATAAATAAATAAATTATTTCCTTAATCATTCGGGAGTACTTATAATTTTTCGTACATCACAAATATTATATATGTGGGGACAAGGTAGCCTTCTAACTATTTGCGATAACATTTGTACAAACGATATATATGTGAACAGAAAGGCACACATGCGAGAAACAATATTACATAAGAGTTATCTTATTTACAAGGCAAAAAATAGTAAATCCTTGCAAGGGTTTTTAGAAAATAAGTTCGGGATTACTAATAATAGGGACGAAGATGTTCAGCATTCCAAGCTCGTGGTACTTTGGAACCGTTGAGCCTTTTAAGGTGGATAAGTCCCCAACCATATCACCTTAGCGACGCGGTATGGGTCTTCCCAATTTGGTCCCAATACCCCGCACTCGGTTTCTGTACCGAGGAGGACTTCTTCAGAACAAGGTCGTAGCTTGGAAGCCTCTTTCCTAACCTTAGAGTCGGAGATCTTTTGAGCGCTATTGGTAACTGTTATCCTTAGCTGAGCTTTGCTGCAATGCCTTCAACTAGGTCCAGACTTGCGCGATAAGTGCTTCATTGTCTGTTTCATTGAATAGGTCTCTCCAAAGTGAACCAGTCCCTACATCCACTGGGATCATCGCCTCACGGTCATAGGCTAGTGAGAAGGGAGTTTTTGAAGTAGAGGTTCTCGGGATTATCTTGTATGCCATAGGACTTCTGGAGGGTCGTGGCCCAATTACCCTTGGCAGCGCAAGTTGGCTTTCAAGGTATGCTTGAGGTCTTGTTGACAACTTCAAGCAGGCCATTTGCTTGCGGTCTTGCGACTGAGGCAAACTTTATGGATTCCCAACTCGTCGCAAAACTACTTGAATTCCGTTATCGAACTGTTTCCCATTATCAGAAATGAGGGTATGAGGAATTCCATAGGGCACACTATGTTTTTGAAGACGAAGTCCTTGAGCTTTTTGGTAGTGATCGCGGCCAAGGTTCGGCCTGGCCACCTTGGTGAAGTAATCTACCGCGACCACCGCATACTGACCCCTCCCCTTCAACTGGTATGGGTCCAATAAGATCGATCCTACATGAAGAATGGCCAGGGGCTGGTCATGGTTATCAGCGGTGGGAAGGAGCTCGCGGTATGTTCGCGAACCGCTGGCATTTGTCACACTTTTTCACAAAGTTGAAGGTATCATCTTAGAGGGGCCAGTAATACCCTTGACGACAATTTTTTTGGCGAGGGATCGCGTGGCAGTATGTTACGTAGATCCTTTATGTACTCCCTCATGATGTAGTATGCTTCCTTATCAGTACACACGGAGGAGAGAGGTGCTAAACCCTGCTGTATAATGATCTCCTATAAGTATACCGAAAAGCTCTAGTTCGCATGGTTCTTGCCTCAATCTTGTCGTTGGGCAAATCCCATCTTAGAGATACTAAATAATTGGGGTCATCCAAGAAACTGACTCTAACACATTCACGGCTGTTCAGTGAGTGATACTAGGGATCTCTATGAACCGAACAGGAATAATTTCTGGCGTCCGAGTCCAGCAATGAAGCTATTTTTACCAAGGCATTTGTGATAGAATTACTGTCTCTGGGGATCTGGTGATAGTGAAATGCTTGTGGCTCGAGCGTGGCCTTAGCTTTCTAGATAGTTGATCATGTTTTCTTCCTTGTCCTGATATTCCCCTAAGATTTGGTTAACAACAGCATGGAGTCGCTGTGAAGTTGATCGTGGTTGATCCCATTTCTTGCAAACCGCAGACCAATGAGTAGAGCCGCATACTCAGCCTCGTTGTTGGTTGCTTTCAACCAGAATCGAAGAATGCCGATGGATGCAAGTCCCTTCGGGACTAAGGAGGAGAAGGCCTGCCCAACCTCTTTCTGTTCGAGTATCCATCAACATAAAGGTTTAGGTCGATAGATTTGAACAGTTTCCTGGGTGGGTTCGCTGGCATGTTGCTCGAATTCTAATTGGTTGATATGAGAGTTCCGAAATGAAATCGGTAACAACCTGCCCTTTAATGGTTGCTTTCAGTCTATACTACAGATCAAACTGACTCCGTTTCATAGCCCACTTGAACAACTTACCTGAAGCCTTTGGTTTCTGGAGGACTTGCTTGAGCGGATAGTTGGTTATACATAGATGGGGTAGGCGTGGAAATAAGGTTGCAACTTCCTGGAGGCAATCAGCAGGGCATAGTAATTGTTCCATTTCCATATACCGTATTTCAGCGTTTAGCAAACATCTACTGCGTAATATACTGGCTATTGGACCCTGTCTTCTTCCGAATTAGTTGTTCTTCCCGAATTACAGCTGCACTAACCGTATACTGAGAGACGGACAATACAAAAGAAGAATTTCCTTAGGGAAAGGCTTGAACAGGAGAGGTGGCTTTCCAAGGTGGCTCTTTAATGCTCTGGAATGCCTGTTCGCACTTGGGAGTCCATTTGAACTTCTTGTTCGCCTTGAGTATATTAAAGATGGCAAGCAACGATCTGTTGCCTTTGATATGAAGCGACTAAGTGCCGTATTGGCCCATTGAGACTCTGAACTGTTTTAGGTTGGTTAGACTTTTCATATCAAGAAGAGCTTGGATCTTTTCGAGGTTGATTTCTATTCCCCTCTGGTTAACCATATATCCCAGAATTTTCTAAGGATACTCCGAACAAACACTTGGGAGAGCTTTATTTTGTACCTCCAGAGTATACCGAACATCTCAGTGAGATGCGTTATGTGATCCGAAGCGACATGCGATTTGACCAGCATGTCATCAACATAGACTTCCATTGATTTTTCGATCTGCTCAGAAAACATTCGGTAAATAGTCACTGGTAAGTCACCCTAGCTTTCTTCAGGCCGAAAGGCATACCTTGTAGCAATACAGCCCCCGATCTATCACAAAAGATGTATGCTCTTCGTCCGGCATGTACATCAAAATCTGATGTACCCGTGTAGGCGTCACGAAACTCAGTAGCTGTGCCGGAGGTGGCATCAACGTGCAGTCGATTCTTGGCAAGGGAAAATTCCTTTGGATAGGTTGTATTGAGGTCGGTGAGTCAAAGCAGGTTCACATTGCCGTTGTAGTCTTCTTTACCAAGATCGAGGTGGCAACCTAGCTCGGGTAGAGTGCTCCGGATGGATTCGTTTAGGAGAAGATTATCTATATCCACTTTTAAGTAGCATATCGCTCTAATCCATTACTCTTCTTTCTGGCGAACCGACCTAACCTCACTACGATATTCAGGGCATGCATATGATATTCGGGCTAATCCTGACCTTGTCAGCATGAGTCCATGCGAACACGGTGTATTTTCTGAGGAAGCTGGTCAGGTCGCTGGCAGCTGCTGGGGTTGAGATTACTTCCCATTCTCAACACTCGGCTCGCTCTGATCGATCGATAATTCAGATAGGTCCTCAACCGGCCATTGTAGGGCATTCCTAGATATGAGGATCCATGTTATCTCAGATGAGCCAGGCTATGGCTCGATCCCGCTGATCGCATTGCCTGTTTAGGGATGCTGAGTGGAGTGCATTTCCCTTGCACGCCATCTGTACTGCCCTTATTAGCAGTCGCGAGATACGCATTGAGATCCGCTTACTTCCCCTATCCCCGTTGGGGTAGGGAACTTCATCTTTAGATGGTAGATCGAGGGGATTGGTTTGAAGCTTCGTATAGAAGTCGTCCTAAGATGCCATTGAAAGCAAATAGACAATCCACTACTAGGAACTCAGTCACCCTGGTCATTTCGTCGGTATCACCCAACGTGACCGGGAGTCGATATCATCCCCTTGGGAATCAGATAATCCCCAGTGAAACCATACAGAGGGATAGAGGCAAGCTTAGATCCCCATCTAGTTCATCCTTCGAAAGCTTGTTGGAAAAAGTGTTCACGGTACTTCCATGTCTACCAACATTCTGTGGACCTCACGCGCCCTATTTCAGGCATAATGACGAGACCATCATCGTGGGATGATGCAATCGTACCACGTCTTTCTCGGAGAAGGTGATTTCTCCTCTCTGCAAACCTTCACGGTCACAGCGTCGTACTCATCACACTTATAAGATCATGGCGAGCTACGCGGGTATACCTTTCATGAGATCTCGCGAATCCTTGCGAGGTGTGGTCCCTGAAGATGATCCTACACTATAGAGACCTTTGCAACCCCGACGTTCTTTTTCGGTTTCTCTCGATTTTCTCCCAAATGGAGCAGAATCATCAAAGTATTCTTTGAAGTGCCCCTGCTTAATAAGGTCCTCAATTGCTGTTTGAGGGCCTACACTATCATGTGTGGCCATTATCCAATGATAGTAATAACTATTTATTATTTCTGGTTGAAGAGAGATTTTTCAGGGTTGGGCTCTCGAGCAAATCGGCTCTTCTGACTTATCCAGGATAGCAATACTGAGGCATTACGAGGGGGTGTATTGACTCTTGTCGCAATTGCGATGAAGAACTGGGGCATATGATTTCTTAGGCTCGTATCACTGCTTCTTTCCTTTTCGGACGTCATTAGCCCATCTGCGATAGCCCTCCTGTTCTCCCCCCGATCGAGAGCATTGCCTAAAGGACCGGGTCGGGGCGTTGAGCGCAGCCATAGAGTTTTCAATGCAGAGGTACTTTTTCGTAAGGCTATAGAAGCAGGTGAGGGAAACATCGTCTCAGACTACAGCTCTTCCACAAGTCTATTTGTGGGTGAACTCCCGCAATAATGAGAGTCCGAACGAACTCTTCAGGAATGTGAGCTACCTTATGGAACTCTGTGGAACCTATCAATAAAAGATTGGAGGGGCTCATCCCTCTTTTGGCTTATGTTGCTCAGGTAGCTTAGCGGCATGAGAACTTCCTATTCGCCTGGAAGTGTTCAAAAATGCCAAGCTCATTTGAGACCACGAGCGATTGATCCTACTGGGGCGAATGAACCACGCTTGGATGGAGGGAAGGGTTACGCTAAGCAATGGCATTTTGCCAAGTCAGAGACTTAGTGGAGTTCTATGAGGGTCATTGAAATCGTACAGGTGATCTTGCGGATTGGAATTCCCATCGAATGCTCGCATGTCGGGCATTCTGAATCTTGAAGGGGAGGGGAGCAGCTAACATTGCCGGAGAAAAGGGAGACGCCTCTGCGACCTTCCCTTGCTCATTTCGCTAAGCCATAAGTTGATCCAGAGCTCACTATAGTTCCTCAATTTGAGGCAGGGAGCTATCTGGGGATTACTTTAGCAACGTGGATTTGACCCTAATGGTTGCAGTTAAGGAAATATCATAAGTTGGATTCCTCTTCGCCTCAACCGGCAGTTCCAACCAATCTCGACAACATATTGGCTGGAGCCGTGTGATGGCATTTAGTGATTCAGGGAGTCTTCCTGACCTCTACAATGGTACGAACCGACCCGCGGATGGTGGGAATCCCTTGCACAACGAGATCAAAGTCGTCGTTTGGTGGTGATGGGAATCTCCCCGCCTTGCACTTTGTGGGAGTGCTCATGCGACGTGGCACGGGACGGCTCTGGCCACGATATGTCACTGAATCACAATGCCACGGGTATTCTGCCTAGGGGCACGATCGGTGTTCGCTAGTCCCGGAGCCTTTGGGTCCGCTGTGCGCCACTTGCTTTCCCTTTTGACGCGCTATAATGCGCGCGATATGGGCTTTTGCCTTTTTTCGCACTTTCATGCAACCGGCAAGCTTTTTCGGTGGAGCACACCTCATTAGATTTGGGTGGCACGACCTAATCCAATCGGTTTAGCTTTGGCTGAACGTTTGGAAAGTATTGTTGAATTTCTCTAGGTAACTCATGACGGTTGGATCAAGCCGTGAGCTTGAAGGGATGTCCCCCATGGTATTTTGCTGGGTTGGCAGCACTTCAGGAGAAGTGTCTCCTGTACCTGGGGAAATCTCCTCATTGCCTCATTGGTTCGCTCAGATTCGAAGCCGCTAGCCATTTGCCGTAGTGGGACCGATTAGTCAGAGATTCTCTTGATGAAGAACAGATACTGAATCAGGCCCTCCTTCTAGTGTCAAACTGTTGATGCTTGATTTTGACACCAACTACTCGTACGTGAGAAATACTAAGCGAGCTTAGAAGTCACACGTGATTATGGAAGTATTTAGTTTAATAAAGGGTGAAGAAAAATGTTTAAGGTGGTTCAGATGCCCACAGGCGAATCCTACGTCCACTGATTTTGTATTAATGAGAGTAAGGTCAGGTCGCGTTCAGCGAGCTGAGTTACGACTTAGAGAATACAAGAGAGAGAGAGAGAGAGAGAGAGAGAGAGTATTCTATTACAGAGTGAAATGAGCCAATCCCGCAAATGAGATGGAATACCTCTATTTATAAAGGGAAAGATTAAGGTAATGATTACTAAATCTGCAAGTAGGATGGGTATCGTGCAAATCTTTCCCTACGTCCCATTGCTCACCTACCCGAGTGATTTCCTCGACTTGGCAGGGATTGGACATGTGGACGATTTCTAGCAATTAACCAACCTGGCGTTCACCCACTACACTGGCAGGAGCATGCCACTCACGTCATCACGCGATGTAGCCGCACCTAAGCGGTCGTGGAACCCTTTTAAGTTCTGACCACCCCATGCTAACAAAACTCTACGTCAGCCTACTTTTTCAGGCATTACAGGATCTAAGCTTCAGGGTTTGTCTTCTTCATTCAGCTTCAATTTATTCAAGGGAAACAGAGTCTGATCCTACTACGGTTTAACATTCATCAGTTTGTGTAAATTTGAATGATTGAGATCATAAGTGTTGGTCAGTCACGTGGATTGCCTACCTGGGCTGATTAGAATGTTTATGTAAACGTTCTTTTTAGTCTTAATGAAAAACTAGTATAAATTCATTTGAGTTTTACACCTGCCATTTGCTTGTCATTTCTCTTTGTGTTCTGATTATAATGGAGTTTGTGTTTGATATTTGACATACATATTCTTGTCCAGAAGAGCTGCTACAGCCTCCAAATAATAATAATAAATTGAAAAAAAAAAAAAAACAGCGGCAATCTCTATATCATGTCTGGTTCTTTTGTCTTTGCAAACCGTCCACGAATTCTTGGTTAACTGTCAGCAAGAGCCTTCCTGCAAGCATACTGAACAAAGACATATAAAAAGTTTTAGTAAGGAGTCTTCCACAGAGTCTATTGCCATAAGCAACGCGAATTTATGTTTCTAAGTTAAGAATAGACATGCTAAAAGTTCGCATAGAATTGTACGAGTTTGTTGTTTGTTTTTTGCCATAACAAAAATAATCTATGGAAAGAATAAAGTATTACTAATCAATCTTACCTTGATTCTTCTGCCAAAGTTCCTCTTTGTCTTTTTATTTCTGTAATTAGAAAGCTTTTCCCTGCGGTCCTCAGTAGGATAGGTGGTGATCATCATCACAGGCCGAATGGATGAAGCTCATATTGCCATTACCAAGAGTCTCTCAAAAAAACTCAGTATCAATGACCCAGCGGCCAGAAACATCTAAACATTTCTTAGTCCATATACTACTATGCAAAGACAGTACTCGTTGGGTCATGCCACACAGATGAGCAACGAGAAAATGAAGATGCTAAAAAATGAGCCATGTTGCCCACAGCAAGACCTCTAATAAGGAGTAAATGTAGTCAATAAGTGGTCTAGAGGAAAAAGATTTAACCCTACCCTGTCCATGGGGAGAAAGATTAAAAAACCTATTAAACAGAAAAGTCTATCCAGTGGTAGTTTCATCTTCTTATGATACACGGACACACCACAACCATGGACTACGGGATCTATTCAGCGTTGGCTTTCAAGTAATTCCTTGGCAAAGGCTTTAAATTGCTGATGTCTAACTGGATTAGTCGTTACTTTGGAGACATGATTAATATACTACAATGTTTATAGGAAAAATACGCCGTCAACCATTGTTCACTCCAAGAACTAAGTGTACAACCTTGATATCAATCATTTGAAAAGACCCTCCCCATCTAAGGTCACTGAAAGGATTGTAGAAAAATAAATCAAAAAAATGCAAATGCTTTAGGAAACCCACTGCCCGAACATGTAGAGTAAATTATAGAAGCACATACGGGAAAGAGAAAAGGTTAAAAACATTGCAAAAATTAAGTCTGACCTTTATGTCTCCTTCACTGAATGCTCTCCGCATGCCATAATCCATACCCAGAATCTCTAGAAAACTTGATTTCATCATAGTAGCAAGAGAAAAGTTAGTAAGATTTCCTACAATGTATCAAGCTACCAGCACCCAAGAAAAGACCAAAAATTGCTGCACCCCCTAAGGTAGTTTGACAAAACAAAGTATAAGAAGAGTCTCATGAATTCAAGCAGATACACCATGAAGTTATTGAATACACAAAATAAACTAAATATTAAAAATCAAACTTGACCTTATTTTCTTTGAATCAAGAAACCCAGCTTTAATCAAAGTTTAATAGTAAGTTACTTAGAGCTTTAACCAAAGTTTAACAGTAAATGAACTCATATGCAGTTCAGCCACTACTTGGGCTGCTGTAACCTATAAAACATAATAGGCACTTTGTTAAGAAGCAGATCAAAGATTTGCATATGAACAAAAAATATCAATAAAATAAATCTCTATTTACCTGAACTAATAGACTCCGTGCTTCATCAAAATTCAGGAGCACAAAGCTTTCAAGATCCTTACCCCCATGTTGTAAAACAAACACAACATAACACTAAATGCAAAGTGATGAAATAGAGTTAACAAAATAATAATAATAATAATAATAAAGGGCTTAAAATTTAAACCGCACGGGAAACATAATCTTTTCTTTTGATCAATGATATCAAACTTGACCTTATTTTCTTTGAATCAAGAAATCCACGAAGAAAGTCACCCTCGGTTCGTTAAATATCATCTTAGCATACTTACTTTACAAATTAACATAGAAACCCTCAGTTTCTTAAATATCATTTAAGGACATTTACTTTACGAAACAATAAAGACATCCATGTTGTGTCAAATATCATTTTAGAAACTTACCTTACAAATTAATAGAGAGTCCCTCAGTTTGTCAAATCTTTTTAAGGACACTTACTTTACAAAGTCGCAGTAAGACCCTCGATTTGTAAAATATCATTTAAGGACACTTACTTTACAAATTAGCAGAAACACTCGATTTATCAAATATCATTTGAGGAAACTTACTTTACAAAACAACGAAGACACCTCAATTTGTCAAATATCATTTCAGGACACGTACTTTACTACTTAACATAAACACCCTCAGTTTCTCAAATATTATTTTAGGACATTTACTTTACAAATTAACAAAGAGACCCTTAGTTTCTCTGATATCATTTTAGGACATTTACTTTACAAATTAACAAAGAGACCCTCAGTTTCTCTAATATCATTTCTGGACACTTATTTTACAAATTAACATATACACCCTTGATTTCTTAGATATCATTTAAGGACACTTACTTTACAAGTTAACAATGAGACCCCGACTTGTCAAATATCATTTTAGGACACTTACTTTACAAATTAACAGAGTCCCTTGGTTTGTCAAACATTCTGTAAGGACACTTGCTTTACGAAACAACAAAGACACCCCCAGTTTGTCAAATATTATTTTACGACACTTACTTTACGAATTGACATAGACACCATTGGTTTCTTTTCAAGGAAGAGAATACTAAAAAACAACTCGTGCATCAACCAATATTCTTTGATGGCTCTAGATGGGGTATTGTATTGGACAAGATGGGGTATTGTATTGGACAGGACGGGAGCATGGAGTTTTTTTGGCTCCTGATAATCCAGAGAATTTTATACAGCGAACGGACGTTGCAAAAGAGAAATTCATGGAAACAATTGCCGCAGACACTTTTGAATCTTATGAAATATTTTGCTGGAACTCTTTACTAGAATGTCCTAAAAAAGGTTGGTCAGGAATATTGGTTTCATTCACTTTCTTTCCGAGTCTGCACCCACTTAATACTCGTATTAATGAACATAGTTTCAAAATACGTTTAAGAACATAATGTCGCACCAAGTTCACAACTGATAGCAAAATCCAAGCATCAAAATCAGTATACCTTACTTTAAAAGTGTTGAATCCCTGCAATACAGCATCAGAATTAACATGAATCCAATTAAAAATCTGATAATAATGTTTTAAGTTTAACTATTTTTACATCTCATTTTGTACCCAATTAAGAAAACAAACAGAATTTCTGTAGAACCTACAAAAATCACTGCCCTTTCCCGCCTATACGTCTTTCAGATTTGCTTAATTAACTCAGTATATCAGTAAATACAGTGTTGAGGTGCAGAACATTATGGTATCTGTTACATTACAAAAGTTCATAGATCTGATGAAAATTTTGAACCGCATTAAGAGCAGCACCTCCTTTCTATTGACAGTATTGATTCATATCACTGTATAACAAGTCCTCAAGTTTCAAAGCATTCTTCCGCTCAAACCTCAGTGCCTAGCCAGTTATCATCTTTTTGTCCTCAGATTTTCTGATCCTCACCATTTGATACAACAGAAATACATAAATCGCCATCAGTTAAACAGCTTTTTCTCATGACAACCTTGGCAAACTATAAATGATGGAACTTCAGAAACCAAAAAAACAAGAACTTAGCATGTGGATACTAACCTTTTTTATATCAAGGATCTTTAATTCCAAGCTGCCTTAGAGAATCAGGACCAACAAGAAATACACGCCGTGGGGTTTGAAATCGGAAAACTACTACCCCTTTATATGCTGTCCTTGGTACACCATCCTGAAAAGAGGATAATACAAGAAAGTGAGGACATAAAAATAAAACAAGGAGGACAATATCCATTTTCAGGAGATTTAAGTTAATTTACAACTACAAAAGGCAGAATGAGCATCATGCTTAACATATTCAGTATACTTATTTCAAGCCTATCATGTCGAGGTGAAAGAATGCAAGTCTTTACTATCTGTGGGTGTGTCAGAGATTGAGGGAAAGTAGCTCATCTTTATCATTACCATCACTTTCCATCGTCAAGTTGAGAACAAGCAATAACTTTAGAGGTACTTTTTCTTTTTCATTTCTGTTTTTGTATAATAATAGCATAAAATGATGTTTAATTTACTTGAAAATAGAATTACGATTGAACAAACTTTACAGGTATTCAACATAATGTACGTCAAACACTGTAGGGCTATAGTCATTATGCAATTAAATACTTGTTTTTTTAATACCTGAAAATCGCTCGACCTTCTCTACATGCTAATCAATTTCTAAATTAGGGTCTCTTAACAGACCCTACAACTTTAGTAGCCAGAGAACTTTTGAGATGACATCTCAAACATGTGGCTCCAAAAGGATTTGAACCCTTGACCATATAGTTGAAACCAAGGGCCTTTCACACGAAGCCCGCGCAGCTAAAGACTGAAACAGCTAGTACGATTACCTCTTCCAAGATTACTAGAGGCTAGTGGCTCCTTTCAATACCAAAATTAATGAAGAAACAAGAGATCATACAAATTACTCTAGTTGATTTACCTTCCATTCATCAAATATTCCAAACTGATGTGCAATGCGCTCAAAATCTGACTGGTCTTCATACTGAATACGCACATCACCTTCTATGTTATATGCTTTGAGAACAGCATCAGCTCCACGGACATGCTTAGCTTTTTTCACAAGTTCGGCAAAGTACTTCAGGTACTCGTCCTAGGAAAATATAGCACCATTTCTTTACCATAAAATTGTCGAAAAAGATAAAGATGATAACTGCATTCAATTCCATTACTTCAGATAAAATATTACCTCCACTAGGTAACTTAAATCCATCGACTTCCAATCAACCTTTCAAGAGAACAAGCAAAAGAAAATTTTATACCAGCAATTGAGAAATATAGAGAAACTTAAAAATAGACAGAACAACATGGAAAAGAAATTGGTTTTTACCAGAACATCATTCATCTTAATAGGCTCAAGATATTGTTGGAAGAACTGCCCCATACTAGAACCCTGCATGAAAATCAAAATATGAATTGAGTGTCAACACTAAGTGGAGATTCAATGTATGATAAAGGAAAACTACTTCAAGAGGATATATGGTGTATCACTGATACAGAAATTAAAGTAATTAACATGTGAGTAGCGGCTAGCTTAGCTGGTAATCTTTAAGTCTATATAGGGTCTTGGGATCAAATTCCCCTCACAGTAGATCTTCAGTTGGTTTAAATCTATAAGTTTGAGAAAAATAAAACTCAAGTAAAAGAAAAGTAATTAACTACAGAAACACACAAATATAGCAGGAGAGTTCAAAAATTAACATATCAGCCATAGGGTTAAGTTGGTAACAAAATGAAACATCCTGAAAACGTGAGTCGATATACATACATGCTCACCAAAATTATATGTTCTGCAAATTTCAGGACGGATAAACTGTCGACCTTTGTGATTTTCTTTCAACCTTAACCAATCATCCCAGTAAGTGATGTTTTGTTAAAGAAAAATGTTTATAAGAGATAGATAGATTCATTATGCATTGAAATCAGATATTCATAATACAAAAGACAAAAAGGATATGCTTTAGGCCACTTGGGTGATAGTTCATCCCATGTAGTTCTAGTCAACATCCATCCGAGACCAGGAAAGAAATCTGAGCGATAAAGTACATCTGCATAGCACAACATAGAATATTAGGGAACAACTAAAATGCAAAATCTTCTATTTCAAAAAAATTTCATAATCTCATTCAGGCTTTATTAATAGTGCTTATACTGCATGGACAAAAAGAAATTTATAGTTTTATCAGAGGCCGCCACATATATATCACAGAGACAGAGAGTAAGATATGAAGAGAATTGTTGACAGAATTAGAGAAACCAAAATCATCTAGTGATGGTTAGTGTTGCAGAAGAGTAATAAAACTGAGATGGAAGGTTATCATCAAAGAAATTTGTCGGAGCATTGCCTGAGAGCACAAAGACACTAAAACATTACATAACAAGTGCAATTATTTTTCTTTTTCCTGATACCCAAAATCTCTCAACCTTTCCTACATGTTCACCAAATTCTAAATTAGGGCCCGCTACCAAACCATAAAACATTTGTAGTCAAGAAATTATTTTGATGAAATATCATGCATAAAATAATCATGGCGTCCTCCTCCAGAATAAAAATAATATAAGTGATCATATTATTGTAATTAGCAGTCATACGGTGATTACCATATGAAAAAAGTTTAGTAAACTTACAAGGATCATGGACAAACTGCTTTTGTCCATTGTCATTCCATGAGGAAACAGCCATAATAGACCTAAAGCAGTTAAAGTTTTATGTAAAGAAAGTGAATTTTGGAAAGAAAAATCACTGATTACAAGAAGAAATTTGACAAGTACAGACTTGAGTTCATTCAGACAACATACTTATCCTTGTCAAGAAGAGCTGCTGCAGCCTCAAAATAATCAAAAAAATCAGGGGCAATCTCCATATCATCTGTCTTCGAAAAAAAACATTATAATCAGAATATTGTTTTCTGGTAATACACAAGTGACATATGACAAAGAGATATGAAAAGCAATTGAAAATGACAAGCTGATGGCAGGCAATTTCACCTTCTAGTATGATAACCCGGCTGAAATTATGTTTGTAGAATAATTCATCCAATGCCCATTTGTAATGACCTAGAGAAAGTTAGCATTTGAGTTCACAAATTTGTACAAGCTATGACACAAGCAAAATAAGTTGAAAGCAATCCTTACGAGCAATCTTGTAGTAAGCCGTCAATTCCCCAGGTCTTTCAGTATGTACTGGTTCAAAATCCAGGTGCTGCAATTAAATCAAGTTAGTATTCATCAAAGCTTGAACCATCTCTGATGGAAAAGTAATCCCAAGAGTTGACTAGAACATGAAAAATACTTTATAAATTCAAAAACAACTATTTCCAGAAAATAGACAACAAATTCATGTTAGCTGATCATAACTCAAAGAGTCCATATGATATGATTTACCTGCATATATGTTAGCTGATCATAACTCAAAGCCTTCTTCTTGACATTTGGATCCGATCCATCCTTGAAAAAAAAAAAAAAAAAGAACAATATGTGTTAAGTTTGTCTCTTAAATCACAGATAAAAGCCTTAATTTTTGTACTAATGCAGAGAAGCCTCAAATGTAAGTACCTGGGATACAAAGAGTGGATACTTTGTAGCAACAGAGCTTTGATATCTGTAGAAATGGAGAATCAGGCCACAGCAACAAACTGAAACTAGACTATCAAACACAAAAAATTCAAGAAATAATACGTACTTTATTATAGAGTTAATAGTCCTTTCCAAATAATCAGCACGATTACATGCCATAACCACAACTGCTGCCACTGGCACCTAATGAGTTCAGCAGAACGGACGGTCAGAAAGATCAGAACTGATGACCTGTAAAAGCAAAAAAACTGAGAATCGCCTTCAATCAAACCTGAACTTTATCGATGAGTCTTTCTAGACCTTTCCCTGCAACATTAAGAAGAAAACAGTAAGTGCCTTTAAATCATTCAATTGCAGTAACTCAAACAGCAACTTATACAGATGAATACAAAACAATTCAACTATTCTAACAGCAACAATATGTTAAACGTATAAATAACTCATAAATTACTGATGTGAATACACATTTGACCAAAAAAAAAAAAGCCATTAAATAAATCCTACAATCAACTAAAAATTAAATAGATTGACTTAGCTCAACAATCTGAGTGGCAGGTAATCTACCAAAAATAGAGTTTCCTGTTCCTTTTTAGAAAAATATGCTACTACCATCTTGTAGCACATCAACAACACCATGTTACACCTAAGAAACATCCTTCCAGACTGAAAAGCTTAAACACTATAATTAAACTACAACTTTTAGGTTCAATCACTTAACAAGCATATGTTTAAGTATACATATGCATAGAGTAGTTGCAAGGAAATGATTACTTTACATGGCCTCAAGAGCACAGAGAAATAAGACATCTAAAAAAATGCTCTCTGTAGGATTATACCTATACAGAAAAGTCAAATTCAAAATTGATTCCCAGCTGCAATTTGGGCATGAAAAGTAAACTTGGTTATTTGATTTGGAAATAAAATGTGATCTGCTTCGACCAAATCAACTTAGTCTCAGAGCTCCTTCTCTTTGCAATTACATATTTCATGGTCTCCAAAGTTTCCACAAAATTGAACTAGCATAAACACCATGGATGTACTAAAGTCAAACATAAAAATATGTTACTTATTTGAACATGACTGCATGTAAGCTGGGAAAATGTATACTTCCAAAAGTGACACTTTGTACATATCTTATGAAGGTTCCACTCCATCAGTTCTCCCGATATCAATTACTTTTCATTTAAAACCCAAAATTTCAACAATTATTATAAAACCAAGTACAAAAGAGACTTTATTGTTGATAAGAACTTACTTTCCAGATCTTTAACAAGAGCTTTCAGCTGTCCACATTCTTGGTCATGACGTTTCTTTTCTTCTGGAAAAAGTAGCACAATTTTAGTGGTTGAATTAAATATAACATATATGTGGGTTTTTCCAGCAAAAGAAGGTTAATTCAATAGGACTACAAGAGACAGAAACCTCTTGCATTTCCAAATACTATTTCCCTATATATTCCATAACCAACATCCATAGAAGTTAATATATGTACACCAAGTATGCAAGTTAACTTGCAGCAAAATCATACTAGCAGTATGGCACAAAACAATGTCTCCTCATATGAAAACATCATGAAACATGAAGCTAGATGACATGGACCCATAGTGATGAACCCATACACTTTTGTTCAAATAATCATTGTGTTTGAAACAGAAAATCATACAACTAAATAAGACGCTTAATAAATACAGACAACACCTTTGAGTTGTGTGATTACAACAGCAGCATTTGTGATGACAAAAACAAACTGCAGAGCTTAGCCTTACCCTTATGTACATGATCACTTACCAAATGATTCATCCGACAAAGTAAACTACAAAATTAAGAACTAGCCACAAATCCACCATCAAAAAAAAAAAATAAAATAAAATAAAATCAATTAAATTAAAACAGAAAGGCACAAACCTTCTAGGGCCACAATCCGGCCTTGTTGCATACTTATTTGATCAATTAGTAACCGCATTTGACTTGTACAATGATTCTCGGATTCAATCTGTAAACAGATCACACATGTTAAACAGCTTAAGGAACACCGCCACCACAATATTGTCAAAATTTTGCTCAGCAACTGTTTCTAGAGACACTCATGACAAATTAACTAAATAATGCATCAAAAAATTAGAAACTTTTAAGGAGAAACAAAAAAGCACAGTCATCAACAGTTCAAAACAAGCGAATATGACTAAAATTTAATATCTTACATGAAAATGGTAATCATCAACATATAAAAAGAGAGTAACTTCTACCACACAAATCAAAAACCTTTTTATCTCTACAAGTTTTTTCTACAAATTCGAGCTATGAAATTCGTTTTAATGATTGCAATTCTAATCACAAAATAATTGCAATTAAACTAAGATCACTGCACATTCAGCATTTTAATTAAAACAAAACAAATAATAAATAATAAAAGCAGAAATGATATAGAAAGATTAGAAGCGTACTGCAGCAGCCATCTGATCCGCGTACTCTGATTGCGTAGAAAAAAGCCGCATCTAAGATTAACAGTAATTTAAAAAGTTAAAGAAAATTGAAAATCGTATTCTAAAATTCAACAACAACAATAATAATAAGCGATTAAGAGAGTACCTGGATGTAAATGAAAGCAAGGGCAGTAGCAATGAGAAGTAAACGAATATCACAAAGAGCGTTAGCCATTTTTTTGGTTTTCTGGCAACAGTTTCAAAAGAGCTTCATGTTGTCAAATCGGATCTCTGAGAAATTTGATTTTTTTTTTTTTTTTTTTTTTTCATTCAGAGTCAGTTGAGTGTTAAAAAGCAAGTCTTCATCTTCGAATTTTTTTTTAATTAATTTTTCTTGTTTATTTCGGGAATTTTACTAATTGGTCATATTTGCGACTTTAGACTAATCAGAATTTTACATGTGGCGAAATGTTTAAAAATATTTTAGAAAATTACGAGAAAAAACTAGACAAGGATGCTTTAACTATTAACAAATAATTGGGCTTATAATTGCATTTGTTTTTCAATAATGCTACGTACATCAATTTTTTTCACCGATCTCTTGTACTAAAGGACATGGCATCCAATCAAACACAATCACCTTAGAGATAAAATACATCTTCTGTAAATGAATGACCGTCCACTAATTAGGACGAATTGTTATACCAAAATAACAATGGAGTATCGTCCATATTAAATGGACGGAAAATTATTTCCTATGAATGGACATCCACCTTGAATAGATGCTCGTCTATAATTTAAATTATTTAAAAAAAAATAGACGTCTTATTAAAACTTGTCAAATTATTTATTTAAAATAAGTGGGTAACTTGAATGCTCTTGCCACGCTCACTACACTTAAAAAAAATGCTTAGGAAATACACACATTACTGTAAATCCCAAACAATGGACAAAAAATGCTTACAAAATAAACACATTACTGTGATTCCCAAACAATGGACACCCGTCCAAAGTCAAGCTTTTTTGGTCCATAATCAACCAAAATTGAAGGTGGGGCATCAAATGTGCTCCTGCTATGCCCACTACACTTAAAAAAAAAAAATGCTTAGAAAATAAAACTCCCAAAAAATGGACTCTTGTCCAGAGTCAAAGGCTTGGCCTTCCATTAAAAATTATAGGTGGTGAATTGGTGATAGACGAACATTCATATTATAGATGGTGAATTGGTGATAGAAAAACATACATATTATATAGATAGGCATTCATTATTTTATTTCTAAAATTTTATGGACGGGTGTCCATATGAGGTGAACGTCTATCCATAGTAGATGGACTCTTGTCCAAATAATATGGACGGGAGTCCATTGTTATTATCGTAGACATTCATCCATTTGTGATAAACGGTCGTTCATCAAATATGGACCGACGTCTATAATTGTTTGACGACTATTCATTCACGAAAGACGAATGTTGTATCCAACGTGGCTACGTCTAACTGAATGCCATATATGTCGGTACAAAAATTTGGTGTAAATTATCAATGTCCGTAGCATTATTCTTTGTTTTTTTTTCTCATAGGATCAATTAGGTGCCTTTTTTTAATGAAATTTTTGTACAAAATTCTTCATTAATTCTAATTATCAATATAAATAATAATAATTTTGGTAACTTGCCCTTAACTAATTTCCTTTTCCAAAAGCCTTGAAGTTAAGGGTGGGGTGATCCTCCAATACAAAATTAGCTCTTGCAGTTGTAACAAACAGCCACATATTCTGCTCCACGCTTTCCAGAGCACTAACCAATTTCATTTTGTTAACTGCCACTTGGTCCTAGTCAGCAGCCACCTCAGCTTTTCTTGAACTGATACAATGCAGAGCTTGATCCTTCAACATCCCCACTCAAGCTCGGCTCTCGCATCTTTCAACAACATTCAGCTTTGAGACACTTTGTTAAATATGTCAACAGTTTGATCTCTTCAAGGCACATATCTAACCTGTAGCTGCTTATTGTTAACCATGTCTCGCACAAAGTGAACATTAAGTTCAATGTGCTTTGTTTTCCCATGAAAGATTGGATTATAGGCCAATGCTACAGCTCCCTAGTTATCACACCAGATAATTGGACAGGAATGTGGAACAGAAGACTCTTGTTTAACTTGCTCACAGAAAATGAAATTTCAGTCATTGTTATAAAGGCATACTGCAAAGCACCTATAGTTCTTTTANATACTATTTATAGGGGTGAAAACTAATTCAAGTTTTCAAAATTCTTCCACCTTCTGAGATTGTTTAATGTATAAGGTCTTATTTTATGTTTTAAAAACTTTTCCTCCATGTTTTGAGCGGTAATAAGAATTTTATAAAAATGCAAAGTACAAATCAATTAATGGACTTTAATAAGGAAACCTGTTTCCGGATCTTTAGCAATATGGAAAAAAAAAAAAAAAAAAAAAAAAAATTGTGCTCTAAACTGTTTTGCTGCTCATTGCATTATGCTACTAATACAGAGAAACCTGACATGTTTAAAAGTTTTCATTGCTCTTAAGAGAATCCAGTTTCGACCTCGGGCTTACGAAAGTAAAGGCGAAGATTTCTGGATAATATATAACATTGTTAGTTTTAGCAACATCATCTTCTTGAATAAGTGTTTTAGCTGTAAATCTTCAAGTAATGACGGGAAGAAAAAATGATTTCATCATATAGAGCTTGAATCACCTGAAATTAAAAGATTTTTTTTTGGTTAGTATCAATACTCATTCTTTCCTAATTTTATTATTTATAGGTCTAGATTAAGTAGACGTAGTAGCTTTCATCACACGCAATAGAAATAGAATAATAGGGTTTTCTTTTTTCGTTTGAATTGCCTTCAGCTTATAAATCTCCTATTCCTAAATGAACACTAACTCTTATCTTAATTTGTTTCCTAAAGCGACACTACTATATCTATCCAAGACTACAGTTCTAGTTTGATTGAATTATTTAACCAAAACAAATCCTAATTTTATCATAGGTCTAGTTCCTACTCTTAATTAAACTTTAATTTCCTGAATTTATTTAATATTTTTCCTAAATCTTCAACACAAACTCTTATCTTTATTTCTTTCCTAAATCCACATTAATACTAATCCTATATTGGAATGGAAACGTATATATATATATCAGAGATTTCTCTCATTTTTGTTGTTTCCATTTTTTTTTGCTCCTGAGCACATAAAATATGGCGTCTGTCCTTCCTTCTTCTAGCAATATTTCCCAGCCAAAAGGCTCCTCCTTCACATCAAGAGTTGATTCAGATTCAAGTATCCGGGCGGCAATGATCAGGAATAGGTTCGCTGAAACGATTTTGAGGGCTCAAGACAAGATGATTCCGAGTAATTTAGCGAAGGAGATACAGGAAAGGAAGAAGGCTGAGGGAGAAGCTGGAATTAGAGATGCGCAGATGAAGTTGAAAGAGCAAAGGCAGAAAGAACGGGAACTTGCTCGACAAGCAATCGAGAAGATTGTTCAAACAGTGGAGTGGAATCATGCCCTGGAATTGGCGCGTGAATTTGATAAGCTAATTGGTGGTACCAAGGTTCAGACCATGCCCCGGAATTTTAACACCAATTTAGCAAGCTAATTGGTGTTACTCCTGATTCTTCAGAAGGTTATCAAGATTGTAGGAAATCGGCACGAGGGAATTCTAGATAGAGATCGTAAAGTGATTTTGCTAGACTTACACAAGTTTTTTTAGTATTTTTGAAGTAATTTTTATATTCTTTATGTAAAGGTCGTTTTTTTGCGACATTCAAGATGTAGTTCTTCAAATATATTATATTACGTTCACAAATTGATTCATCTTACCGTTTTAAATCCCATTGGGATTGCATTTTATTTCTTAAATGGTAATCTTGAAAGTTTACTATATGACTTAATCTGTGTGTAAAATCTGAGTAGTCCTGCCTAGTTGATTAAATCTTTGATATGAATATCTCTTTTTACGGAATAACTTTTAATTTTTTGTATTGATTGAAACAAAATTCATCTGCATGACTTTATTTGTTGATTTTTGCAATATTTTCCCTTGCAAATCTGAGGAATTTGAAAGATAATCATACACAGCGTTTTGGTATTTATGAATAAGTGAGGGTTCAAGAAGTGCTTGCTAGAATCTGTTTGGTGGATTTGTCAAATGGATGATAGGCCAAGTAAGATTAATATTGACATTCATATTCAGTCAATTTGCGAGGAAACATTTTATTTTCTCTTACATCGCTTTTCAATTTGGAATTATGTCATTTGAATCTGGTTTCTTTGGGAGGTGACACTTCTTTTACAAGTAACAACAACATAACCAGCATATATTAATTATCATTTGTTTTGTTTGCTAACTTCATGAATCGTACTCCTTCGATTTGCAAAGAAATCCGCCGATCAAGATTGTAAAGATCAATAGCCCATTAATAGGTCTTAACCCTGATAACTAACCTAAACCCAACTAATAAAAATAATAAAAGACTTGGACTTTAGTAAATAAATAGCTCTAACCCATTACACCAAAATAAATCTTAAAATAATTTAAAATAGCCCACATAAAATAACAATTATTAAGCTCCATGAACAAAGGCTTGGACGCCAACTTGCACCCAATTAGTGCTAGCAAGAATCGGTCTTTAATTCCTCAAACTTGGACTTAGGCTTCAATCTTGTTAACAATCTTTTTGGATCCCTCTAAGGCATACTCAGCTTCATGCATTGCTTCCATAGCTTCAAGTTCTTCCATTACGCTTGACAAGGCACGTTGCATCTTTTTAACTCGACTCCTCGTAATCGGGCCCACCGAAATGTGAAGAGGATCTTGTGTTGGCTTTACGACAACAGCCTGCTTGGTCGTGTCCTCATCATACCCTCTCTCTTGAAATGGATTCGTCCTCGAATCTGCATCATAAAAAAGAGTTAAGCCAGAAACATTAAAGGTAGCACTTACGTTATACTCACCTGGAAGATCCACTTTGCGTGCATTATCTTCGATTCGCTCGATCCCTTGGAATGGACCATCACCTCTAGGTTGCAACTTAGATTTTTGCTGAGATGGAAATCTCTCTTTCCGCAAATGTACCCACACCCAATCTCCTGGTTGGAACACCACCTTCTTTCGCCCCTTGTTAGTTTGCCTCGCGTACTGTTCGGTTTGCTTCTCAATAATTTTTCTTTACTTTTTCATGAAGTTGTCAAACAAACTCCACTTTTCTCTTGCCATCTAAATTGGAACGCTCATCAACAGGTAAAGGCAACAAATCCAAAGGGGTTAAAGGGTTAAAACCATAAACAATTTCAAATGGCGAATAACTGGTAGCGGAATGCATAACCCTATTATATGCAAATTCTACATGTGGCAAACAATCTTCTCAAGATTTCAAATTCTTTTCTAAAATAGCACGCAACAATGTAGATAATGTTCTATTTACTACCTTAATCTGTCCATCCGTTTGCCAGTGACAAGTAGTTGAAAATAAAAGTTTAGTGTCTAACTTACCCCACAACACCTTCCAGAAGTAGCTTAAGAACTTTGCATCTCAATCTGACACGATACTCCTCAAAACTTCGTGTAAGCGCGTTATTTCCCTAAAAAATAAATTGGCGATGTTAGTTGCATCACCAGTTTTATGACACAGAATGAAATGTGTCATTTTCAAAAACCTATCTACAACTACAAAAACTGAATCCCTCCCTCTTTTTGTCCTAGGTGTTCTTAATATGAAATCCATGGAAATATCTATTCACGGCTCACTAGGAATCGGTAAGGGACTATAGAAGCCATGGGGTGAGACTCTAGACTTGGCCTTCTTACATGGGACACACCTGCCACAAATACGCTCAACATCCCTCTTCATATGTGGCCAAAAGAAATGCTCATGCAAGACATCTAAAGTCTTTTTAATGCCAAAATGTCCTATAAGACCACCCCCATGGGCCTCACGAACTAACAACTCCCTCAAAGAACTATTAGACACACACTATCTATTTTCTATAAATAAGAACTCATCATGCCTATAGAACTTATCAACAGTAGTTTTCTCACAAGCAGCATAAATAGTAGCAAAACCATCATCTATAGCATATAAATTCTTAATATGCTCAAAGCCTAATAATTTTGCTTCCAAGGTTGAGATTAAAGAATACCTGCGAGACAATGCATCGTCAACTACCTTTTCCTTACCTTGCTTGTAGTTGATGACATACGGAAATGTCTCTATGAATTTGACCCATTTAGCATATCTACAATTTAACTTACCTTGCCCTTTTAAATGTTTTAAGGACTCGTGATCAGTATGGATGATGAATTCTTTGGGACACAAGTAATGTTGTCATGTTTCCAATGCCCTCACCAATACGTAAAGTTCTTTATCATACGTAGGGTAATTCAAGGCCGCTTCATTCAATTTTTCACTGAAATACTCTATGGGTCTCCTTTCCTGCATAAGAACAACTCCAATGCCTATACCTGATGCATCGCACTCAATTTCAAAATCTTTAGTAAAATCAAGTAAAGCAAGTAAAGGTGTAGAACTCAACCCATCCTCAATCATTCTAAAGGCACACTCTTGTTCTTCACCCCACTTAAACCCTACAGACTTCTTAATGACTTCCGTCAATGGTGTAGCTAGTGTACTAAAATCTCTCACAAATCGCCTATAAAAACTAGCTAAACCATGAAAACTCCTAACCTCGGTGATGGAGGTCGATGTCAGCCACTCCCGAATAGCCTTTATCTTTTCCTCATCCACCTTAACACCTCTAGATGACACAACAAACCCTAGGAATACAACCTGGTACGTGTAAAAGGAACACTTCTTAAGATTAATGTAAAGTTTTTCTCGTCTCAAAACACTCAACACATCACACAAGTGTCCTAGATGCTCATCTCGACTCTTACTATACACTAAGATATCATCAAAGTAGACAACTATAAATTTTCCAATGAATGCACACAAAACATAATTCATGAGTCTCATAACTGTACTAGGTGCATTAGTCAAACCAAAAGGCATAACTAACCATTCATATAAACCTTGTTTGGTTTTAAAAGCAGTTTTTCACTCATCTCCTTCTTTCATGTGAATTTGATGATATCCTCCTTAAGATCAATTTTAGAGAACAAACAAGATCCAAGCAACTCATCCAACATATCATCTAACCTAGGAATTGGATAGCGATACTTTACAGTGATTTTACTGACCGCTTAACAATCAACGCACATCCTCCACGTCTCGTCCTTTTTTGGCACAAGTATGATTGGAATTGCACACGGACTCATGCTTTCTCGTAAATATCCCTTCTTCATCAAGTCTTCAACTTGCCTCCGAAGCTTCTTCATCTCCTCGGGATTGCTTCTATAGGCTGGTCGATTAGGGATCAATGCACCAAGAATGAAGTTGATTTGATGCTCGATTCCTCGAATGGGTGGTAATCCATCTGATATCTCCTTTAGGAATACGTCATCAAATTCCTACAAAAGAGAAACAACCACATTAGACAAAGAAATGTTAGCGTCAGAATATGATAAAAACGACTCCCTGTAGACAAACATCAACAAGTGTTATTCAGTCACAAGGGCAGCCCTCACATCGCTCTCTCTTACGTAGAAACTTATTTTTTTCTTCTCTTTGTTTGTAATCTCACTTTTGCACTCTTAGGCACTTAGCCCTCTCTCTTTTCCCGATCTCTCTCTCTCTCTCGGTCTCACCTCTCTTTTTCTCTCTATTATTTTCGCTCGTCAATTTTTTTTCACTCTCATTTTCGGCTTTACTCTTTTTCTCACTTTCGCTCAATTTCTTTCTCGATTGATCCTCGTACACTTGTTTTGCGGTTAAAGGTACAAGTGTAGTTTGGGTGTTGTTCATGACAAATGAATATCTATTCTTAAATCTATTGTGAACTACATGCCTATCGTACTGCCACGACCTTCCTAATAGTATGTGCCTAACATGCACTAGAGTCATATCACACATAACTTCATCCTTGTACTTCCCTATGGAGAATGACACTAACACCTGTTTGGTAACTCTAATCTCACCACAATCATTTAACCGTTGTAGCTTATGAGGCCTGGGGTGTTTAAGTGTAGGTAAGCTAAGCTTCTCAACAAGTTCTGTGCTAGTGACATTAGTACAACTACCACCATCTATGATTAAGGTACACACTTTATTCTTCACATGGCAGCGAGTATGGAAAATATTATCTCTTTGTTTCTCATTCTCCTCGCTAATTTGCATGCTCAAAGCTCTCATAGACACTAGTATCTCTCCCTTGACAGGAAACTCTAACTCTACATCACTAGCATCCTCTAATGGTGGCATATAATCATCATTTGACTCCTCCTTCGTCCCATACTCTCCATCCTCCGTCAGTACCGTCACTCTTTTAGTTGGAAACTAAGAAGCTATGTGACCTCTACCAAAATATTTAAAGCACTTTATCTAGCTCTTTCTCTTGGGTGGTTTGGGTGTACTAAATTTTGAATCACGATTGGACTCGTCTTTCTTAGGCTTGGGACTCTCGGTTTTGGGCTTGTAGGGGGTTCTCTCATCTCGCTTACACCTACTCGACCTAAAAGTATTACTATAAGATCCTAAGTCTCGTCGGCCCTTACGTTGCAACTGTCGCTCAACTTTCATGGCCATATGGACCATGTCCTCTAACCTGATATAGTGTTGCAACATTTCCATATTCGCTATCTCTCGATTTAACCCATTCAAGAACCTAGCCATAGTGACTTCTCTATCCTTCTTTATATTCGCACTAATCATAGCCATCTCCATCTCCTTTTGATAATCCTCTACGCTCTTATTCCCTTGCCTAAGCTCTTGTAACCTCTGGAACAAATCTCTATAGTAATGGCTCAGAATGAATTGCTGCCTCATCACACTCTTCATATTCGCCTATGAATTAATAGGTCTACCCATGTTTCTACGCCTATTCCTAACTAATTGGTCCCACCATACACTGGCGTAATTGATAAACTCCACGGCCTCTAATTTCACTTTCTTCTCTTCCGAGTAACTATGGATATCAAAGACTTGTTCTACCTTTCTCTCCCACTCCAAATAAGCCTCCGGATCGTTCCTACCTTGAAAGGGTGGAATCTTCATCTTAATACAGCCCAAGTTTCTATCTTCCCAAACCGAGTTCCTACCTCCTCTAAAGTATTTCCCATAGTTCTTTCTAATCTGCCCATCCACACTTATTATGATCATCTCATCGTCACTGCGCTCATTCTCACTATCGGTTACTATCCTATCATGAGCTCGCATGGACGGTGCTTTCTTCTTAATTTTCTTTTCTCCTTCTTCCATTCTTTCTATCCTACTCTCAAAACTACTCATAACATTAATCATATGTTCTAATTGTTGCTGCATAGCTTTCATTGTGAAAGCTTCGGAATTCTCTGATTCTTTTGCAATGTCCTTTTCAAGATTTTCCATGAAGGTCATGTACCTATAGAAAATGTTAGAAAATTCCTTACAAACACTCCCTCAAGTGTCTACACTCAATTATTCAAGCCACTCACACTCGCATTTAGAACGCTCTTTTGAATCTCACGATCTGAATTTTTTTTTCTTTTACAACGAAAGCCAAGAATTATCAAATTTTCAGATGTGATGCTCGAAATCACCTACTAAGAATGCAAAGGACAATCCTAATCAATCATGAAGATAGTAGAACACCTAAAATTCAAAGGAGTGTTCATGGTAATAATAATAATAATAATAATAAAAAAATCAACACCAAGAATATGAAACGAACAAAACTTCAATCAAGATCGAATCTTTGGGAGGGACAATCGTAAAAGATTAGATTGTAACAAATCAGACCAAGATTCAAGATTAACAAGATTTGGCTGCGACTTTTCTTTCTTCTTCTTTCTTTTTTTAATATATATAAAATCAAGATCTGAACGTGAACAGTAGATTAAGATCTGATATATGTTGAAATTTTTTTTTTTTTAAAACTTGGCCAACTTTTGTTAAATCAAATCTGATTTATGTTGAATTTAATTTGCAATCAAGAAAAGATGCTAACAAGATTCAATCAATTACAAATCAAGACCCAAATGAAATAACATGGATTCAACACAAGATCAGATTACGAAACACAAGATTAAATTCGAAGAACCCTAATGACTTGAACTAAACTGAATCTAAACCCTAATTTGGTGTGCGAATTGATCAAGATAGACCCTAAGATGTTCAAATAACCAAGAAATCACATCAAATTCAATAGTATGATGATCAGTTTATTCAAGATATTCAACAAGACTCAACCAAGACAAATTGAATACGACGAAACAAGAATAAAGACTCGAAAGAAACAAAAGAAAAAAAAAAAAAAACAAAGAATATGATTTGAACCTTGCTCTGATACCAACTGAAACGAACTCCTTCGATTTGCGAAGAAACTTGCCGATCAAGAATGTAAAGATCTATGAACAATCAGAATTCGAAGAACGACGACCCGAAACGAATCTATTGTCAGAACCTTGGTATAGATAATCTGAAACGCCACAATCTTAATTTAGATTGATAAGTTTCGTGGAAGAACGCCACAAGAATTGGTGATTCTTGATAAGTTCTAGAGATCAAGATGCAATCTTGAAAAAGAACGAAATATTACTCTCCCCCCACCCAAAAAAAAGTTTGTGGCCAAAACCGCTTATAACTATATATAACTAACTAATTAGCCCAGAATAAGATTAACAGCCCATTAATAGGTCTTAACCCTAATAACTAACCCAAACCCAACTAATAAAAATAATAAAAGACTTGGGCTTTAGTAAATAAATAGCTTCAGCCCATTACACCAAAATAAGTCTTAAAATAATTTAAAATAGCTCACATAAATTAACAATTATTAAACCCCATGAACAAAGGCTTGGACGCCAACTTAGACCCAATTAGGGCTAGCAAGAATTGGTCTTTAATTCCTCAAACTTGGACTTGGGCTTCAATTTTATTAACAATCTTTTTGGATCCCTCTAGGGCATACTTGGCTTTATGCATTGCTTCCTTGGCTTCAAGTTCTTCAATTACGCTTGACAAGACACGTTGCATCTTTTTAACTCGACTACTCGTAATCGGGCCCATTGGAATGTGAAGAGGATCTTGTGTCAACTTTACGACAATAGGCTGCTCGGTCCTATCCTCATCACTTCACCTCTATAAATCGATTTAAATTTGGTTTGTGTCCTCTCTGTCTTGTTTATCAGAGTGGTTGAGAATTTTGATGGTTGAATTGTCTGATTAGTCACTAGTAAAAGATTCAGCAGTTAAATGAATTCCTTTTTCTATTTGTTCATCTAACGGGAGCTCATGGCAGAAGGAAAAAGATAGCATCTCAGGAATGCTTTAAAGCATTGAGACATAATTTGTTTTTACAACATTAATTAAGTAGAGGTGCATTTTAATTCTTATATTGGCTTCATTTCCTGCAATGACTCTACGTGATAATATTGTTTTCAGTTTACTACAGATTTCAAAATTCTTCAAACTTCTGAGATTTTCTTCGAGAGGGTGTTATATAATTGAGTAATACTACAGCTACAACCTCTTCTCACAAACTTTCTCTCACAACCCTGACGTGGCAGCTCACAATTGGTCAGCCGTAATTTATTAGGTGAGACCCATTACAAGCTGTCACGTCGGGGTTGTGAAAGAAAGTTTGTGAGAAGAGGTTGTAGGTGTAGTATTACTATATATAATTATGTTTTAAAACTATTCCTTCAAGTTTTGATCACAGAAATAACAACTTTATAAAAAAAAATATTGTACAAACCAATGGAGTTTAATAAATTCTTGCACGTAAACTTGTTTCAAGATCATTAGCACTACAGAAAAAAAAAATTATGTCTAAATTGTGATGCTGTTCATTGCATTGTGCTACTAAACCAGAGAAAGCTAGCATGTGGCCTAATGCAGTTTTGATTGCTCTTGCAAATATAACTGTCGAAAGTTTCCTAAACATTGTCAAGGGTGAAAATGGAAGTGAAATTAAGCCTTATAGTTAAACTTTTAGATGAGGAGAACATGAATGATTTTCGTATTGTTCCCTTCACTTCTATAAATTGCTTCTTGTTTTAGCATCTTATCTTGTTTATCCATTTGGTGTGGCTGTTAAATTTATCAGCTTTTTGCCTCTCTATAAAAGGTTAACAAGCTTTTTGCTTCTGTAACTTTCGATGAAGACAAATCTTATAATATTCATGTGCTTTTAAATGTACTCTTATTCAGAATTTCTTGAATTATTCAATAGGAAAAGCATAATCTACCGTTGTAGTATGATCGATTATCATCATATATGTGATCAAAATGTTGCTGACAGTTGATCTACCAAAAAATCATTTTCCCAGTAATTTTTCTAGAAATGCATGACTGGTATATAAGCGAAGGAACTCATTGGATTCCATTTGAAGGGGGCCTACTTCAAGTTAATGATTTATCTTATGTGTTCAATCAAAATCATGCACAGAAAAATACCATGAAGTAGCTTATCCCTGCACCATCCATTAAATAACGCAACAATTTCCATCCACAAAAATAAATTATATGTCAGAAGCTTTAAACATTGATCTAGTTTAAGTTCAGTTCTTCCTTGTAGATTCCCGTTTGTTCAGGAATAGGATCTAATCAAATCAGAAATATATCGTATTATAATACCATACAATCTGCAATTATTTGTAAGAATTATGAAGATTTTCAGTTATTGAAGAATTGCATAAGCAATTGTTAAGAAATAGAATTGTTGTGATTAACTAATCTTTTAATATGCCTGCGCTTGTTGTACAATTCTAGCTTGATAAAGCTTTTTTTTTTTTTTCCCCACAAATTCTTTTCTAGAAATGATTCGGGAAATTATAGTTGTCTTGGTGATCGGTTTTCTGGCGTGGGCATATCAAGCTACCATTCCTCCACCTCCGAAAATCTGTGGCTCTCCGGGCGGCCCTGCCATTACGGGACCTAGAATAAAGCTGAGGGATGGAAGGCATTTAGCTTACAAGGAGCATGGCTTGCCAAAACACTTGGCCAAACATAAGATTATATTTTTCCATGGTTTTGGCTCCAGCAGGCATGATGTAGTCATTGCAGAGAACCTCTCTCAAGTACTTCAACTCCTTACCTCTATTATTATTCAGAATAGTTATAATAACATGTAACGATAATTTGGTAAACTGTGAAAAAATGTTAATTTGATGATATGCAGCATATTTATCATTTCAGGAAGTTGTTGAGGAACTTGGGATATACATAGTGTCATTTGACAGACCAGGATATGGAGAGAGTGATCCGAATCCAAAGAGAACAATAAAGAGTTTGGCATTGGATACAGAAGAGCTTGCTGATCAGTTAGGACTTGGATCCAAATTTTATGTTGTTGGACATTCTATGGGAGGCCAAACAGTTTGGAGCTGCCTCAAGTACATCCCTTACAGGTAACAATAAGTCATTTCAATTTCAGAGAGTGGACCTTTTCAATGAAATAAATACATTTATGCTTGTTCTTTCTAAGCCTTTTGGCATTTAAATTAAGTTTTAGCCTTAACGATTATTAGAATTTTAATGTTACACTTTAACTTGAATTCAAATCTGTATTTGCATTTTGCTTTGAATCAGCATTGTTTAGAACAGGGTGCTGATCTTTCAATTTGGATTTTCCAATGGTTTCAGGCTTTCTGGAGCAACACTAATTGCTCCAGTTATCAACTACTGGTGGCCTGGATTTCCCAGAAACTTATCAAAAAAAGCTTACAACCTGCAGTTAGCACAGGATCAATGGGCTCTTCGTGTTGCACATCACGCTCCATGGCTTACCTACTGGTGGAACACTCAGAAATTATTTCCTGCATCTGCTGTTGCAGCTCGTCACCCTCAGATTTTCTCTCCTCAAGATAGACAAATTCTCCCTAAGCTTGCTGGGAGGAAAAGACACAAGGTACTAAATTTAATATGCAGTGAATCTTAAAGAAAGAAACTGATAATGGGTGTTAGTTTCTATATCTATAAGTGTGGTTAAAGTAGTAGAAATTTAACATCTTGAGAACTCTATTTTTCCAGAAGTTTAAAACATGATGTTATTACTCAGATAGCCTTAAAAATTAATCAGAATTTTCTCATACTATTTGAAAAGGTTGTCTACCAGTTGATATGAGATTCTGGTACTGTACTTATTTTATGCAGTCACAAGTACTTCAGCAAGGAGTATTTGAGTCCAATCATCGCGACCTGATGATAGGGTTTGGGAGATGGGAATTTGATCCGATGGATCTCCAGAACCCTTTTCCTAAGGGTGAAGGCACCGTTCACATATGGCATGGTGATGAAGATAGGCTGGTGCCAGTGATCCTTCAACGCCACATAGCGGAAAGACTTCCATGGATTCAATATCATGAGTTACCAGGTTCTGGACACTTCTTTCCATATGTAGATGGGATAGGTGAATCTATCTTAAGGGCTCTTTTACTTGGTGAGGAAGGCTCATGTATTTCTTGCAAAGGAAGGAATTAACACTGCGGTGCTTGCTTTCCAGAAGGCACAAAGCAATTCATGGATGTTTTTTGCCTGCTGTGAAAGCATATATATCTTTCTGTATAAATTATTTGCTATTCATATGACTGCTTGTATAAGTGATTCTAATTAGTATGACTTTTCTGATAACCGAACTGTTATTAGTACTAATAGAACAAACTCCAACCAAGAAATAATTAGTGTGCAGAAGATTCTATTAAGACCATTCTGTCAAGTTTAATTTAGTAAACTTTTCAATTTATCAACAGATTTCAAATTTTTTTTTCAAACTTCTGAGATTTTTCAAGAGGGTCTTATTTAATTATCTTTTGATTTGTAATAACTACTTAAAAGGAAACTTGTTTCAGGATCTTTAGCACTGTAGAAAAAAAAAATTTTAGCTATAAATTGCTGCCCATTGCATTATGCAACTAATACAGAGAAACCTGACATGTGGCTTAATGCAGTTTTGATTGCACTTAATAGAAAGGTTGACCCAATTGCTTGAGAGGCTGCTTTAATTACTTGTATCCCAAATTCTGACACAGGAAAATGGTGCTTTGATATTGAAGGATAATATAAGATTGTTAGTTTTGGCTACATCATCCTCTTGAATAAGTATTTTTTATTACAATCCTCTTAATATTCCTGAACGTTAATCTTTCATTTTCCACCGAAATAATCCTAATTTTATTACAAGTCTAGTTCTAACTCTTAACTAAAATCCTATTCCCAAATGGACACTGGCTTCATTTCGTTTGTTTCCTAAACCAACACAAACATTATTTTAATTTCTTTCCTAAATCTACATTAATTTATGTTATGATCTGAGACGTATTATTGAACTAATTCTACCAATCAAACCAACCAAGAACACACACATATGAAATTAACAAGATATAAAGATTTTACTATAGTTCACCTATCCAAGATTGGATAGACTACATCCACATTGAGCTCTAGAATAGAGAGGCTTATTGTACTAATCAATCAAGCTTTTACATATTACAAGAATATCACATCAATCACTCTTTTATCACTAACCACCCAAATGCATCAAAGTAATTTCTATTCTAAGAGAAACCTACACTAGACTCTCTAACCTTGAAGGAAACTCAAACCTCACTGAATGATTCAATTGATCACTTAAAGAAATTACACGATTTGAGCCAAGTGTGAAAAGCCTTAGCAGAGCAAATTGTTGACAAAACAAAATGATAGTTCGTCATTTTCAATCTGGCGATTCTAATGTTTTTATATTGTTGACCAAGTGACTTAATGACAACTGTCGGATCAGATTAAGAAGCAATGCTTAGGATTTGATCAAGCAAGAAACCAAAATGATAGTGTTTTTGTGCTTCATATTTAACAATCTCCACCTCGAAGCCAAAAACCACCATCAATACAGAGTCTCCATTAGTGCAACAGACCATCGATCTATTCCTTCTCAGCTCCATTAATATTGCTTACCTTATAAACAATAAGTTCAAGCAATGCTTGAACTTAGTAGCAGTCACAACTTTACTCCCCATGTCAGTTGGATTATCTCAATTGATACCTTCTTTAGATTAATTTCTCCTCTTGTAATTAAGTCTTTCACAAAGTGAAACCTTACATCTACATGTTTGGTTCTCTCATGATAAACAAGATTTTTGCTCAAGTGTATGGCACTTTGACTTTTAGAGTATATTGTCACCAAACCATCCACTAATTTGGCTTTTCTCAAAATCCTTTGAAGCCACACCTCTTCCTTGAAGGCATCAGTCACGACCACATATTCTGCCTCTGTTGTAGATAGTGCCACCAGCAGTTGAAGTTAAGGCTTCCAACTAACACAGTTTCCTCCCAATGTAAAAAAGTAAGATGTGGGGGACTTCCTTGTATCCTTGTCTCCTGTAAAATCAGAGTCTACAAAACCCACAATATCAAGTGCATCACCTCTTTTAAAATAATCCAAACCAATATGTAAGAAGCAATTAATATACCTTAATAACCATTTCAATACAATTCAATGCTTAATTCCAGGATTAGACATGAATCAGCTCAATAAAGAAATTGCAAATGATAGGTCTGGTCTAGTACTAATCATGACATACATGACTGAGCCTATTGCATTAGAATAAGGTATATTCTCCATTTTAATCATTTCAGTATTAGTTTTAGGACATTACAGTTTACTTAGAATAAAATGACTAACTAATGGTATATTAACTAGTTTAGAATCAGACATGCCAAACTTTGAAGCAAGTTTTTGTAAGTATGACTTTTGATGAATTTTAAGCTTATTAACCTTTTTGTTTCTTTCTATCACCATTCCTAAGATTTTCTTTGCACAGCCTAAGTCTTTCATATCAAATGCAACATTCAATTTTGCCTTTAAATAATCTATTTTAGACTTAGACTTACTTATCAATAACATGTCATCAACATATAAAAGCAAATATATAGGCATGTTATCAGTAAATGCAAAATAGAAACAATTATTATATTTACTTTGAGTAAACCCAATACCAACAATAAAAGAATCAAATCTTTTATACCACTGCCTAGGGAAATGTTTAAGACCATATGATGATTTATGTAGCAAACACACATGATTAGGCAGATTTTTATCTTTAAATCCATCAGGTTGACTCATAAAAATTTTCCCTTATAATTCACCATACAAAAGAGCAGTTTTCACATCTAATTATTCTAATTCTAATACATGGTGAGCCACAACAGATAACATTAATCTAATTGTTTTAAATTTAACCACAGAAGAGAAAATTTCATTGAAATATATACCTTAACTTTGTGTGTAACCTTTTGCTACTAATCAAGCCTTATATCTAGGAGGGTCAAGAGGAGTCATACCTTCCTTAAGCTTAAACAACCATCTGCACTCCACAAGTTTATGGTCTTTAGGTTTTTGAACCAATGACCAGGTATCATTCACCTTCAAGGAGTGCATTTCTTCTTCCATGGCAACCAATCACTTCTTGTTGTCCTTTGAACTCGTGACTTCTTCAAAAGTATCAAGTTCAAATCTCTGAACCTCAACCCCATCAATCAAAGCAGTGTAAATCAAATTTGCATAACCATATCTAGCAAGAGGCCTAATTTCCCTCTTGACTTTGTATCTTGTCAACTGATACTATGAAAGTTCATCATGTTGAGACCTCTCAACATTCTCTACTACTTCATCTTCAGCACCTTGGTCATTATCAACTGTCATTGGTTCATCTACTAGTTTATTTTCTTCATTGGGATTAACTAGTTTAGTCTGGTGTCTTACTGGCTCCACCTCAATTCGTGTGGTGTCAGTTTGATTAGAGTCTAAAATATCACTACTAGAAGTGCCTACATTACTGTTAGTATGGGAATTGATTTTCATTAAAAATAACATCCCTACTAATTATATATCTCACCCCTTGTGCATCTTTTTCCCAAAGCCTATAACCATTGCTTCCTTCTCGATATCCCAAGAATTATAGTTAGTAGGAGGCACTGCATAACCATATCTAGCAGGAGGCCTAATTTCCCTCCTGACTTTGTCTCTTGTCAACTGATACTATGAAAGTTAATCATGTTGAAACCTCTCAACATTCTCTACTACTTCATCTTCAGCACCTTGGTCATTATCAACTGTCATTGGTTCATCTACTAGTTCATTTTCTTCATTGGGATTAACTAGTTTAGTCTGGTGTCTTACTGGCTCCACCTCAATTCGTGTGGTGTCGGTTTGATTAGAGTCTAAAATATCACTGCTAGAAGTGCCTGCATTACAGTTAGTAGATTTACATGGGAATTGATTTTCATTAAAAACAACATCCCTACTAACTATATATCTCACCCCTTGTGCATCATTTTCCCAAAGCCTATAACCCTTGGTTCCTTCTCGATACCCCAAGAATTATAGTTAGTAAGAGGCACTGCATAACCATATCTAGCAGGAGGCCTAATTTCCCTCCTGACTTTGTCTCTTGTCAACTGATACTATGAAAGTTCATCATGTTGAGACCTCTCAACATTCTCTACTACTTCATCTTCAGTACCTTGGTCATTATCAACTGTCATTAGTCCATCTACTAGTTCATTTTCTTCATTGGGATTAACTAGTTTAGTCTGGTGTCTTACTGGCTCCACCTCAATTCGTGTGGTGTAAGTTTGATTAGAGTCTAAAATATCACTACAAGAAGTGCCTACATTACTATCAGTAGATTTACGTGGGAATTGATTTTCATTAAAAATAACATCCCTGCTAACTATAATTCTCACCCCTTGTGCATCTTTTTCCCAAAGCCTATAACCCTTGGTTCCTTCTCGATATCCCAAGAATACACACCTAATAGACCTAGACTCTAATTTTCCTTCATTTGTATGTGCATAGGTAGCACACCCAAACACCCTTAGATGGCTCCAATTAGGCTTCCTTTTCGACCATTTTTCTTCTGGATACTTAAAATCTATGGCACTAAAGGGACTCATATTTACTAAATAGGCTGCAGTATTAAAAGCTTCTCCCCAAAATTTTTTTGGTAATGCTGAAGTGACTAGAAGGCATCTAATTTTTTCTAGTAAAGTTATATTCATCCTCTTAGCCACACCATTTTGCTGAGGGCCCTTAGAATTCCTTGGTCACTACAGTACTTGTCAAATTCAAAGTTGCAAAACTCTAGGCCATTATTAGTTCTAAGAGCCTTAACCCTCTTATCAGTTTGGTTTTCCACCAAAAGCTTCCAATTTTTAAACTTTGTTAAGGCCCTATCCTTAGACTTAAGAAGATAAACTCAAACTTTCCTACTAAAGTCATCTATAATGGACAGAAAATAACTATTTCCCCCATACGACCTAACCATTTTAGGTCTCCACAAAGCTACATGTAGATATTCAAGACAGTTAGTAGCAAGATGAGTTCCTTTTGTGAAACTCAATCTGTGTTGCTTACCCATAATACAGTCTCACAAAATTCAAGAGCAGAAATAGGATCATTACCAAATAATCCTTGTTGACTGAGAATATTCATTCCCTTTTAGCTCATGTGGCCAATTCTAATGTGCCACTTCTCTATCATAGTAATGTTAGTAGAACCAAGTGCAGAATTCAAGATACCATGATAATAATAGGCACACAGTCCATTTCTTTTTATTCCTTTAAGCAATGTACTGTTATTTTTGTACACAATAATGCATCCATTATGAGCTTTATAACAACAACGAGACTCATCAAGAGTTCCTAAGGAGATTAAATTTCTTTTCAGTTCAGGTATATACCTAACCTTAGTTAACATGATTATCTTACCATCATTCAATTTTAAAGTTATATTACCAATTTCCTGAACCTTACAAGAATTATTATTACCCATAAATACAGTTTCATGCTCATCCTTTTAAAGTCTTGAAATTAGTCTCTATTAGGACTCATATGAAGGGAACACCATTCTTTAGCACATGCAGACTTAGACACAGTAAGAGCTTCAAAAAACCTAATACTATCATTGGTACATGCTAACTTACTCTCGGTATTTGCTTGTTTCTGTTTTTTAATCCATTCATAACAATTCTTCTTAAGGTGTCCAATTTTATTACAATGAAAACATTTTCTTATTTCCCCTTTGGACTTATTGTTTCCCTTTCCCTTCTTTTTATTCTTAAAAATAGAATTATACTGAGAACCTTTCCTTGATTAACCAAAATCAACTCTACCTTTTACAAACAGATTATTCTCATTTGTTTTCTGGACTTTTAGTTCTAACTCCCTAGCTTTTAATCCAGCAATGATTAAATCAACACTAGGAACAATACCACTATATTGTAAGGCATTTTTAACAACCTGATTTTCCTCAGTCAATGAATTAAGCAGTATCATAGCTAAACTAGTATTACCTAATTCTTGATCTGTGCCTTTCAGTATTAAAGTCATTTTAGGAATTCATCAAGATTATCCTCTATAGACTTAGAACTATCCATTTTATATAAAAATAAAGCACCTTTCAAGAAAGAAAGATTAAGAGTAGATTGTAAAGCATAGAGTGTTTCGAGTTTACCCCACAGTGCAATCGGTGTTTCCAGGTCATCCACCTTCCTCAATATGTTGTCAGAGAGGTTCATTGTGATGAGATTGTACGCCTCTTCATCAACTTCTAACTTCTTTTGGCCACTTCATAGCATCCTTTTCTAGAGCAATAGCAACTTTGTTGTGTGAAAGCAATGCTTTCATCATCTTCTTCCAACTATTGAAATCGATTTTCCCATCACACTGGGAAATCTCCATGCGTGTAGAACTCATTATTTGTTTTTGGTAAGAATACTAGGAATAACCTAATAAACCCTAGAAACCGAAGAATGACTTCTAATTTTCAAGAGATTGATAATATGACTTAAGGATTTAACAAACCCTAGAAATCAAGAACTGACATATCAAGAAACCAGGGTATTTGGGTTAACTTGCACGCACCTCAACTAATCTTCAGAGTCCATTGAATACTTTACAATCTCAAATGAACAAGTAAGTTATAATGTGGTAAATGACCTTAAGGTTCAAACCTAGGAAGGAACTCAATGAAGTAAGCAAACTTCATTAATTGTCAGGCCAACCCCCTGGGGTTAAAGTAGATAGTTTTGTGTTATTTCTAGTAGACTTTCTATCAATTATGGAAATTTGGTGATGAGATTGTACGCCTCTTCATCAACTTCTAACTTCTTCTTCAACCTCTCTTCTGGCCACTTCGTAGCATCCTTTTCTAGAGCAATAGCAACTTTGTTGTGTGAAAGCAATGCTTTCATCATCTTCTTCCAACTATTAAAATCGATTTTACCATCATACTGGGAAATCCCCATTGTTTATTTTTGGTAAGAATACTAGGAATAACCTAATAATCCCTAGAAACCAAAGTATGACTTCTAATTTTCAAAAGATTGATAATATGACTCAAGGATTTAATAAACCCTAGAAATCAAGAACTAACATATCAAGAAACCCTAGAACCCGAATACGATCAACACGACAACTCAAGCTCTGACACCACTGTTATGATTTGAGACCTATTATCGAACAAATTCAACCAATCAAACCAACCAAGAACACACACATATGAAATTAACAAGACACAAAGATTTTATCGTGGTTCACCTATCCAAGATTGGATAGACTACATCCACGTTCAACTCTATAATAGAGAGGCTCACTGCACCAATCAATCAAGCTTTTACAGATTACAAGAATATCAGATCAATCGCTCTTTTATCACTAACCACCCAAATACATCAAAGTGATTTCTATTCTAACAGAAACCTACACTAGACTCTCTAACCTTGAAGGAAATTCAACCCTCACCGAATAATTCAATGATCACTCAAAGAAATTACATGATTTGAGCCAAATGTGAAAAACCTTAGCAGAGCAGATTGTTGAAAAAACCAAATGACAGTTCGTCATTTTCAATCTGGAGATTCTGGTGTTTTTATATTGTTGACCAAGTGACTCAATGACAACCGTCGGATCAGATGAGGAAGCAACGCTCAGGATTTGATCAAGCAAGAAACCAAAACGACAGTGTTTTTGTGCTTCATATTTAACAAGTTCATATAAACGCAAACTTTATCTTTTTTTTTTTTTTTTTTTTTCAGAAATCCTAATCTTGCATGGGAACGGAAATGTATATATAAATTAAAGATTTCTCTCATATTTTATCGTTTCCTTTTTTGTTCTCGTGCCAAAAATAAAAAATAAAAATTGGCTTCTGTCATTTCTTCTTTTAGCAATCTTGCTCAGCCAAAAGGCTTCTCCTTATCATCAAGAGTTAATTTAGATTCAAGTTGCCGGGGCGGCAATGATCAAGAATAGGTTCGCTGAAACGATTCTGAGGGCTCAAGACAAGATGATTCAAAGTAATTCAGCGGAGGAAAGGAAGAAGGGTGAGGTAGAAGCTGGAATTAGAGATGCGCTGACGAAGTTGGAAGAGCAAAGGCGAAAAGAGCAGAGGAAGTTGAAAGAGCAAAGGCTAAAAGAACGAGAACTTGCTCTACAAGCAATGGCGAAGATTGTACAACAGTGGAGCGGAATGATGCCCTGGAATAGGAACATGAATTTGACAAGTTAACTGGTTCCAAGTTGACAGGCTAATCGGTGGTAACAAGAGTAGGGAATTGTAGATGGAGAAAATTGTATTTGTAGAGTGGAGTCATATAAATATGAATTGTAAAGTTCATTTTCTTTTTTCTTTTAGTTGATCCCCTTATTTCATACATAGATTGAGAAAACCACTATAGATGGAACGAATATGTTTCTGTTTAGCCTTTATAAGGTAAATATATGGTAACTATCAGGGACGTAACCAAAATTTTTAGTGAGTTAGTTCAAAACATTTAAGTTGATAAATAGTATAGAATATTCACTTTTCTTGGATTTTATCTAAATAACCAAACCTCTGTGTTATCAACACAAAAACGAGAACGAGAAACAATGCCATTATATGATCAATCATAGTAAATTTTAAAATTAAATTTAGTAAACTTTATGAAATTATGCATGCGGTTGGAAATTTCTTAAAATTTGCANAGAATAATACTGGGGCTACGGACATTTCTAGAATGGCCACCATATGTGCTCATAGGGTTCTCACTATCAAGATTTGAAACACTTGATACCCTCGTCACGATTCTACCATTCTAAGGACATATATCAATACATATTGCAATAACAATGATTTACGCGATATAGAATAAAATATCTTTTATTGATTAATGAACATCATTACAAAGAGTCAATTCCACAATAATTGATTGGCTCTAGGGCACCTACTCCAACAGACCTTGGTCTCCAAGTAGATCCTAAGTCCAAAAGGTGGTCTAGGATCATAGGGCTTGGGCTCAGATAAACCGGTGGTGAGGCCTAAACGAACCGAGCCTCTACTGATTTTGTCTAAGTAGTGGGCAACTAGGTAGGTGTACCGAACGGACTTGGTGGGAAAAATCGGTTACGGGCCCAATTCATGACTCCGAGTTTTGTTGAAGGTGTCTTTGTCTTTGGGCCTATTTAGGCCGAAGACATTTTTTGGCCCTAACATTGGGTATGAAGAACAAGATGCAAGAACCTTTGCCCAATGGGTTAGTGTTTGATGATTGATTTTTAGGTTAATATATACAGATGAATCTGAGCACAATTGAAGATGGAGTAAACCTATTAAAGGCATTTTTATAGGGGACTGATTACTTGAAGTATGTAACTGCTATAATGATGGTTCTAGACCTCAAGAAAGGTACCATATTTTGTCAGTTAATTTGATAAGTGTATATTATAAAATCACTTAGGGTGCGTTTGGTTAGAGAGCAATTCACATTACTTCAGTAATGTCATTTTATATTACGGGGGCATTTGGTTGGGGGTTATATGGGATTACTGGGGTTATGTCATCTTATATTACTTTATTATTACGTTTGATTGTCAAGTAATATAAGATTCCGGTAATCTTCCAATACCAATAGTAGTTACTGTTGATAATATTGGAGGTAATCTTATAACCTCCATTTTCTTAGGTATTATAAGATTACTTGATTACCTTATTTTTTTACAATTTTATCCCTTAGGCGCCGTTTGGATTGGGTTAATATTAGATAACTAATATTTTTTAAATTGAGCAGATGACGATGTTTGGTTGGTTTGTAAAAAATTATTCCCGAAATATTTTATGACAAACAGTAGCATTTGGGGGGTATATTTCCGATAATCTTAATACGAGGGAAGGAGGCAGGGCTGTTATTAAAACTTACCCTGGTATTACAAGTTTTTCCCATATTGCCCCTAAACAGTTGAGCATTTGGTCCAAATTAACCTTATATTTGTTAATATTTACAAAACATCCAATCACCCATGTAGACACTTTTGTCCTCGCTTTTTAAATTTTTTGGATGACATTGCCCTTGTTATTGTCATTATTTACAAAAATGCCATTATACCCAAAATCGGCAGCCACCACCGGAAGCTGCCAAAAGTCACCATAATAGTGTACGACCGGCTGTATATGGCCGACCGTATGCCTGTGTGATCCATGGTCGGAAATAGCTAGATCTATTGCTGTTTCATGGCCAAAGATGTGGCTGTGAAATAGCGACTGATCTGGCCATGAAACGGTCGGCTTTTCATGGCCAAAGACCTGGCCAAGACCAGATCTGTGGCACTACCGACATCACGACCAAGCTTGTGGCATTGCCAATGGCCACCAGCGGTGGTGGCTGGCTGCCGGCAGTGGCTTGGGGTAGGCAGGTGTGTTTTTGTTAAGTTTAAAACGTTTTTAGTTGCTAGGGTGTTTTTGCTAAATCTGAAAAGTAAAGGGTTAAAAGAAATTATTCAAAAAATAATAATAAAAAATACTGTTATATTAATATTTAAAAAGGATGGCAATTTAGTAATCTATATAGCATACCCACCAATTTATCCTCCCAACTAAACATATTATTCACCAATTTATTCGAACCAAGCAAACACATTTTCTAAACATTTCCAATAATCTTCAAGGTGATATTTTATTCCGTTAATTAATATCCCCCTATAATAAAACATTATATGATCCAAACGCCCCCTTAATAATAAAAATTTTGAACAATAATGCCCTTGTTTTAAAATCAATTTACATCAATCCACCATCACACTTTTACCTTTGTTTAATTAAGTTTTTGGACAATAATGCTCTTATATTTAAAACAAATTGCAAACTACCACTGCCACCCAGCCACCACCATGGGCAGTTGGCCAACCACCATCAGTCGCTGCTGGAAAGTCATCGGGAGTCGCTAAAAATGACAGAGAGTCGATGGGAGGCTTTGATATGGCCGTTTTTTGCCGTATTGATGGCCGAAAATGGCTATATCATAGTAGATCTAGCTGTTAATGGCCAGATCCATGGCCGTTATCAGCCATATCTGGGCGAGATATGGCCATCAACAACCATGGTCAGGCTTGAAATGGCCAGAATAGTTTTGGCCATTTTCGGCCAGATCTACTATGATATGTCTATTTTCAGCCATCAATATGGCCAGAAACGGCCATATTAGAGCCTCCCGGAACCTCCCAGGGACTCTCGACAATGACTTTCTTATGACAATTAGCGGTGGTTGGCAGTGGCTTGGGGTGGTGGGGGTGATTTTGTTATAAATTAAAGTTTTATATAACCTGGGGTGTTTTAGCTAAATATGAAATGTTGGGGGTTAAAAGAAATTATTCAAAAATTAATAATAAAAATAATATTATATTAATATTTAAAAAGAGGGTAATTTAGTAATTTAAATAACATACCCACCAATTTATTCCTCTCAACCAAACATATTAATATAACATACCCACCAATTTATTCCAACTAACCAAACACATTTTTCTAAAGATTCTCAGTAATCTTCAAGGTAATATAACTTTCCATTAATATAACATTCCCAATAATCCAACATTCCTTGAACCAAACGCACCCCCGTGTTTGATTATCAAGTAATATAAGATTCTTGTAATTCTTCAAAATCAATAATAATTATTGTTAGTTATACAGGTGGTCATCTGGATACCACATTTTTCTTAGGTGTTCTAAGATTACTTAGTAATCTTAATTTTGTTACAATTTTACCCTAATTATTAAAAATTTTGGACAATAATGCCCTTATTTTGAAAACAATTTACAAGAATATTCATAGACTATTTTCTCCTTACACACAATATTTTTAGGACATTATTACCTAAGACATATAGCCAAATTTAGCCACAATTGGCAACAATCGGCCACCAACCACCACCACCGGACGCGAACGGTCATGGAACAGTGCACGACTGACCATATCCAGTCGGTCGTGCACCGTTTAGGCCACTACTGGTCACGACTGGCGATGGTGGTCAGCAACCGACATTGGCTTGTGTGGGTAGGGGTGATTTTGTTAAAATTTAAACTTTTAGTGGCTGGGGTGTTTTAGCAAAATCTCAAATGTAAGGGGTTAAAAGAAATAGTTCAAATAATAATAATATTAAAAAAGGACAATTTAGTAATCTATATAACATATCCACCAATTTATTCCTCCCAACCAGACATATCACTATAACATACCCACCAATTTATTCCAATCTGACCAAACACATTTAATATAACATTCCTAGTAATCTTCAAGGTAATCTATCTTCACCTTCATGTAACATTCCCAGTAATACAACATTCCATGAACCAAACGCACCCTTAAATGTATATTTTTCTTTGATGATAGATATGCTAAGATGAGTTATGCGTTGCGTAAGGCTCGCTATCCAATCCTTTATCTGTGAATGGTAAATCACTTATAATCCATATTAGAATATATCATAAATTAAAAGTTCAACAACCTTGAAATGATCTGCATATCGGTAAAAACTGCTGGTATTATATGATAAGACTTTTTACATTGCAATATTCTCAAAGGGGAGAAGAAAATCTTGCAAAATGGGCCATGTCATGTCATGTCGCATATAATTTGTAAAACCCTATATGGAAAAATAGTCCTAGAGAGGGGTGAATAGGAGACTTTAAAAATATTTTCGGAATCAAAACTTTCACCAACTCAAACAAGTTATAGACACACAACACCAACAAATATAAACTATAAAAAGGAATGATGTTAAACAATAAGTATGGACAAATGTTAACCAATATAATGAATGAGAGTGATTTAAACAATATGGGTAATCAATAATAAGCAATAAATGTATGAGAATGATAATGATGCTTCAAGTAAATATGCAAGGAATAATAAATGAGTTGAGAGAGAAGAAATGCTTAGAGATTTATAGAGATTTGGAGCTCTATCCATAAGCCTCTTACATCCATTTTTTCAAGGCAACCTCTTTGAAGTTCAATTAGAACCGGATTGCGCCAAATATACTAGTTTGACAGGTTTTCGCCTCTTATAATAGTTTTATAGGATTTCGCCTCTAGATTTATAGGATTTCGCCTACAAAGTGTTTGATAAAAAGTGTGAGAAAGATTGCCTCTTAGCTTAGGCTTAAACACACAATAAGAACAATACTCTCAAAGGTTTGCAAATGAGTACAAGAGAGTGATGCTTTAGATATGGATTTTTAGCTAAAGGGATTATGTGAGAATGTTTTGATATGACTTGAATCTCTGATATTCTCTCTACCTTTCTAAGCAATAAAGTGCTCTATTTAAGCTTTACTTCTCCCTTGGTTGCAAAGAGTCGTTGCTACATTAAATGCATCTCTGAAAAGCTTGTAGACATAAAGGAATGGTTGTGCCATTATCATGAATGGTTGTTCCTGACACCAATGGTAAATTTGTATAGCTTTAGGATTCTGGTATGATCATTCCACTACGAGGAACGGTCGTACCACCACTGCGAATGGTCAGACCAATGGCTCATTCAAAATCCATAAAAGTTCCAAAAGCATGCACGACTTTCTGGAATATTGACATTCAGCAAAGAATGATCTTTGTGAACAGTCGTTCCACCATGGAGAATGGTCATTTCGCTTTTGATACTTGAACTTCAACTTGATCTTTAAGGCTTGTCTTCCAAGATTTGTCAAAGGCACCAAGTATTTGAATTCTAAGAACTTTGACTTTTGACTTGGATGGAATAGGCGTGCTACTTGGTCGTGTTGGTGTGAGCAACTCGGCTCCATTTTGGACAGAAGCATGCACAATCACACGGAACATTGTCATGCTAAGAGGAACGTGCATCTGGGCAACTTTGATACAAAGGAATAGTTGTTCCTTTATCCTGCACGGTTGTTCCAATAGGAAAAACTGCAGTTTGTTTTCGGTTATGACTCTTTGTCATGCCTTATCATGTTTTCAGAAATCCAATCAACTTTTTGATTAGTTTTGGCACATCAAAATATATGAGGGCTCAACATAACTCATGTTAGCCCATAATTAGAAAATTTTCCAACATTCTTCCACTTGGGCAACATGAATTAATTTTAGTTTATTTTCAGAAAAGAAAACAATTTTTGACTCTCGGGTAAACAAACATTTTATTTAAAGTGGCTACCATTTAAAAGAAAACTAATAGTCTAAAGATAACACTTCGACCAATAATCTAGTCAATATGATTATCAATAATGAACCAAGGCAATCTTTACATCTTTTAATCGACATAAGATCAGTCCATGATTACAATTGAAAGTTTTAATCACTTTACCAAGTGAATTGAACCTAAGTAGAAAGGGTTGCTAAGTTGATTTTAGTGTCCATTTATCATAAACATAAAACAATCAAATATGAACCGAAATAAAGAACACCAAGTTTTTACTGTTAGTAAACGGTCCCATATACGCAGCAGAAACAAAAAACTAAATAATTCAGGGATCGTTTACATGAGCCAAGATCAAAGGTATAATTTTACAATTCATATTAAATAAAATCTGCAGAAAACTAAATCTGAGTTTACAGAAAACAAACACACGTTGGAGGCTCCTCCAAATTTGTCGACGAATGTTTTGCTACCGATCCAAGTGTAGGATCGAACCCACGTAGTCCACACGAAGACAATCTCAAAAGAACCAAAGAGGGATTTGCTAGATCCACTTTAGCCTTAAGAACCAAGAACAAAATCAAGCAAATTTTGTTTCAAGAAAAAGGAAATCCGGCGTGGAAGAGAAAATGGGGCAGGGGTTTCTATAAAAAATGATTGAAATGAATTTCTTTCTTTAATTCACAAAGTATTGCACTTATATAGTGCACATGTTGCCCTATTCCCATATGGAATAGGCTTGGGCTCCAACCCAAACACCCCATGTTGCCAAACACTCCCAATTTGATATTTTATTTTTTCCATCATTATCTCAATTAAAATCAATTAATATATATTTAAATATATATTAACATTTAACAATAATGATAATATATTTAAATATGTGCGAACACACATTTAAACGTAATTTCACTTACTTAATTTTTCAAAAAAATTAAATAAAGGCTACGACCTCAGCAAATTTAATTGCACTGTGAAATTACCAAAATACCCTTTCGCCTAAAAAGATGAAAACGCCCTTCTTTCTTCTTGGATCTTAAATTATCTTCTATGTGTGTGACCCATAGGCTCCTCATCATATCGGTAGTGTATAGTATTGCGATTAACACCAATTAATCGTCTCACAAATACACAGACCAAGATTGGCCCCTAACAAGGCATCATGGCCACCCGATAGATTCAGATTCAGCAAAGTAGCTACCTGTCAATGATATGGTTACCGTGCAATTCGATCCTTTCATCATACGTTATCTCGACGAGACGAAGGCATAGAAATAGTGTCAACCTTCGGTTACTCTCGATATTATTTATTCAGTTTCTGGACCAATGACCCGTATTATAAACTAGATAGAGCAACAACTCAATCCCACTGTGGCCACCATTTTAGTGTCATTGCCATTTATTGAATTGCGCCATGAGATAACTTTCTCCTATACTCGAGAGTGATGAATCTTCTGTCAATCCATCATAGTCTTGATACACTCCTTGATGCAGCCAATCACCACCGTATTGACAGCTCTGAAAAGAACTGCATTAAGCTAGTGTCAAACTACACCAATCGGTGCATAAGGCGCTCTGGTGATCTCAAGTCTAAGGATCACATGCACCACCATTCATTAGAGGATTTGTTCCATAGACACTAGGGTTACCATCCATATGGAATCCTCTGGTGGGTCAATCCAGTGAACTTGGTGCGATGTAATCACCTACAGCAAGCACCTATGTGTTGCACCAGGTTGTCACCAAACAACCTTGACAAGTGAGATCAGTCACTGCCTTTCGACAAGGTCGTTCAACACTATTATAGCCTTACCGTATTATATGTGCCCTTACTTCAGAATAATACTGGGGCTATGGACGTTTCTAGAATGGCCACCATATGTGCTCATAGGGTTCTCACTATCAAGATTTGAAACACTTGATACCCTCATCACGGTTCTACCATTCTAAAGACATATATCAATACATATTACAATAATAATGATTTACGCGATATAGAATAAGATGCCTTTTATTATTAATTAATGAACATTATTACAAAGAGTCAATTCTACAATAATTGATTGGCTCTAGGGCACCTACTCCAACATTTAGATGGTTCGGAAAAAAGCCTACATCCATGGGACCAAGTCCAGAATGAAGCTAATCCATTATGGTATACTTTCTAGTTTAATTACAAAGCCAAAGATTAAGCCTCAGTTGCAAGGACTTCCTTGTTTTGCAATGCTTCAATCTTTACCACCTTTGGTCAAACTACGTACTACCATAGCTAGCTCCAAGTACACGAAATTACCTGGTTAGCCTTGAGCTCCTCTTATGGGTACAACAACGAAGATCCACTTTGGTTGAACAGCTCAGCAAGCTTCAAGTATCAACTACATAACCAACGTTGAGTGAAAGGACAATTTCTAAGAACTTTGATGAAGGTATTTGTAAGCCTACCTAAGCATAGAAACCTGATAAAAACAAATGACACCTTTAGGAACATTTAGAGTACTTTCAAGGAAATAATCAGGCTTAAAAACAAATTGTATTGGAGAAGAGTTTATATAAAGAAAATCCGGTCAATGCAAATGGACAGGTGGCTATCAAGAAAACTTTATGGTTTTAACTTTATGAAAAGTTTATTCCATTTCTCTTGGGACCACTGACCATTGTGAATAAACTTTCCAGCTCATTGTATAACAAATTGACAAGTGTTATGGACCACAAACAATATCTCATAAAGAGAAAAAATAAAGCTCACAGGAATATTGAAATGTAATACATGTTTAAACAAAATATCTGCCAGATGCATGTGACCACTCTGACTTTGAGGCACTCACACGGTATGATAGAAAAACAACTTAATTGAAGGTGGTCACTTTGACAAAATGTTGTCACACTAGAAATTTAAACAAAATGATTTTGCTATAAACAAAATGAGGTGTTCATACCATGACTAGTGTTACCACACTTGTAACACCCACATCGAGGTACGTAATTTTACTTATGCCCTAATACCCTTAGTTGGATTTCTTTGAAGTTACCTTAGGCAAATGTGAAGAAAATTCCTTAAAGGTTCATTAGGGGTAAAATGGTCTTTTCGCTCCTAATTAGATGAAAAAGTGGGAAGTGAAAGGAAGCAAAATAATGTGAAGAAGATAATAAAAATGAGGGTATTTTAGTAATTGACTAAAGGACATAGATGGAATTTCATAGAAAGTGCAAGGGCAAAATGGCAATACATGCGTATATTATTTTACATAAGGCTTTATTTGAAGAAACCCTAACACGCCTTCAGCCCTTGTTCACGCCACCTTTACCCCATTTTCTCTCAATTTTCTTCACTAAATTTCAAAGGAAAATCATAGGATTTGGTTTGGATTTTTGGAGATTTTCAATCCTAAAGCATCCTAAGGTAAGATTCTAGCAAAAGGAGTGTGATTAAACATTAAAGTTTTAAATTCTTATGGTTTTTATATGATCTAGGTTCAAGAGGAAGAGATTAGAGCAAAAGGGAAGTGATCTCACATATTCAAGGTAAGTAAACCTAGTTTAAACCTTAATTTGAGCAAGACTTGTGTTGAATGAATTATTGTATATTTGTATGTGATGATATGAGAGAGTTATTGGCTGTTTTTATGTTTAATGATGTGTAATTTCCAGCCATGAGAAATGGTGTATTGTTATGTGATGATTTAGTGAAGTTATGGAAGAATTAGTGTTGAAATTTTTGAAGTGTAGAGAATTGTTGAAAATGGACAGGTTTGATGCTATAATTAGTGAGTTTTTGGCTCACAATTTGGTTGAATTAGAGAGTTGTGGAAGTGTAACCAGCATGGTAGTTGCATGTGCATATGAAGTATTTGATGAAAATCCAAAGAGAAAATGCATGCATGAGTTGGCTAAACCCTAATGAAGAAAGGGTTAGAGAAAGGCAAGAATTGAAGTAGGAAGATTATGTATGGGCTTAACCAAGTGTAAATGTTAGTATTCAAGGGTGCATATTGTTTTGCCAAAATTTAGAATATCACTTGGTCATGTTAGTTCTATGAGAGAAATGACCTTTAGTGTTTGATTCTGGTTCACTACAACAAAATGGCCTACGGTAACATGCAAAAAGTGTTACCGTAGGTAATTCGTAGCATTTATGAGGATGCTATGACAGGCCATGTTACTAAAAAGCAGACATTCGTAACACTTTTTGTATGTTACTAATCATTTCAGTAACTGTCATAAAATGCTGTTGTTAAGTATATTGTAGCACTTATTCATAGTTACGAATGATTTTTGGTAACACTGCAAAAATGCTATAAATAAGTTTTCTGTAACATTCTTAACCTGTTACAGTTTAGTTTTCTGTAACATTCTCAAAATGCTATAAATAAGGTTTTCTGTGACTTTCTTAAAATGTTACAATTAGTTTTCTGTAACATTCTTAAAATGCTATAAATAAGTTTTCTGTAACATTCTTAACCTGTTACAGTTTATTTTTCGTAACATCTCAAAATGCTATAAATAAGTTTTCTGTAACTTTCTTAACATGTTACAATTTAGTTTTCTGTAACATTTCAAAATGCTATAAATAAGTTTTCTGTAACTTTCTTAACTGTTACAGTTTAGTTTTTTGTAACATCTCAAATGTTATAAAAAGGTTTTGTAACATTCTAACAAGTTACTGTTTAGTTTTTTGTAACATTGTTAAAATGCTATAGAAGAGTTTTTAATAACATGTTAAAAGTGCTACCAAAGTATCATTCATTGCATTTAGTAAATGGTACAAAATTATTTCATAACATTTTGAAAATGTTATCAATGTGTCTGTTATACAATATAAAATGTGTATAGTTGTTATTTAAATAATACAAATTATAAACAACGATACACTAATTTTCCAAAGAACATTTCATTGATGGTGAACCTTCATATACAAAAAGTTTACATATATGCCTATTAAATAGGCACCAAAATCCTTTACATCCATAAAATCTAATATGCTTCATATATCTATACATTTTGTAACATATAAACCTTTCTATACAAAAAGTTTTATATGCTAACATATGCACCTATCATTTTTACATTACAATACCTAGATGATTGGAAAATTAACTGAGCAATAGTGAATACCTTCCAATCATTCAAAAAATTCTAACAGCAAAAACCATCAGCAAACCATCTTCCATTCCAAATTGTGCTTTACCAAAAAAGTACTCTTGCATTTCACAACCTACAAAACATTAATACAAAAAATCTTCAAATCCCATGTATATTCAAAGAAGAAAACACATATATATTGTAATTCAAGAACAGATCAAAACAAAAGCACCCCCAATATTTAATGCAAAACAAAGAGGAAAAGAACATGCTTTAATCTCCAACTTCACAAGCATACTATGATAACAGAACATACTATGATATAGTTCCAACAGAAAAAACCTAAAGCCTTGTTAATAAAATATTGTCAACATAGGCACAAAAAATGGTCACGAGAAATACATATTTTACAGTAAAAACAAGAAACGAACTAAACCGTAAGATATACTATCATCATTGGCACAAATATGGTACAAATTACAAAGTTAATCACGTTTCTCCACCAGCAAAGTCTCATTTATCAAACCCAAGGTTCACAGGTCATCAAATTTTTGTTCTAAAGAATAAGTTATCACAAAATCATCCTAGCCAATGAAAGCGTATAAGCAAAAGAATTCCATCTTTGGAAATCATGGTTACTTAACTACATAGGCAAGACAACCAAAGTTAGAACCATACAAGGAAACATAAGGATTATTGTGGCAAGAAATGCAGACTATTAAATCTGCCAACTGTTTCCAGAATTGAGATTACTGACTTGTAAAATTCATAACAATTCAGCCCTTAATCTAAACCTCATGAAACTCTCCAGAATTACACTAGACACATATAGGATTCACCAGAATTTAAATCACTCAATTTGGATAAGTATAAGTGCATTATTCAGTTCTAAAAATGCATGCTCTACAGAAAACATGAAATTCCAGAATTTCATGCAGAATTCAAATTCATTAAAAAATCCAATACTTCGAATTTTGGGGTGAAAAAATTTTAACCAATCTCTAAAAGTCTAAAACAAAATATCTGAAATTTAGTTCATTTACAAACCCGAAACATATATAAAATTTCAGAATTTAGGCTGTCAGAATTTCACAGCATAACTTTTTATAACCAAAAACATACTTAAACTCTTGGTTCTTTAGGATCACATATATGCTCTACCAATAAAACTATTGCATTAAATTCCAATTTCAGCTAACCACAATAGTCAGCCACCATATCCAACATACAATTTCTAATTTCTTTCTATTCACAAACATTATGTTATGCATAAAATGCACACATGCACTTAGTTTCCAAAACAGAAGGCAGAAAAGAGCACCACAATGATTCATAGCACTTAGTTTAATGTTAAGTAAAACAACTTTCAGCACACAAAAGAATAAATCAATCTTTTAAGCACCCCAATGATTCAATCTTATTAAAATCACGCTAATAATTTACTCACTTGAGCAGCTTTCTTTCCCTTCTTACTCAAAAATGCAGAGACAAAATGGAAGAAAATGATTCACCTGAACCAAAGCTTTACTGATTGCTTCTTAAAGAGGTGGGCTTCCATTTTGGGTTCAATAGTTGTGGGTATAGGGATTTTAAGCTAAAAATTTGATAAAACCAATGATTTTCACTAGATTTTCTATGAAGATGATTAGAGGGGTATTTTGTTTGAATGAGTAGGTTGGATGAGTTGAAAATGCTTTATGTGTAGGTGGGCTTCATTGACATAACGAAAATTGTGTTAAAAAGAGCTTGGAGCTGAAATTTTAGTCAGAAGCAAAATTGAAAAGTGGCGTGAATTGGGAAGATGAGTGAAGAGGTGGCGTGAATTGGAGAAAATGAGTGAAGAGGTGGGTGAGAATTGGGAAGATGAGAAGAGTTGGCATGAATTGGAGAAAATGAGTGAGAGGTGGCATGAATTGGAGAGTGTGTGAAAAGGTGGCGGGAATTGGAGAAGATGAGGAATAAGGTAGGGGGGCGGGGAATTTGTTTGGTGGTAGGATTTTTCCGTAAAGTTTAGAAAATAAATTTGTTATTATATTTTGATTTAGTAACACTTTTAAGTGTTACATATTTTATATTTAATGAAATTAATATGATTTCAATACACGCAAATTGCCTACGGGTCGGGACGCGCTACCCCCTACACCCCTACCCAATGACCGAGCAACGAGACTTCGAATGCATATGTGTGACCTCTTATTGTTGAAGTGGTGGACAACTCCAACACTTGGGAGATGAAACGACAAAAAGTGACGAATCACACCAAAGATGAAGGTGAAGACTCAAGACAGTGAAATGGCCTTTTTCAAGCGAGATTTCGAGTCAACCAAGCTTACGGAAGGTGGATCTAATCTTAGGGAGTATGGACCAGCCCCTAGGATGTCTAGAAGTTGCCAAAAAACTAAAAAATTAAAGTCATCAAGAAGATGAATGGTCACAGATAGAGGAAGCTTAATGGCTGTTGGAATCCAGGAAGGTGTTACGTGATGACGGCCATCCATTGGAGAAGGAAAATGGTCATCGAAGGTGGAAGTTGGATGGTCTCCAAAAAATGGATGAAGATGGGTGGACATTTTTGGCTTTGCATTTAACCTTCCATCTTCCTTGTATACTATTTGTAAAAACATTTGTTTGGTCCCTACATGAATGAGATGTAACAAAGTAAACCCCAAATAGTAAATTTGACCCCTAAACAATAAAAATGAGACAAAATCAACCTCATTTCATATTGGTGGGAATAATATTTTGTTTTCCGGTAAATAATTGGGTTTATGGTAACACTTATAAAATGTTACTGTATTTTGATTATATGGTAACATTATAAAAAAGTTACTATATTATTAGGTTTATTGTAACACTTTAAAAATGCTACTGTAGATATATTTTTCATAACATTTAAGAAGAAAAGTTACCATTGATAAAAAATGTGTTACCAAAAGTTAAAGTGTTACATATAAAAATTGTTATCGTAACATTTTAACATCAAGTGTTACTATAGATAGTCTACGGTAACACTTTATGGAAAAGTGCTACTGTCCAGTGTTACCGTAGGCCATTTTTGTTGTAGTGGTTACTTGAACATTTCCTACTTTTTGAATAGCACATGAAAGTGTTAGAAAGAAATTGCAAGTTAAAGTGTTATTTTGATATGGTAATTGTGATGGTAGAGAATGGTAGAATATGTCATGACATACCATTATGCCATAATGAATTTGCAAGTTTGTATATGTGAATTTGGAAAGCATATTAAAGAATGGGCTTGACCATGCATATATTGTGCACATGATATATATGTACAACCTTGATATAGTAAATGAGAATATGAAAGAATATGTTAGCAAAGAATGGGAAAGAAAGAAAAGAAAATGACTAATAATTTTCTTTTAAGCTAACATGCAAGTATGTATATTTTCTCATTTACTAAAGAATGCAAGTAGATAATTTCCATAGCTTGGAAATTCATGTTGAAATGTGTATAGTATCTCTTTCTATTCTCTTTCTACAGCATGCTACGATATAAGGTTTTTGCAATGAGGAACCCGTGAGACAGAGAGGCCACATACACGCCGCCACGAGCGAGCGACATCAGCAGAGAGATACAGTATTTGTACAGTCCATGAGTAGTGTATGTGGATGAGGACTGTACCCGATAGAGCATACCTACATGCATGCCGCCACGAGCGAGCGGCCACAGCAGAGAGATACAATACTTGTACAGTCCGTGAGTAGTGCATGTAGATGAGGACTGTACCCACTCACATGGCCAGAGTTCCAAATCCATGCATCAACCTAGTCTGATCAGCAAACTAGAAAGAATAAAGAAAAGACAGAGAAATAGAGAAGAAAAGAAAGAGATACAGCATAAGAGAAACAGAATCAAAAAAGAAAAGAAAGCTTTATTCTCAAGAAAGTTTATTATTCTGCATATGTATTATGCCACTTACATGATTCAGTATATTCTTATGTGTTTGACGATGTACAATTTTATTCATTGTCTTTGCAAGTTGATAAGTAGCAAATCAGAATATCAGAAAAGAATGCAGAATATCAGAAAAGAATGAAGAATATTATCAAAGATTAAAGTGAGAAAAGGAAAATCAAAACATGAGTAACGGAGGAAGAACAGTAGTGCAGTATAGTTTACTTACTAAGCAATTAGTGCTCACTTTGTTATTCTACTGTTTTGTAGGTACTAAATGATTTAAGACTGGGTGGGACGTCGAGAAGCGGAGGAGTTCGGCAACACTATTCAAGATTACCTTATGCTTACTAAAGTATATCAGTATTTTGTGTATATATTTATATGAATTAAATATTAGAATTTTCGGATTTTACATTATGTATATATGTTTATAAAAGTTATTTAGTGGATTTTATCATATATTTCTTAAAGAATTGCTAGCTATACAGTGTATTACAACATTGGAATCATAAGCTGACAAAAAAACTTACAACAATTACTAATAATCAAATCACATGGATCAGTAATTTGGGAGTGTAGCAGTAATAGCACCCAACAAGGTGATAAAGACATGTGCTATTTTCCTGTTAGTCCTGTTTATGATTTCCTATTGTTAGAGTAGATGCCCTAGAGCCAATCAATTATTGTAGAATTGACTCTTTGTAATAATGTTCATTGATCAATAAAAGGCATTTTATTCTATATCGCGTAAATCATTTTTATTGCAATATGTATTGATATATGTCCTTAGAATGGTAGAGCCGTGACGAGGGTATCAAGTGTTTCAAATCTTGATAGTGAGAACCCTATGAGCACATATGGTGGCCATTCTAGAAACGTCCGTAGCCCCAGTATTATTCTGAACTAAGGGCACAGATAATACGGTAAGGCTATCATAGTGTTGAACGACCCTGTCGAAAGGCAGTGACTGATCTCACTTGTCAAGGTTGTTTGGTGACAACCTGGTGCAACACATGGGTGTTTGTTGTAGGCGATTACACCACAGCAAGTTCACTGGACTGACCCACCAGAGGATTCCATATGGATGGTAACCCCAGTGTCTATGGAACAAATCCTCTAACGAATGGTGGTGCATGTGATCCTTAGACTTTGCTTTGTTTTGATGTAGTTTTGTTAAGTTGAGATGTGAATCGTCAACTTAATTTGGAAAGCTTTTGTGTTTTTCAGGTTTGATTGAGTAGATTGGAGCATTGGAATGAATTAGGACTTAGCTTAAAGAAGTTGAGATTACCTAACATTTTTGAACGACCTAGCCGTGGTGACTTAAATTTGGACATAACCAGAGTCGTGCGGAACATATTAGGGTATTTTTTAGTTTTTCTTTCCTTTTCACTTGGGACTCTTTTGGTATTTAAGTAGATTGAGATTAACTAAAAGAGAATGAATTTTGCATATTTTGGAGAAGATAATGCATTCTTGGGCTTGGAGACTGAAGATCAATTTAGAGTTTGATTTTTGTTTATTTTCAAGTCTGAACATGTTTTCTTTTTTCTCTGTTATTTCTTTGTTCTTAGGATGAGTAAATCTCTTTTGTTAGGGGCTTGGACCCTAATTATGTTTTGAACAATTTTTATTCTTGATACCAGATTTATTTTTATGAATTGTGCAAGAGTTTAGGTTTATGCTTTATAATGTTGGATTGATTCAATTACCTTGATGATGTTTTGAATAGAAGGTAGGGTTTATTGCTTATTCTATTCATAATTGTTTTAGTGGAATACCATTGTAGCATATTAAAACTGGAAGTAATGAATAGAGATTCTAGTAATTTGTGGTCCACCTAATTCATAATCGAATAGGGCGAATTAGTGTAAGGGATTGTGAATTTATGCTTCTTAATTTCAGAGTAACTGATAGGGATCTGTATTAAGTTGAATACATGCCTGAATAAGGATATTGCCTTAGAAGAATCCTACCATTCATAGCACAAACAGGTATTAAGAGTAGTTTTTCAGCATAAGTAGGGGAAATCTGTACCTTAACTTCTTATATGCAATTTCTTCACATTATTTTTTGTTAATTTAGTTATTTTTAATCGTTAGTTTTACACTCTAAAATTTATTTTCTCAAATAACTAGGTAGTTTTAGGTAATAAGATATTGCTTTGTCTCTATGGGACGATACTCAAACTCATCACTTTACTACTTGAACACACTAGTGCACTTGCTAAGTTGATTTAGTCGCATCAGCTGTTTCCTGGTGGTGGAGAGGGTGAATGAGACGCTAGGGATTGGTCCCTGGTTGTACCCAGAAAAAGAACAGATGGATGTTGGGGAGAACCCTTCTTTGTCACAGGAGCGCGGAGAACTAAGCACTTCGATGGCTTCGAGCATATTTTTCCCAGGGTGGCCAGTGCTGTAGGAATTGGTTACCTATAGACATTTGAGGAAGATAGGAGGATGTCACTCCTAGATATGTTACTTGTTCTCCCAAGCATTCTTAGGGTAAGTTTCACATCTTATTACTTCGGTATACATTGTTGTTAATGCTTTTTGATGCTTGGGGCTCATAGGGCTTAAAAATCCTTAGGATGTTTTGTCAGGAGTTTTGAGGGCTAAAATTTTTTGATAGTATCTATGCCGAGCTTAAAGGCTTAAAAATCCTCAGTGCACAGGTCAGGAGATGGAGTCGAGCTCAATGTCTCAAAGGTAGACATGCAGAGAGGACAGTGATGGCAACAAAAGCGAGGAGTTGAAGACTTATAGAGGAGTTTGAATTGAAGAAAGCACGTTTGAGTCTTGGTTAGCCAACCTTTCGGGGAAGAAGAATGCCTCGAGGTTGACTTGAAGGAATCCCAGGCTAGGATTTTTGAGCGAAAACGATGTCGCTAAATTGAACGCAGTTGTAAAAGGAAAGGAAGTCAGGAAAACACTACGTAGGTGACAATGTCCCTCATGACGTCCCTTTGGGAGTGAAACCCTGATGTTATTTCTTTTCTCCCTGATCATGTCAGCGAGTTGGAAATGTTCGAGATCAAAGCGTCTGGGGGTGTGCTCTCGTCAAGGAAGCTGCCGAGGTTGCCCTACCCCGGAGATGCTTCTTTCCTTCTCTCGACCGTAGCCATATTTTTGCTCCTTCCTTGTTTGCTTTTGTACTCTTGCCATCATGTAAATAACTTAAGTGAATAAAATACCTTTTAAATTTGTTTCTGAGCCATCTTTTGTTTGCTCATTAGCTTTGTGCGAGCTTATTGTGTGTGTTCGAGGTTCACTTTTTTCCCAATGTTGGGTTGTGTAGATACTTGTGTCTCAAGGTCTAGATTGTCATTTCAGCTCGGTGTCACTAGCAAGGCTGATGTGACAACCACTGTGAGCAGGCCCTTGAGTTGGGACAGTAGACATCACTCAAAAGAGCTACTGTCAAGTGGTCTTCGCGGATCCACCTCAAGACACTTTTAGGTTTAGGTGTTCGCCTCATCCTAATCTTTTTTTGGCCGAGGTATAAAGGGTCTACCTAATGTCTCGTCATCGAGTTGAGGCTGAGATGGTGCTTTTCCAAGTCGTTTAGCCGAGTTTGGGAGTTAGCCCCTCTTTAACTTAAGTTTTGGTGATGTTGTCTTAGCTCCTATACAATTGTATCATTGTCTTAAACAGAAGACCTTAAGTTAGGAAGTATTCCTCAAACCAGCATGTTGTTGCTGATGGGCGTGTCCTTGCGTGGGGTCAGCCTACTATATAATACTTTCAGGTACTGGTGTTATAGGCTCTGGGGATTCTCAAGCCATGAGCAACTCCAAGTGGAAAGTTCCTAGGGTGATCTTCTTTGAAATTATAGGGACCTTACCAATTGTGTCCGAGATGCTGACTTTTGGCTCTTTGGTGTTCAAGGGACCTTTCGTAGGAGGTTGCCCACCTTGAAATCCTAGTTCTTGCCTTCGAGTCAAATATTTCTTGGCCTGCTATTGGTATGAGGCCATACGCAGTTGAGCTTTATTTCAATGCTCTTCCATTAGGTCCAATCTTAAGTGCACGAGTGTATGTTGTTCTCTCTTGAAGGCCTCGGCCAAACTTGTCAATTCTAACTTCTACTGGTGCCATTGCTTCACAACCATATGCTAAGGAGAAAGGGGTTTCTCCCATTTGGTCTGTGTGTTGTCCGGTATGATTATAACACTTCGGGGGGCTCTTCGCCCAATTTCCTTTGGATTTGTTGAGCTTTGCCTTTAGATGTGGTTATGACTTTATTTAAGCTTCGACTTGTCCATTGATTGGGGTCGGTAAACTGTCGAGAATCTTTTCTTATGTCGAGCCTTCTAGAAAACCTAGAACTCTTTGTTGTGAACTGCTTCCTGTTATCAGTAGGTTGCATATGATATGCAACCAACATATAATATTCTTATATCACAAAGCTCTTTATCTTACTAGTTGTGATCTCATTAGTGGATCGATCTTTGCCATTTGGTGAAGTAATCGCAAGCGACTACCATGTACTTGACTCCACATTTTCCCTAAGATAGGGGTGATTAGGTTAATCCCCACATAGAAAAGGGTCACAGCTTGACAAAGTAAAGCTCCTGCGAAGGGCACGAGGTATCGTAGCAAATTCTGACAATTATCATATTTGCGTGTAAAGTTCTAGCATCTTCATAGATAGTCGACCAATAATACCCCGTGTTTGAGATTTTGTAAGCCAAGGATCGTCCACTGGCTGGTTTTCGCATACCCCTCATAGTTTTCTTCATAATATAGCCTACCTCATTCCATCAAATGAAGTTGTGGTAACCAAGTGAAGTTTGGTTACATTTAGAAAGAATTTAAGTAGAATATTTGAAGTGTTTTTCTTGGCCATGTTTAGATTTATTGTGGAGGAGTTTTTCTCCATGAATGGATGGTTAAAGAAAGAAGTAGAGATGTATCAAAAATAGAATTAAAGTATGCATGCATTATGTTTGATGAAATGCCTAAGTGAAAAGTCTAAGTGAAAACTGCCCTGTCACAGCCGTGACCTTCTGAGTGATTTTTGGGCATCTTACAGATTGAACTGGGTTGAGACCAAACATAAAAGTTGTAGCCATGTCTCTAAGCTTTAAAATGAGACCAAAATCGTAGCAATCCGATATGTATAACTCAAGTGATGCCTTCTTGAGTGTGACCTGTGCAGAATGACTATCTTGATGCAACATTGCATTTGTGCATTTCATGAGTGCATTAATGAGCATGAATCATCCATATGCATTAATTATGCATTACAGAAAGAGTAGAAAAAGAGTAGAGAACTTTGAGTGTGAGCTTTATTAAGAGAAAAAGAGAATAGAGTAGGTTGTAGATGGGGAACCTGTGAGTAATGGGTAGAGTATGCCCGCGTGTACGCCGCATTGAGAGAGCGACATGAGTATGAGAGAGAGAAGTGGTGTAGCCCATGAGAGTGCATGCGGATGAGGACTATACCTGAGAGTACCCGAGAGAGAGATTATATACTCACATGGCCAAGGGTTTCGAATCCATGCATAATCGAGTCCGATCGGCTAAGAACGAGTAGAAGTCACCGAGAGTGGGAGTGAGTCCCGACCGTGCCCTCGGTAAGATGGGGCTGTGACTTACTAAAGAGAGTTAGTAGAAAAGAGTTCTAAGAAAGAGAAAACAGAGAGAAGTATAAAAGAGAGAGTAAAAGAGAATTGTAAGGAAAGACTTAAAGAGAGAGAGAGAGTTACGAGGATAGATGACTAGAAGGTTTACTTACTGAGCATTATTTGTGCTCATCCCGTTGTCTTTCTATGTTTTTGCAGGATTTAGGTGAGGACACTGTTGGATGGACGTCAGCACGCGAGGAGGAATGGCTACACTGTCTACATAGTTTTTGATAGTTTTTGTTTATGATACTAATTTTGTATAAAGAATGTATATGTTTAATAAAAGTAAAATTTGGGCCCAACTACTTATGTTATTATACATGTATTTCATTATGTATATTTTTATGAGTATTTGATTAAGAAGTAGTTATTACATTGAATGTGTCAAGTCACCTAAGAGTGAGTATCAGATGACTAGTAGTAGGAATCAAGTTGTTGGCACGAACCTTGAGAGCAGTTTTAAGGAGGTGGCTATCCTCAAGATCGAAGATTTCAAAAAGGAGCCTCTCCCTGGTATCAAGCATACCACAGTAAGGATGGAAGGTGGTGACTCTAGTGAGGAAGTTGTCCCAATGGTGGCAGAAGTGCAAGTTGGTCGTCTTCCTTTCCCTTTGCCCAAGGATGAGTTAGTCTGAATTCATGAGGACCATGGGTTTCCCACCAGACTGTAGGTGATAGATGGTTATCCACCAGATAGCCCACCTAGCGGCTTTGCATCGATGTCAGAATTCTGCTATGGTATAGGGTTTTTATCCCACCACACCCTTTTATCTTTAAGTTGTTTTAACGATTCCAGATTGCCCTGCTGCAAATGTCAGCCAATTCTTATTTGTACATGGTGGGCATTTACATTGCTTTCTAGAGGGCCTGCTTGGGCGAGCTTAGAGTGACTGAGCTTGTTTATACCTATAATTTGGAGCTTGTTTATACCTACAATTTAGAGCTTGTTTATACCTACAATTTGAAGAAGATGAAAGGAAGGCCTTAGTACCTTTCCAAGGTGACTCGCCCCTGTCTGCCGGGATTAATAGGGAATCCCAGTAAGATCGATAACTAGATTTCTAACTACTTCTTTCGCCCTTGGAGCGGGCGATGCTCTTTCGAGGAAGCTAGTAGGTGACCATTCTCCTTATTTGTGGTCTGCTGGGTATGAGAGTCCCTACTGATTTTGTTTGCTTATTTTTTATTTTTTCGCAGTTAGTCGCAAATAGCTTGAGGTCGGCGAGGGTTCCTTGAATTAGATCCAATGACTCTCCACGCTTCTTCTAGTAGAACGCCACTTGGATGATTACTCGGGATAACCTGACCCTTTTCGGTTTCTACCCCGTAGTCGCGAAGTTTTGGACCATCATCTCCAAGTCCCAAAAAACCAATAAGTGGAGATTGCCTACCCTATTTAATCATTCAAGATAAGTGTGCTAACCTTTTGTGTTTACCTATGCAAGGATGCATTCTCATAAATTGGATCGGTCTCCCTCTCCAAGGAGGTTAAACTTGGGGCCTCTGAAGTCTAGTGGGCCTCAGAAGAGAGTTGCTGATAAGTTGCATAAATTTTGTGTTTTTAGGTTTGTTTTTATAGACGTTTAGTTAATTTCTCATTTGTTTTCTTTGTTTTGATGTTAGTTTTTGTTAAGTTTGAGATGTGAATCGTCAACTATTAATTTGGAAAGCTTTTGTGTTTTTCAGGCTTTGATTGAGTAGATTGGAGCATTGGAATGAAATTAGGACTTAAAGCTTAAAGAAGTTGAGATTACCTAACATTTTTGAACGACCTAGGCCGTGGTGACTTAAATTTGGACATAACCAGAGTCGTGGCGGAAACTATTAGGGTATTTTTTTAGTTTTTCTTTCCCTTTTCACTTGGGACTCTTTTGGGTATTTAAGTAGATTGAGATTAACTAAAAGAGGAATGAATTTTGCATATTTTGGAGAAGATAAGATGCATTCTTGGGGCTTGGAGACTGAAGATCAGATTTAAGAGTTTGATTTTTGTTTATTTTCAAGTCTGAACATGTTTTCTTTTTTCTCTGTTTATTTCTTTGTTCTTAGGATGGAGTAAATCTCTTTTGTTAGGGGCTTGGAACCCTAATTATGTTTTGAACAATTTTTATTCTTGATACCAGATTTATGTTTATGAACTTGTGCAAGAGTTTAGGTTTAATGCTTTATGAATGTTGGATTGATTCAATTACCTTGATGATGTTTTGAATAGAGAAGGTAGGGTTTATTGCTTAATTCATATTCATAATTGTTTTAGTGGAATACCATTGTAGCATATTAAAACTGGAAGTAATCGAATAGAGATTCTACGATTAATTTGTGGTCCACCTAATTCATAATCGAATAGGGCGAATTAGTCGTAAGGGATTGATGAATTTATGCTTCTTAATTTCAGAGTAACTGATTAGGGATCTGTATTAAGTTGAATATCATGCCTGAATAAGGATAATTGGCCTTAGAAGAATCCTACCAGTTCATAGCACAAACAGGTATTAAGAGTAGTTTTCAAGCATAAGTAGGGGGAAATCTGTACCTTAACTTCATTAATACTGCAAAGTTCTTCACATTATTTATTTGATTAATTTAGTTATTTTTAATCTGTTAGTTTTACACTCTAAAATTTTATTTTCTCAAATAACGTGTAGGTAGTTTTAGGTAATTAAGAATATTTGCTTTGATCTCTATGGGACGATACTCAAACTCATCACTTTACTACTTGAACACAACTAGTGCACTTGCTAAGGTTGATTTAGTCGCATCAGCTGTTTCCTCGGTGGTGGAGAGGGGTGAATGAGACGCTAGGGATTGGTCCTCATGTTGGTTACCCAGAAAAAGACCAAGATGGATGTTGGGGAGAACCCTTCTTTGTCAACAGGGAGCGCGGAGAACTAGGCACTTCGATGGCTTCTGAGCATATTTTTCCCAGGGTGGCCATGCTGTAGGAATTGGTTACCGTATAGACATTTGAGGAAGATAGGAGGATGTCACTCCTAGATATGTTACTTGCATTCTCCCAAGCATTCTTCAGGGTAAGTTTCACATTGCTTATTACTTCGGCCTCTATACATTGTTGCTTAATGCTTTTTGATGCTTGGGGCGCATAGGGCTTAAAAATCCTTAGGATGTTTCGTCAGGGAAGTTTTGAGGTGCTAAAATTTTTTGATAGTATCTATGCCGAGCTATAAAGGGCTTAAAAATCCTCAGTGGCACAGGTCTAGGAGATGGAGGTCGAGCTCAATGTCTCAAAGGTAGACATTGCAGAGAGGACCGAGGTGATGGCAACAAAAGCGAAGGAGTTTGAAGATCTTATAGAGGAGTTTGAATTGAAGAAAGTCACGTTTGAGTCTTGGTTAGCCAACCTTTCGGGGAAGAATGAATGCCTCGAGGTTGACTTGAAGGAATCCCAGGCTAGGATTTTTGAGCCGGAAAACGATGTCGCTAAATTGAACGCAGTTGTAAAAGAGGAAAGGAAGGTCGGGTAAAACACTACGTGGGAGGTGACAATGTCCCTCATGACGTCCCTTTGGGAGTGAAACCCTGATGCTAATTTCTTTTTTCTCCCTGATCATTGTCAGGCAGAGTTGGAAATGTTCGAGATCAAAGCGTCTGGGGGTGATGCTCTCGTCAAGGAAGCTGCCGAGGTTGCTCCTAGCCCCGAGGATGCTTCCGTTCCTTCTCCTCGACCGTAGCCATATTTTTGCTCCTTCCTTGTTTGCTTTTGTACTCTTTGCCATCATGTAAATAAAATCTTAAGTGAATAAAATACCTTCTTTAAATTTGTTTCTGAGCCAATCTTTTGTTTGCTCAGTTAGCTTTGTGGCGAGCTTATTGTGAGTGTGTTCGAGGTTCACTTTTTTCCCAATGTTGGGTTGTGTAGATACTTGTGTCTCAAGGTCTTAGATTTGTCATTTCAGCTCGGTGTCACTAGCAAGGCTGATGTGACAACCACTTGTGAGCAGGCCCTTGAGTTGGGACAGTAGACATCACTCAAAAGAGCTACTGTCAAGTGGTCTTCGCGGATCCACCTCAAGACAACTTTTAGGTTTAGGTGTTCGCCTCATCCTAATCTGTTTTTGGCCGAGGTATAAAGGGGTCTACCTCAATGTCTCGACATCGAGTTAAGGCTGGTAGATGGTGCTTTTCCAAGTCGTTCTAGCCGAGTTGTGGGAGTTAGCCCCTCTTTAAGCTTAAGTTTTGGTGATGTTGCTCTCCTAGGAGTCTTAGCTCATTGTCTTAAACAGAAGACCTTAAGTTAGGATAAGTATTCCTGCGAACCAGCATGTTGTTGCTGAGTGGCCGTGTCCTTGCGCGGGGTCAAGCCTACTATTTATAATACTTTCGGAGGAACTTGGTGTTCCAGGCTCTGGGGATTCTCGAGCCATCGAGCAACTCCAAGTGGAAAGCTCCTAGGGTGATCTTCTTTGAAATTCAATAGGGACCTTACCAATTTGGTCCGAGCATGCTGATGTTTGGCTCTTTGGTGTTCAAGAGGACCTTTCGTAGGACGAGGTTGCCCACCTTGAAATCCTAGTTCTTGACCTTCGAGTCAAAATATTTCTTGGCCTGCTATTGGTATAAGGCCATACGCAGTTGAGCTTTATTTCAATGCTCTTCCATTAGGTCCAATCTTAAGTGCACGAGTGTATTGTTGTTCTCTTCGTTGAAGGCCTCGTGCCGAAACTTGTCAATTCTAACTTCTACTGGTGCCATTGCTTCACAACCATATGCTAAGGAGAAAGGGGTTTCTCCCATTGTGGTCTGTGTGGTTGTCCGGTATGATTATAACGCTTCGGGGGGCTCTTCCGCCCAATTTCCTTTGGATTTGTTGAGCTTTGCCTTTAGAGTGTGCGTTATGACTTTATTTACAGCTTCGACTTGTCCATTGGATTGGAGTCGGTAAACTGTCGAGAATCTTTTCCTTATGTCGAGCCCATCATAGAAAACCTAGAACTCTTCGTTGTCGAACTGCTTCCTGTTATCAGTAATGGTTGCATATGATATGCCAAAGCAACATATAATATTCTTATATACAAAGCTCTTTATCTTACTAGTTGTGATCATCATTAGTGGATCGATCTTTGCCCATTTGGTGAAGTAATCGACAACGACTACCATGTACTTGACTCCACATTTTCCCTAAGATAGGGGTCCGATTAGGTTAATCCCCCACATAGAAAAGGGTCACAGCTTGACAAAGTAACAAGCTCCTGCGGAAGGGCACGAGGTATCGTAGCAAATTGCTGACAATTATCACATTTGCGTGTAAAGTTCGTAGCATCTTCATAGATAGTCGACCAATAATACCCCTGTTTGAGAATTTTGTAAGCCAAGGATCGTCCACTGGCGTGGTTTCCGCATACGCCCTCATAGTTTTTCTTCATAATATAGCCTATCTCATCCCCATTCATGTTAGAGTAGGTTCCCTAGAGCCAATCAAATATTGTGTTATTAACTCTTTGTAAATCATGTTTATTTATCAATAAAAGGCATTTTCTTCCATATCATGTAATTCATATTTGTATGTCTTGATATATGTCCTTAGGATGGTAGAATCGTGACGAGGGTATCGAGTGTTTTAAATCTCAATAGTGAGAACCCTATGATCACATATGGTGCCCATTCTAGAAATGTCTATAGCCCGAGTATTATTTTGACCAAGGGCACAGATAATACGGCAAGGCTATCATAGTGTTAAACAACTCTATCGAAAGGTAGTGACTGATCTCACTTGTCAAGGTTGTTTGGTGACAACCTAGTGCAACACATAGGGTATTTTCTATAGGCAAGTTCACTAGACAGACCCACTAGAAGATTCCACATAGATGATAACCCTAGTATCTATGGAATAAATCCTCCAACGGATGGTGGTGCATGTGATCCTTAGACTTGAGGTCACCGGAGCGCCTTATACACCAACTAGTGTAGTTTGACACTAGCCCAACGTAGTTCTATTCAGGACTATCAGAATGGTATTGGGAGACTGCATTGAAAAGTGTATCAAAACTATGGTGCATTGACAAATGATTCATCACTCTTGGGTACCGGAGAAATTATCTCACTGTACAATTCGGTGAATGGCAACCTGGTGACCAATATAATTCCTCATATTAGCGAAATGGTCACAATTTTGATATTTATAGTGACAAATTAATTTGTTGCGAGAAGCCTAAATTCTTGTAGTGGGGGGCACCAAAAAAGAACAAGAGGAGCAGCACAAAAGAACCTCCAAGCACCAGCATTTGAATCACATGTTACTGTTACTTGTATACAAATGCCTTAAACAAAGTATCCAGACAATTCTGCATCAAGGTACATGGGGTCTCCTTATATATTGTTTTTTAAACTTGTACATCCATTGCCAACAAGTAATTGTTAGAAAGCTAAATTAGGAGTGAACCAGACTAAGGGATCTAATTCGTATTTTCTTACAGTTGCAATTAGGAACATCTTCCACTTGCGTTGAAGATGAATGTGCAAGACAATTGGTGAATTTGAAAGGGAGAGTTGTCAACTCTTGGTTATTGGATAATCCTTGGCAAGCTTGACCAAATGTATATCCCAACACAATACCAATCAGGACTGTTGTAATACTTTCTCTCTCTAGCTAGTATACTCGTAAAATAACAATAAAACTCACTAAAAATATATAAGAAAATATACATGTAGATGAGTATAAAATAATGGGCCCATATCTAATTTTTTTCTTTATATACAAATATTTACATAATATAATACAGTCACAAAACAACAACTCGACAGTGTTGCCAAACCCTTTCGCTTCTTAACGTGCCAAGCGACCGCATCTCACCCACTACCTGCAAAAACATTGAAAACAACGGGATGAAAACTAATTGCTCAGTAAGTAAACCCACTATACTACTCTTCTCTCTGTTTATATTCTGAATTTCTCTCCTTACATCACACTTCTCTAATCTTCACTGTTCTTTCTTTGTTCTTTCTCTGTTTCTAATTTCTCACTACTCATGATAGTAGGCATGGTATTATGCATAGGTATGATGCAAATGCACAATGCATAGGATGTGCATTTTATTTTCTGTTTTTCTATTTTTCTTATTCTGTTTTCTGTTTCTTGTCTTTGTATTACTTTCTATGCTTCTTTTCTTTCTATTCTTTATTTATTTCTATTCTTTTCTTTCTTTCTATTCTTTCTTTTCTTTTCTTTCTTTCTATTCCTTTCTTTCTTGCCAATCGGACTCGGTTGAGGCATGGATTTAGAGCCCTGGCCGTGTGAGTGTATTCTCTAATTCTGGGTACAGTCCTCATCCACATGCACTTCTAACGGACTGTATAATTCTTTTTCTAATTCTGAGGCCGCTCACTAAAGGCGGCGTGTGGCATGCTGCGGGGCTATGTCACTCATGGGTTCCCCATCACAACAACCTTCTCTTCTTTTATCTTTTTACACTTCTTTAAATAAAATTAACTTCTTTAATATTTCTCTTTTCTTTCTCTTTATTCTTTGTTCTTTAATGCTCTTATGAGTATGTATGCATGTAGATGGGCTCATGCTTATTATTCTTTCTAAATTCACATGTTTGGATGCAATAATGCAATATGGAGAGTAACCATCTACAAACTCATCTCAAGATAACAAATAATCATACTCATACATGCATTTCTCTTTGACATTTCATCAAACAATTTATATGCACACATCAACTCTAATTTGGCTACACTTCTACCTCTCTTCTAAGCCACCAAAATTTGGAATAAAACACACCAAGATTAACGTCAAACCTGTCCAGGATTCACACTCCATAAATTCTACTCCAATTCTTCCATAATTCACCCAAACTCTCATCAAACATCAAGTGTACAAACACTACTTCTCATGGATAAATTCTAACCATCATTCAATATTCATTCCATCAACAATTCCTCATATATAAGCACATACATGCATAAAAGAAATTCTCTACACAATATTACTCCAATCATAACTAGGGTTGGATTTACTTACCTTAGATGTGAGCAATCCAACACTTTAGTAGTCTTCCTTGATCCAACTCTCTTTCTCTTAAATCCTATGAACACAAATCATAAGAATTCAACACTTTAAAAATTAAATCTCACATCTTAGTGCAAGGATCTTACCTAAGGATGCTTGGGATTGAAATTCCACTAAAAACAAACCAAGATCTATGAATTTCCATGAAAAATGAGTGAAGAAATTTGAGAGAACTTGGGTGGAAGGTGGCATGAATGGATGAGAAGAAATGGCTAGGGTTTCATTCTTCAGCTCTTGATATAACAAAATATTACTTATTAGTTCCCCATTTTACCCTTGCACATTCTATGAAATTTCATCTATGTCCCTTAGTCAATCACCATAATGCCCTCATTTTTATTCACTTCTCCATGTTATTCTACTTCTTTTCACTCCCCACTTTTTCAACTAATTAGGAGTGAAAAGACTGTTTTACCCCTAATAAAATTTTAAGGCATTTTCTTCACACTTGTTCAAGATAACTTTAACAAAATTCAGCTAAGGGTATTAGGGCATAAATAACGCTATGTACCTTGATGTGGGCGTTACAACTGCTATTGCATTCCCAACTTGTGTGTATGAAATGAAAAATAACCCTGAATGTTTAGGACTAAAAACTAGACCCTTTTCTGTAATTCTAAGGCTGGGGAATTCTGCAAGTTTTAAAATGTCCAATTAGGGAGAGAAAGTCTTAAAATGACAACACCATACCATAGTATTCATACGCCCTCTAATAAAGTTTTGCAAAATATATATTTAAGATAATGAAACTCCAATACAAAAGCTATTCAAAGGAAAATCCAAAATAGTTCAAAGTCACTTGCCTATCTTTAATAGACCCAAAAAGTCAATAGCAATCTGGGAATCCTTATAATCTTGCATTTTCACGGATTGTGAGTAATCGATCTTGTAAAGGATGAAGTACACTCTGGAACAAATAATTATGGGGACGTATATTGAAATTGGGTTATTCAGTAGAACATGATATCTTATACCTTTTTATCTTGAAGAACAAAGACACCTGGTAGGTCCCTAAAGTTTGCACCCTAAAAACAAATAATAGGCAGAGTTGATCAATGATAAGAAATATCCAAAAGAGGTGTAAAACCAATAAAATGGTGTAATGTCATTAGGTAAAGCAATGAAACCTTTTTTTTTTTTTTTGGAATATAGCAGACTTTTCATAATCATCTTCATTCAACTTCAACGACCGAAGATCATACGTCATGGTGCATTTTAAGGAGTAGAAAGACTGACCACATCTACAAAGATGCAAAAGCTGATCAACTTAATACCATTCATTAGTTGGATATTTTATAAGATTTACATTTCCAAGAGCAATATAAATTCTATTAAGCTTACAATTTCACTTTAGTCTGATATATTTTTGAAACTATGTGCGAGCTATTGTCTCATACTTCCTCTCATCTTAACTCTCATCATTTGTAACCTAAGATGAGAATGAAATTTTCAAAATTGACATCAAACAACACAAAACACTAAAGCTTTTTGAAAAATTTAATATAAAAAATATATTTTTAGGAGCAACACTTATTGGTGGGGATCTTATTGCATCGTCAAGACAAGCGGCCTTTTTTAATTGACGAGGTTGGTCCTTGATATATGCAATAGTGACTTCCTAGATGAATGACAAATATTGGTAATTTTTTGCAAACACTAATCACATATCGGTTAAAAGACACATACCTCAAACTTAGTTGGAATAAGACCGGCCCTTGGATAAGACCTCATAAGTTAGCAATGGATATTGTGGTAGTTTTTGATAAAAGAAGAAAAGCCGATAAGATCACATAGCTCATGGTGTCATGTTCAAATGAAATTAAAGAATACACTTGCCTTAAACAAGAAAACCCACATCCGAAATTGTGCTAAACCATAAGAACCTGCTGCCATCACCCCTAATCGAGTTTGACAGTCCATGGAAACAAGACATCTGATATCATATCTAATCAAAAATCCACCACCAAACTTTAAAATATCTACAACATTCTCCATTAGAACATATCTTGGCTTCTAAAACTCAATAATGTCCATGAACACTACTAGCTAATGATCTTTTATGCCTTCGAAGGTAGCTTTTTAGTTTCTGAAACGATTGAAACCAGTAACTCCTTGACATGGAGGCCCCCCACATATAAAATCAATCAACATAGTCTTACATAGACATTCAAAAAAAATGAACGTTATGAAAATAATAATAATAATAATAATAATAACCACTAACAAGTAGACAATCATAGAAAATATATGATAAGGAACTCACAGGAAGTAGCAATATCTTTGACTTAAACCCTTTTGTAACATAATCTTTCAGTTTCTCCTCGCAGTTACTGATGCAAATGTAAAGTGACATAAATTTGTTGTACAAGAAACAAGAAAAAAATGAAAGGAGAAAATGCAATGACAATTACATAAAGGAGTACGTCAAGTCCTTAATAGGCTCCCAAGTGTCCTCACTAGGACCGTATCCCTTCCAACGCAATTGAAATTCATATATGATAAATAAAAGATTGTTATTAAGTTTACCAAGATGACAAAATGCAGAATACCGAGATAAAAAGCAACCTCAGAGCAACGAAAAAATATTGGTTAACCCTATACATTTCTCAAAAACATAAGTTCTCAACCAAACTATATTAATTTGGAATTTAGGAATAACAAGACAAGAGTGTTATATCCATGTCAATATGTAGCTAAATAAGTCCAATATGCTTGTATGTTTGTTCCCTTGTTCATTTTTTATTGGGAACCATTGCCTAGTGATATAGTTAAAACTCTAGGCAGACAAATGTAAAATGCATTGAGGTAAGACTGAATCAAAATCAAACTCCCAAGACCAGCTTAGGCAGGAATACATGGCAATGAATAAGGAAACAAGAGATGAGTAACTATGGGCAATCGATAGATGTCAAATTTTAGTTCTCTACCTCCATTACATTTATAGAAATATTGATTAGACAAAATTAAAATAAAGCAATGCCATAAATTTGCCAAACAATGAAGGAAACGCCACAACTATCAAAACTAGAAAACAAACATTTCAAAGGAAAAAGTGAATAAAAGATGAAGAAAAATTTGATCAGTGATGACATGTGCCATATAAAGAGCTTTACAACAAAGACAATAGAACAAATATGACATGTGGCCAATCTTTTCCAAATGAAATGTAGAATACCTTAAAATACACTCTAGGTTTCTTCACTTTGTTAGGATCACCATAACAAACAACTAATAACCTCTCCGCTTCAAATTTCTCACAAAAAACAATGGAGGCTTTATCGTTTTCTTCTTCATCTTCTTCTTCTTTGCTAACTGAGTTCAAACTCTACTCTAACCCTTTATCTAAATCAAAAATGAGAATTGTTGGCACAACTTTTCCCATTCCTTCAAGAAAGACAAAAAAATCTTCCATTGCCTCATTATATTCCTCACATGTTTATCCAAAAAATGATGAGATATCAAACTTAATTGAACAAATCTTCAACATGTGAACAATTAAGAGTACTAATTTAAAAGGACACTATACCTGTGTCTCGGGATGATTGTATTTCAAACTTTTACATGCATCAATATTTATGTCAATAGCCCACCTCTACATTAAACACAATAAGGAATCAACATGCTTCCAATTAGTTAAAAAGTAATATCTTCGATATTGACATAATGCAAATCCTTTCACTAACAGTTAATGGAAATATCATCAGATTTCAATTATTTACCTACAATTACTAGTTTTACTCCAGATAATGATGCACACAATGCACAGACTAATAGACATGCATCACAGCCACCATACAAGTCCAGCAAACGCATCTCAAAATTCCCAGGGGTGTTGTTTGAACCACTCTCACTTGAAATAGTCGATATATCACTATCTCTTTTATCAATTTCTAAGTTAATAAAGCAAATAGCATCAATTAATTGAACAAAAAATGAAAAAATCCAGATTGTAGGGGCAAAATAAATTTCCTATGATTATGTTTGTAACAGTCAAGTATGGCAATGCATATTTTATATCATAATACAAGTCACAGGGAGGAATATTTTCTTCCTTTGCCTTTAAGTTCATTTGCATTGTCAATTGAACTAGTTATGAACCTTTATGTTGATATGAATGCAACAATTGAACTAGAAAATGGAGAGAATAATTAAAGGAAGAACAATGAAATACTCTTACATTTGGGGCAACTTGAACAATGTTTACTTTAGACACAATACAATTTAGTGGACTGTCATCTTTAACATCTGAGAGAAACACTCTTCTTTTGTCAATAAGACTTGCATGGTCCTTGATGACCTAAAAATGACCAAAAATTGCAAGTTCAATGCACCAAAACAGATCATAAAGATATGGGTGAAAAAATATGGAATAATCAGAATAATCTCAATATGTCCTCAACTCTATAAAACCATTGAGCTGTAAAGTATGGCTCTCCATCAATACCTTCAAAAAACTTAATGATTCTAGCAATGTCATGAAGCTTCCCATCCTTAGCCTGAAAATTAAGTGATTATCAATACATGAATTGGGAAACACTTTCAATGAAAGGAAGATAAAGAATAAGAAGTTACCTTGACATAAGTGTTATCACCAAGAATGTACTCACTATTGGATTCATGCAAATTGAACATGAAAATTGTGTATAAATGATGAATAAAGTGATGGACAAAAGGTAGAACACAAACAATTAAAACATTAACAAGTTAATGTAAGAAAATAATAGAAAATTACCAACTCCTTTGCTATTAAATACTTGGATCTTGATTCTTGGAGCCTAGATTCTTCAAATGAGATTGAAGAAACACAAATGTAATCCACACAAGCCAAGGAAGAGAGAGCCGAATGAGTAAGAGAGAAAGTGAGAGCGTGTAATGCTTTTTTGTACTTGAAAAAGGTATAAAACTTGTTTTATATACCATGGGCACAATGTGTAATTTTAAAATTGTTTTGGGAAGTCCTCAAACAATTTTAAAATAACTTGATAAATAAAAATCATCATCAAGTCCTTGGTTTTATGGTTAATTCATAATTATTCCACAAATTTTAATTCCATTAAATATTTTAACCCTTTAGAATAAAGCCAATGCACTTTTGTCCCTATTATTGAATCTAATTCAATAATAATATTTAAATTTTCTTATTACCCTTGGTTGGTGCTCGCGGTCCACGGATAATCATTTCTCACCAATACATTAACTCGAATGTAACTGTTTAAGTCTGAACATCATTAATTCGATTAATGATATGTATTACTCTCTCTCCCTAAGCTTCGTTTAAGTGTGACCATTTTGGTTCAATGTGATTTAGTCGTTGACCCAATATCAGATTCCGATATGTTTCGTTATAACTCCTTATGATCAAAACTCCCACCGATTATGGTAGACATCTAAAAATGTTCCATAACCCCTAAACCACAATGAAGAATAAACTTCATTAATGAACCTTTTAACCGGTCGTACATACCATGTAGTAAAATCCATCCTTCGTCCAATCTTGATCAAGAATAGGTTCATCGTATGTCAAAACCCTTTACTTAATCTTTATCTAAATTGTCAATCAATACATTGGAACACGTTGCCATGAAACACCTTTCATGCGACTTTATTATACACCACGGCCGAGGATTTTCTTTTTCCAATGTTTGTTGACATTCGTTTAAGAACTCAAAACTATTTCAAGTCGATGGATCACTTATTGACTATCACTTTTCTTCGTACATAAACAATACATGACCAAACCGGCTTCTTGCACATGACATGATTCTTCTCGTGGTTATACACTATATGAACCATATGCATCTACAACAAATCCAATTGTGATATCTTAGGTCTAAGGATCAATGATATACTAGTACGATCCTACGATGTATCATTGACTACATTCTAGATGTCCATGTGATTCATCGTAATTAGTCATGTTCAATAAGTAGTTCACTAACCGCTCATTCACGCTAATGCCTTAGTGATATGACTTTCGTAATCACCCACACTAATGTCATCACATGACATTCAATGGAGATATTTAGCATGCATACTATGCAATGTTATTGCCCAATCAACATTATGAACATAGGGAACTCTTCGATGATATGATCTTTTAAAGATTCGGATCATCCGGACATTCCACATGTATTATAAACAAAGTATAAATTTGAAGCACTAAGAGAAACATGTGAAATAAAGAAGAATTCTTATAATATTAATAATATAAATAATACATCATTTTAAAATATACAAGGTAATATGCCCCCAAAACCGACAACATGATTGGTTCCTAGGGCATATGCTAACAAAACTCCCACTTGCACTAGAGCCAATCGATATGGAATCTCATATCCCTCTTCTCAAGATAACAATCGAGCTGCTTTTGTGTCATTGAGTTAAGGGGTTAGCTGTGTTCTCTACTGAAGGTGTCTTCTGCACCAAAATTTCTCCAGCTTTAACATATTCAGCGAAAATATTCTCTCAAAATGTGATATTTCCGCTGAATATGTTTCGACTTTTGGTATGCCATGGTTCCTTTACTTGTGTAATAGCACCATTATTATCACAGTACAGATTTATTAGATAAGCCATACTCAAAACCACACTAATTTTGGTTACAAACTTGCACATCCAGACAGCCTCATTTGCTGCTTCTGAATCAGCTATATATTCAGCTTTCATAGCGGAATAAGCAATTATTGGCTATTTGGAACTCTTCCAACTGACTGCTCTTCCATTACATATGAAAATGAATCCAGACGTTGATTTTCTATTGTCCACATCTAATTGAAAATCAAAATTTGAGTATCCCTTGATGTTCAACTTTGAACCCTCATATCTTAGTATTAGTCCCTGAGTTCTTCTTAAGTACTTAAAGATCGTTTTCATAGCTGACTAGTGTTTCTCCCTTGGATTGGACTGATATCTGCTCGTAACACTTAGGCTATCTCAGACCTTGTACATAGTATGGCGTACATGAGACTATCTACGAGTGAAGCATAGGGTATCCCATGCATCAGTTGGCGCTTTTGATCAGTCTTGAGACTCATATCTTTTGAAAGATGAATTTTATGACTGCAAGACAAAAAGTCCATTTTGGAGTTTTGCATGATGAAACGTTTTAACATCTTTTCTATGTACGTTCTTTAGGATAAACCTATTAATCCTTTCGTTCTATCTCTATAGATTCTCATTCCTAGAATATAGGTCTCTTCTCCTAAGTCTTTAATGGAGAAAGTTTTGGATAACCTTATTTTAACCTTAGTCATCATCCCAATGTAATTTCCCATCAACAGTATGTAATCTACATACAATATGAGAAATATTATGGAATGATCCTTTACCCATTTATATACATAGGGTTCATCCAAATTCTTTATAAAACCAAACAATTTAATTGTTTCATCAAATCAGATGTTCCAGCTCCTGGAAGCCTGCTTCAATACATAAATGGATATGTGCAACTTGCACACTTTATGTTTTTCAGCAATGAACACAAAACCTACAGGCTAGTACTACATGTATATATTTTCCTCAGCGAATCCATTTAGGAGCGCGGTCTTGACATCCATTTGCCAGATTTCATGATCATAGTATGCTGCTATGGCCAGCATGATTTTGATTGATTTAAGCATTACTATTGGTGAAAAGGTTTCTTCATAGTCCAACCCTTGTTTTTTAGTATAACCATGTGCAACCAGTCTAGCTTNATTAAATGTTGGGATGAGACCACTCGATTACCCATAGTTGAAATCTCACTTATGCCTCCATATTTTTTCCTTTTCTCATGAAACATCATCCCATCGAGCTACAAGGTTCAGAGAGCCCTCACCTCAGTAAATCAAGGTCGCAGTTTGCAGTAATCCACAAGAAGGAAAGCCTACCAGGATAGTCAATGACACAACAAAATGTTTGAGGAAAAAACACGATTTCAACTCAGACCAAGCATATGGATTCACAAAGGATAAAGAAAAATGCAGGAAGACATGGCCAAAATAAAGTAAACAGATATGAGGAAGGAAATCAAGGGTCTTTTATTCATCGAAACTAGTACATCTACGGAGTTATGTTACAAGACTAAATGAAAAGAATAAATGAAGAGTTATAAAAGCCTAGTCTTCATCTGGAGAGAACGAACCCTCAGATCCCCCAGAGCTCGAACCTTGGAGTAATGCGATAAGACACTCGAGCCGCGACCTCTCATAGTTAGTAGTCTACGAACTCCACAACTTTGGGTAGTAAAACGCATTTTTGAATCGAAACGAAGCAAAAACAGGGTCAATCGATTTAAACTCGAGAGTTTTCAGAGTTCAGAGATGTTCAAAGGTTGATTGGAAGCACCCTTAAAGCTCAGCGTAACGAGAAGGAAAGAGAAAATCGAAGATTCAAGTGTTGGAGCATGCAAGGGCAGTTTCATAAATTCAACCAAATGAAGACAAAGTTTTGTTGCAGCATGAAACTTTCGGGTCAAATATACGTTTTGGCATTTTGTCGCAATGCCGTAGCGAAAATCAAGTTCGCCGCGACGAAAACTGCAAATTTTTATTTTTGTAAAATGTTGTGTTTTTCTATTATTGTATTAGTTCTTAGGGTTTTGGCCAACTATTTAAGAAAGACTTAGCTCATTTTGAGGGAGAGTCGACATTTTAGGCAAAAGGGAAGAGGATAAAGAGATTTGAAGAATTTGGGTCTCCAAACTAGAGAAGATTTCATTTCTCTTTCAATTTCTAACATGTTGAACTCTACATTTACAGTTTATGTGATGTTTTTCTTTATTTTGAGCATGGACTAACTCAATTTTGGGTTAGGGTTTTGATGTAACTTGGATTACAGTGGTTTAATCTATAAAGTTGTGTTGTTTTTGAGTTCTATTGCTTAGATTATGTGTTTATTCTTGTACTTAATGCAATTGGATGTTGGGTTTTTGATTCAATTGAATGTTTAGCATGATGAGACTAAGAAGTGATTCATGTGTTAGCTTCTTAGAGTAGACACCATAGATTAAGCGAATGTTAGAGATAGGTTTAATGATTTATGAAATCTTTATAGGATTCCATTATGTTAATGGACTTTGAACCTTTAATCTTTATTTTGTTGGGTGCGGAAGCTTAATAGGGATAAGCAGGAGAATATAGCCTGAAAAGGTATATTCAACAACTTAGGGAGTCTGATTTATAATCCTTGCATGTGAACTTGAAAGCAACAGAAATTGTAGATTAAATTAGAGTATCCTGGTGAAGTTGAAACCCTAACCTCTTTTGCCTTGAATTGAATTTGTGATTGATTAGTTTAGTTTTAATTTCAGTTGTTTAATATTGTGCTTTAAATTCTAGCTATACTTTCTCCCACAAATCCAAACATTTTTGTGTTCTTCAATTAGTTATAAAACTAGAAAAGTTGGTACTTAGCACTCAATTCTTGTGAAAACGATACTCGACTAATCACTTTATTACTTTTTATGACTAATGCACTTACTAAATATGCATGTTTGTGAAAGCACACATCAGCAAGCCATAACTATTGTATCATGTGCTGAGGTTTGCTAAGAGGGTCCACTCATTTGAGTATTCTCGGTTCGAGGTTCCTTGGACTCTTCCTGTAGTAATATTTTTCTTCCAACACCTCCTTCCTTTAGGAACTCTTTCTCAAGGAAGGGTGCATTACTGCTGATTGAAATCCTCTGATTAGTATGGAAGCAAAAGTAATATCCCAAACTATTCTTGGGATACCCAATAAATCGACCCTTCTTAGATCCAACATCCAACTTATTTGTCTTGACAATCTTGACATAAGTTGTACAACCCCAAATTTTCAGATATTTGAAACTAGGAGGTTTTCCATACCACATCTCATATGGATTTGTACAACCCCAAATACATTCATATGTACCCGTACCTTGAATATTTGTTGGTAAAGATAATGAAGTATTGAAAACATCCTCTGGCCATTTCACTAAACGGTATACATATATTTGAATGTATTAGTTCCAATAATTCTTTGGATCTTTTGCCTTTACTCTTAAAGGAAGATTTGGTCATCTTTTGTTGAAGACAAGATTCACAAGTCGAATAGGGTTCTGAACCCAATAGACTTATAAGCCCACTTTCTCCTAACTGGATCATTCTTCTATCTCTAATATGACCTAATCTGTGATGCCAAAAAAGCTTGGGACTGATTTCATTTCAAGTTCTCTTATTTATAATGGCATTAGTTATGCTATAATCATTCATTTCTAAAATATACAAACCATTTGTATTAATAGCTTTGACAACAAATTCATTTCCAAAATAAATTAGACATTCATTTCCATTAAACTAAATTTTGTAACCATTTTTACATAAAAAAGAAACATAAATGATATTTATTTTAGCCTTGGAAAAATATAGCGTTCTGTACAAATACAAAATTTGTCCAAATGGTAATGTCAAACGACAAGTCCCCATGGCCTTGGCTACAACATTTGCTCCATTTACCATCTTCAAAATGACTTCATTCTTTGACAATGCAAAACTATTCTGCAGTCCTTGTAATGAAACACAAATGTGAGATGTAGCCACTGAATCTAAAATCCAAGAATGATCACTCAAATTAACTATTAATTCAAATTCTATAACATAAGTATAAGACATACCTGCTCGAGCTTTCTTCAAGCTCTCCGAATACAGAGGACAATTCCTCTTCCAATGTCCATCCTTTTTACAGTGGAAACACTGCCCCTTGTCTTTTGTAGTCTTGGTAGCACCCTTCTTGAAAATCCTTTTCTATAGTCCAACTTTTGGACCTTTTCTTTATTTCCATTGCTTCTTCTTAGTCTTACTCGAAAAGACTAAGAAGAAGCCGAAAGAACATTTTCATGCCCCTTATCTTTTCTTCCTTGCTTATAGAACTGCTAAATATCCTTTGCCAACTCCGCAAGAGTGCACTCAATCCAATTGAGATTATAATTGGTGATAAAAGGGCTTAAAACTGGATGGAAGGGATTACAGAATCAAATTCACCGTGAGAATAATTTCATTTACGCTCTTCATATCCTCATGTCGACTCTAGAGCTCGACATTCATTAAAGCTAGCATGCAAGTTCGAGCTCATAAATGGTCCACTTGCCATTTTTTGGAAACTTCTTTCTCTTTTGTTGTGGCATCCGAAGGTAGAAAAAATGAAAGGGGTGCTTCCAAGACGTACACAGCCTTTTCAAAGTTGAGAAAAATTCTCAAGTTTGTTAACCAATTGTTGAAATTGGTTCCGATCAATCTATTTCATCTAGAATCATTAAAAGTATTTTGTTGCTTATTTTCAATTACTATCACACTATAGAAATGCTGCAAAGAAATAAAAGGTTTTATTAGTGTCTTGTTATATTTAAACCTTTAGAGTGCATTTGGTTGGGGGCTATATGAGATTACTGAGGTAATGCCATCTTATATTACTTGGTTACCACGTTTGGTTGTCAAGTAATATAAGATTCCAGTAATCTTCCAATTTTCTTGGAGGAAATCTAATTACCTTCATTTTCTTATGCATTTTAAAATTGCTTGATTATCTTATTTTTGTTACAATTTTATCCCTTATTAATAAAATTTTAGAACAATAATGCCCTTGTTTTAAAAACAATTTGCAAAAATACCAATTGACTATTTTATCCTTATATACAAAGTTTTTAGGACATAAATATCCCTAAAATTATACAAATTACCCAAGGGTGGTGGTTGGATCTGACCACCAACTCCATCCGCCGGAAACCACCGCCAGTAGCAATGGAATGGCATAGGACCGACCATTTATGGTCGGTCGTGTGTCGATAAGGTTGTTTTCAGCCATAGATCCATGGCCAAAAATAGCCAGATCTATCCTTTCACAGCCAAATATGTGGATGTTTCACGGCCACAGATCTGGCCGTGAAACGACCGTCGTTTCACAGTCAGATCTCCACTTTCGCCACCATCGGTGGTGGCGGCAAACCGTTAGCAGTGGCTTGGGGTGGGTGGGGGTGTTTTTGTTAAGTTTTAAACTTTATTTGTTGCTGGAGTGTTTTAGCTAAATCTGAAATGTAAGGGGTTAAAAGAATTATTCAAAAAATAATATTATATTAATACTTAAAAAGGAGGGCAATTTAGTCAATTATATAACATACCCACCAATCTATTCCTCCTAACCAAACATATTAATATAACATATATATACCTACCAATTTATTCCAACCAACCAAACACATTTCCATAAACATTCCCAATAATCTTCAAGATAATCTATCTTTCCATTTATATAACATTCTCAGTAATATAACATTTGTTGAACCAAACGCACCCTTAATGTTAATCATATTAGCTCCCATTATTTTATTTGAAACTCATACTCCCCTGAATGGAGATTGAGAAATTTCATTGGAACAAATTTCTAGTAGAGAATCAAATTCTCATTAAATTTAATGAAACCTCACATAATAGAAATCTTGGCTCATTAAGTCCAATAAGTAATAAACCATTTCCTTTTACATCACTATGTAAGATATGATTCGTAAACCTGCCTCTAGCTTCGGATATCTCACATAATAAAAAATTTGATACTCTAGACTAGTTAAATCTAACCCATTGTACTTTCTTAAAATAGAATTTTCATCATACCTCCACATAATAGAAATCTTAGGTACGGTACAAATTTCTATCCAAGAACTAAGAAAATTAATTCTACATCAAAAAAATGGTATCCCTCACATAATAAAAATCTTGGGATATCCATGTTTATGTCAAAGAATTAATCAGCCTATAACGGAAAGCTCAGATTTAATATTTTTCCTAAGGGAGATTTAGGTTTAACCTTTACGTTAACATTTTTTTTTTTTTTTTTTTATAGACTGTCACATACATATCATTCATATGCATCCATACAAACATAAAATAAATCAGGGTGATCATGGGGTTTTGAAAATACAATCCTAATTAAGTGAACTATTCACCTAGTCTAATATTTTTTCTTCTTGGATCTCCATCCAGTGGCTCCTTGGATCTCTATCCAGTCGTTTGTCAAACGATTACACAATACATGCTAAGGCACGTAGGCCCAATTTACAAATCAACCAAAAATTAAACTTAAGGCTGCATTTGTTTTATTATTTTTTCCTATCCTATTCTTATCCTACCCAAAATACATATTTTTTTCCTGTTCTCAAAATCCAATCATATGTTATTCAACTCAAATTATTTAGATTTTTTTTAACCCCCTAGATTTGTTAATTTAACTAAACACCCCCAACCGGCCACATCCAACCGGTCATGCGTCATTCCGTTAATGGGTGGATGGATAGGGTGTTTTAGTTAGTTTTCAAACTTTTATTGTAGGGAGTGTTTAACAAAATTAACAAATGTAGAGGATTAAAAATAATCTTACCAAATACCTTTTCAAATTCAAATCCCATCCTCATAATAATAACCCAACTCAATTTTTTTTAAAACACTACTCAAAATAATAAAACAAAAACAACCTTAATTATTATTACATGCCAATTATGCATGAATATTACAACCCCAAAATCAATTATTTAGGAAAAAATAAATTCACCCATAATCATCCCTACCGAATATATATATAAATCACAATAAAAAGGAAATAACATCAATTACATGAAAAAAAAAAAAAAATCAACTTAAAAAAAGGATAATTAGATTGTTCATCATCATTTACCTAAAGATGAATCAACCAACTTGCATTCACAACTTAAAAAAAGGATAATTAGTATATTAGTAATTACCTAAAGTTGAATCAAGAGCTCAAACGTGCCATACATTCTACCTTTATTTAATCAACATTAACCGTCATCAAAACTTAAAAAAAAAAATTAAGTTCATCATCATTTACCTAAAGATGAATCAACCAACTTGCATTCACAATACAATTCAAGCCAAATGCATTTATAATCTATTATATCACATATAACACTCTCCAACATGCATTCAAAATTCATTATGCATCCAAATAATGTTTGGCCGAATTCATCATTTTCAAACTCATCAAATTTGCATCAAATATGCTCATATTACACATGCATGTATCATATAAATGAGATTAGGGGTAAGCAGTTTCAACTACCTTGCAATTTTTGGAGAAACTAGAACCAAAACCAGAACCAGTCAATTCAGGTTCTTAGGTTCCTAAAACTGGAACCTGAAATGCAGGTTTTGATTTCTTACCCGGATACCCTGTAAAACTTAATTACCCCCTATTAATTTAAAAAATTACAAATACACCCTAAAAATTTACAATTACGCCCCTGACAGTTTATAATATTATATAAAATTATAATTACTAGAGTGGAAATGAAGTTTTTGAATTTACCGATAAGGTAAATTAACATTAATTGTGACAAAAGAATCAAATTAAATATTAATATTAATATGATTTATGAATCTTTAATTAAATAATTAGTATAACTATAAGTTTGTTTTATGTCATTAATTTAAGTTTGATCACAAAACACTTATATTTCTTAATATACCATGACCCCATGAGTTGTCATACTATAATGTTATAATAAATTAAATATGTAATCATTTAATTAAGTTATGTACTAATGTTCAATAATTTATTATATTTAATTACTAATATACTATTTGATTCAAAAATATTCTTTTAATAATATTAAAACTGGATCATAATTTTAATGATACACTTAATTAACATTATAATATATATATATATAAAACATATAATATTTAATAATAATGTATGTACTAACCAAGTGGGGGCCTCCACCCACTTTGGCATGTCACCCACGGAGATTCATTCTATTTTTAATTCTTATATGCAAAATTACAATAGACACCTGCCAATCCCGGTTTCAGGACATGTTCCATCCCAGGTACTCAACCTCAGTTCCCATTCTAGGTTTTGAGTCTGGTTCTGGTTCCTGCATATCCAAAAACTGGAACCGACCCAAACTTGTACAATGACAGTTCCAAATAATTGGAACCGGAATCGATCTTGTGAAGGCCGATTCTAGGTAGGTTGCGGTTCTATAGTTTGAAGTTATAAATGACCCTATTATCTTGCTTTTAGCGAAAACATTTTTTTAGTTTGTAAGTTCATCCCCATCCCCAACCACCTAGCCACTGCCATTGCCACCACCATCTAGCCACTACCACCACCACCATTTACCTTTCTGCTCATCGAATCAATTCTCACAATTAGGTTAACTCTAAACTCAATTAACTATACAAAAAAGAAAATTACACCACCCCCCACCAAAAAAAAAAAAAAAAAAAAATGAGCTTTCACATACCCAGAACCCAAAAGATGAAAAAAATAATCAAAACTTTCAAAAATCTAATAGGAACCCATCAAAGAAAACAACTGAAAAACAAAAACATATGATTTTGATGCTGGATTGAATTGCAGTGAATACTTAAGGAATAATATTTAGGCATGGAGAAGGAAAACCCTATTATGCTGCCATACATATCATAGCCACCCACCCGATGCCTATCCACCAAGAAAAATATTTTCGAAAATTAATTAGTACCCTAAAAGAATTGTGGATGAATTTCTTCTAACAAGATACAATCAACGTCACTATCCTCTAAATAAATGTGGCTGATTTTTGCGCCAATTTGCATGAAAACTCCCACCACTCATGATCGTCGAGCTAGGCCAAATTGGCCCGGTGTCCAACATCATTAACCAACCTCGTCACCACCACCTTACTACCCACAACCCCCTCACCAAAACCCATATCTCCATCAACTCGTTCATCCCGCTGTTCGTCGGCCACAACTCTAGGGTTTGACTTGCGATTTTCTTGCTTTTTTGGCCATTCCCAACACCGAAAATTCCCCCATCACCACCTTTAGCTTCGCCGACACCTCCGCTCCAAAGCCCCTGTCATCCGCAACACCAATTGCTCACTGATCATTGCCCTCCTCCTTCTAGGGTTTCACCAATTTGATGACTTGGGTTTGAGTTGTTTTGCATAATGTTAATTAATCATCCTACCCTTACTTATAATAGACATTTGATTATCCTGCCCTTTTCCACAACGAAATTTACTAACGAAACTTTGCTATGGGTAATAAAATTGTATTTTGAAACTTTTTGGGTGGAAAATGTTATTTGGCCATTATTTGGGTGGGAAAAAGTGGTTGACTCCGAAATAAACATGAAAAAACAGTATTTAGCCATGAACATTGAAGAGGCTTATAATCAATATTAAGAAGCCAAAACCCTGAAATCTGGAAAATCAATCATTGAATATGAAGAATGGTTATGAACAACATCAAGAATCCACCAACAAGAAGCTCAAGTCAAACTTGGCATTACCAATTTGTGAGAACAAGAAGACCAGAGACTTACCCAATTTATCAGAATGCCAAACTTGTGGTTTTCGAACCGATGCTTGTTCCGGTAAGAACAGAATTCAAATTTTATACAGTGAATGGCGAATTGTTCTTCTTTGCAATAGATGTCTTTCTCGCGTTGAATCCTCCCTAATTTGCTCTTATTGCTTTAATGAAACTACAAATGATTCGTTTTCTTGTTCTCAATGTAAGCGTTGTGTTCATAGAACTTGCTTTTTAAAGTACAGAACTGTTTCTCCTTGGTCGTATTCTTCTTCTTCTTCCATGGACTTTTCAGTTTGTGTTGACTGTTGGGTCCCTGAATCAATGATAAAAAGGAGAGGGTTTTTTATTGGTAGGAACTATAGTAGCCATTCTAAGGTTTTCAATGACGCCCAATCTTTGAAGGACCCCAATTTTGCTTTGGAGAGGACAGTTGTGTTGGCCTTGATGGCTCCACCGATGGCGGCAAAGAAGCTGATGGAGGTGGCAAAGATGCCAATGGAGATGGAAAGTAATGCATTGAATTTGGAGGTAAAGAGGGAGGGCGATGATTGTAATGATAAGAAGGTTGTTGATGATGCTGAGTTGGCGTTTAAGCTGCACCGGGCAATGAATAGCTCGCGGAGGATTTCAAAGAATTTATGTGCTGTGAAATCGAGTTCTTCCAGTGTTCCCAAGATACAGGAGTTTAATGATAATTTGGTTCTTAGATGCTCAGATTCAGGGAATCCTAGTGTTTCTTGTGAGATTGAGGTTTGTGCTAATAAGAAGATGAATGAGAATCTGGATAGAAATGTTTTAGATCCTTTGCTATGTGTTAAAGATGAGGATATAGGAGTGCAACTGAAGGAGGGAGAGGGGAGCTGTTCAAACAAATTGGTAAAGTCAAGTGGAGATGAAAATAGTACAAACTTTGAGTCTAGATCTTGTCATAATAATCAATATGAATCTACTGAATGCAAGGTTGAAACATGTGATGGAAAGCCTGATCGCTATTTGTTGAAGTATAGAAAGAGGAATCCAAGCTCCAAACGAGTTCCAAATGGTAGACCTAAGATTCTGTATGAAAGAATTCCCAATCAAAATCAGCCTCCAGATGCTGGATTATCTTTAAATTGTTCAAGGGAATCGAGAACATTCTCAAATGGTTCATTTCAGTCATGTGCTTTTCCTCTACAAGCATCTACCTGTGCAAGTGGTTTGTCTCCAGATCAGTCTTAGAGGGAACAGGTACTAAGTTACTTAATACTTTCGCCTTCCAGTTAGTTTGTTTTGTTTGTAGCCCTAATTTTTGTTTGCTTTCCTCGTGATTGATATTCTTTTCTTAGTTTTGATAGAATATTCAGTCATATATCGTAGTATCAATGCTTTGCCTAGTTCAGTTCAAAATATAGCTAATAGTTTAAAGGATCAATGAATATTCACTAGTAATTTTAGTTTATTCATTGCCAATTACCTGGATCTGTTGCAACTCCAGTGTCCTTGTATGAATTATTTTCTGTACCGTTATGTATTTTGTTGTAGTGTGAGAAATGTATATCATTTTCTTGGCAGTTGTAAGCCAATATTGTTTTATATTTAAACTAATTGTTTTGGTAAAATGAATGAAAGTAGCTCTGATATATGAATCTACATTGCATTGCTTACTTTAAATAGAGCAAGATGTAGGGAGTAACCCATGGAACATTGGTTCCACTACAAATTTTTGCCCACAACCATGAAGCCAATGGACAATGAAGGAACAAATGGTCAGAGCATTCTGCATCATTTTTGCACCTAACACACGAATAGGGGGATAGGCTCATTTTTCCTGCTAGTCTTCTTTTACTCATAATGTACCAATTAGAAGATAGGCATGCCTTGGGTCTTCTAATTTGAAGTAAGTAACTGATGTTATCTTTTTGTGCTATGTCCAAGCCAAAATGTTCACTTGGTAAGGGACTTCTACCTTCCAAATAAGACTTGAGGAGTTGAAAAATGTGTTAAAGTAGGATTTGCTTGATATTGACAAAAGTTTAAATGTGTTAAATAGTTTTTAAGTTAAAAATCTTACCTTAAAAAGAATAACAAAAAAGATATTTTTATGTATCCAAGGTCTCCTATCCTACCTCTTATTGTCGAGGGAAACTCTATCAAAAAAAGCCTAGAAGGTCAGCACGTTATAAAGTTGTTAAATTTTTCAAACTACCTCTAAATTTGAGATCCCACCCCTAATGGAAGAGCAACAATTGTTTTTCTAGCAATAGAGGCATTATGCCTTGCTGAGGAAGATTTTTGTGAAAATTTTGAATAGGGGTTTTTGATGTTTTTGGTTTTGATGATCTGGATAAGAGATGTTTTTTCATCGTGTCTAGTTTTTGAGCCTTGGGGTTCTTGGGACAACTCTCCATTTTTGTGAAAACTTTGAATAGAGGTTTTTGTGTTTTTAGGTTTGATGTTTTCCTTGGGTTGGGACAACGTAGAAGCATTGTTTTCTAGCACCTAAAATAATAATAATAGAAGCATTATGCTTTATTGAAAGTTAGTAAACTCAAGGAGAAAGATCACAAAAGATTTCCCCCATTTAGGCCCAAGGACATCAAGAAGAACCTCTAATAAATTCTTTGGAACCCCAACCATTCTAGTCTGTATTTTCTTTTTTTAACAATTTGCTCGAGGAAATTTGTCTCAAGAGGAAATCTCCGTGATCATTTTTCAGGCAGGTTCCAATCTCTTTGGAAAAAAATAGATGATATAGAATCCGAATACAAGTCTTTGTTTCTAAATTCTAGGAATACAAAGAATCTTAGAAATGTGTTTGTTTGAAATATTTTTGAAAATTCTTTTTGGATACAACTCTAGAGTTAAATTTTAGAAAACTATGAAAGTACCTTTTCTTAGTATTCTATCAAATTTTATCTAGATTGTATTCAAGAACCAAAAAAACTTATTTTTGTGTTTTAGAACACCTAAATATTTTCTTGACCATTAAATCACTAACATTTTATTAAATATTAAAACCCAATATACCACTTTGCCATATCTCCAACAAATCTTTGATTTCTTGAATTCAATTTTCATCTTTATCAAATTTATTCACTTTTCATCATTACATGATTAGATAGATTTTTACAACACTTACGATATTGCAATGCACAAATCATTAGTAAGTTTTTATCTGTGTACCCTTGAGGTTTACTTGAAATTGAAATATAGTATTTGATAACAATTCTTTAATCTATTATTTATGGATTTAAAATAATTTTTAGATTTTACCCTAAGAATGTAAAGCTATTTATTAAATTTGTTTTAGTCATAGATGTGGCACAGTATATATATAAAAAAAAAAATGCTTGACTGCTGGTTCATGTTTTACGTTATTAAAATATGTTATAATTATGTTTATATAAAAAATTTGGTGAAAAATAGTGTTTTAAACAACATGTTAACCAAACAAATATTCAGATTTTCATTGTTTAAAGATATTATATAAAAAATGTTTTAAAGTTGAAAACAGTTTTTGAATATTATATCAAATGTATTTTTACATTTTAAAAATATCAAGAATACAACTCAAATTTTGGTTTGGATCCTTATTTTTAAAACTGTCTTTGGATCATGAATAAAAAATGTTCTTACCTACCGCTAATAGCCTTTTGCTATGGGGTTGAGATGCTACCTTCCAATTAACCAAGTAGTCTTTTGCCTTCACCCATTTCTTCCCAAAGAAGATTCTTAAAGCCTCTTTAATGCTGCATTGATTAACTAAATAAAGAAAGGAAACAGGTATGAATGCTAGGTAGAACTAATTAGATGAGGATGAGTTGCCCACCATTAGATAAGCAACCTTTCCTCCAGCCATGTAATCACTTCTCAACCTTTTCAATTACAGGATTCTATAATACACCTGCTCTTGAATTGCCTGCCAAAGTTAAATCCAAATATTTCATCTCCCATCTCACCACCTCACCACCCGTTGTAGAAGCAAAATAAACAGATCTATTATTAACATATTAATCCCAAACAATGCGCTCTTTTGTGGTTTATTTTAAACTTAGAAATGTCACAAAACAACAGCACCACCTGAATAGAGGAATTTGGAATCATCTCCGGGCTGAAGAAAATTGTGTCAGCTAGTTGGAGATGAGGGATAGTTACTTTGTTCTACCAATTTCTAAACCTTCCACAACCTGTCCTCCACTACTCTAGCAACAAGTTTACTTATACCGTCCACCACTAGAGTGAAAAGTAACAGAAAAAGTAGGTCCCCTTCTCAAGTCCTCTTGAAGTCACTTTCACCCCTAGTTACGAATATCTTTCTCCCCCATCAAGTAGGTTCAATGCTCTAAATCCTTTATAGATGTCTAGAAAGAGGATGCATTTCCATGTTTGAAAACTCTATTTCATGTTGGATATGTTTAACAAGTTTTGGATATACTTTAGGGGATGTTATATAAGTTTGCATATTTGTAAAAATACGGCTCCTTTGTAAATATATTGATCTTCCTTGGTAATTCTGGTATGAATGCTACATGAGTAGGTTGGAAAGCGATTTGAATTTTTAAGTTTGGTGAAACTATTGTGATAAATAAATGAATGCCCAAACTGTGTTCAATTTATTTAAAATTTGAAAAGCTTTAAAGCATAGTCAATTGGCAGAGTGGTGGGCATTTTATGGATGTTCATTATTATGTACAACTTGATAACTAAGGTTGAATCTAACTTGCATTTTATAAATGTAATGGTTGTTCATTATTATATACATTGTAAATTCTGCTTTATGTGTTACCTCTCAGGTTTTCATGATGCAGATTTTATATTTGATGCATTTTGATTCATATGGTATAGCTCCTTTGTCTATGAACATGTATTTTTGTTTGAATTAGAAGCTGTTTATTGAAAATTTTGTACACCTAACTAACTGTATTCAAAGCTTTTTGGGCAAAATTTTTACGATGTTTAAAGAGTACTCGACTAATGCTGTGTCTTGAGACTGAATATTACGCTTTATTTTGAAATGGCAGATTATAATTATCATTTCACGGAAGATCTTGGAAATTATCTCGCAAAGGCATTCTTTAGTTTCCTTAAACTTGAAGCTTCTGGTGAGTTCTGAGGAAGTATTCAAGTTTTTGGAGGATTGGCGACTGGGGAGATATATTAGTGTATATACTCTTCTCTTTATATGCTTAGAAAGTCCCACTTTATTTTTCTTAAAAGCAGCTTGGATTCTTCCCCCTATTCTAGAGGTTTGAATTTTAGAATACTTTAGGAATTTGAATGTCGAGGAAGCGGCTAAATTTCTGTACTCTTGGTTGGATTAGAGTGTGTTTTCTTATAAATCGTATTTTAATTGGTGGCTGATAATTCATCCTATCCCTTATTCTTCAAGCAAGAATGATTTGAAAAGCCAAAGTTCCAAACAGGATTTAAATATTATCATGGGTAGCTTTGGGTAGAATAGCACATAACATTGTCCAAAAAAGGTGGACTAAGGTCCTTGTATTCACTGGTGTGGTATGTGTACAATTGAAGGGGAGATCATCAATCATCTTCGTCTTGACTATTCCATAGTCTTTAAGTTGTGGCTTCGTATCTTTAAGGCCGCAATGCTGATGTGGGTCATTTTTGGAGTCTCTTATCTTTAGCCTAGTGTTGTTGCTTTGGTCATTGGCATTTTCTGAGGGGGATTATGTTGACTGATTTTTAAGTTTTAGAAAGTGAAGTTTGTTATAAGTGGGAGTGGGCAACTATTTTTATTCAAAGTTGTGGTTTGCGATGGGCGCTTTCCTTGATTCAGTTACAGACAGTGAAGCATGTCTGTTGCTGTTTACAGCAGAAAATCGAAAGGTGTGGTTCTTTTATATTTAGGTTTAAAACACAGTTACATGAGTGTCATTATTATTATTTTTAAGGTTTACAATTTGTTTTTAGTCTCCTTTGGTGGTTCTTTTCTTATGTTGGTTGGCAACCTTCTTAATGAGATCCTCCCAATTGCAACATTAAATTTTATGTTTTTTGTGTTCACAGTTGTTGGACGCCCACAAAAAAGCAAGTATGCATTACATTCACGTTACTTTTCTTTTAATTAGTGTCTATAATAAAGGCATTTACTTTTGATAGTGTAATGAAATGAAATATATATTTAAACTGATAGATAAGTATCCACTACAAGAATGCCAAATCTTTAAAAAAATGAAAATCTCAAAAACTGAGAAAATGAGAGAGTCCTTGTAGGCTAGAAATGGAGAGTGATGATAAAGATCATGTATCCTACATATTATGGAAATAGTATAAATAATAGTGTGAGAAACCATCTAACATTGAGAAGCTTGAATGATTTGAGATTGTAAGAATGTAATGTGTCCTTTTTTTCTGTTATAATTTTGTTAATTTTTGCTTTATATCATATATCATATCATGACTCGAATGATAAATTTTAAGCTCAAGCTTATTGTGTGATAAATTATTCTTTAAAGCCACAAACTACATTTATAACCAGGAAATTGGCAGTTGCAAGTAGACCTAACAAAACGGGCGGGTGGGTCGAGTACGGGTTGGGTCTAAACGGGTGCAGGCCCAAAACAGGTCTATTGTACCGGTGGACTCGCGGGTATCTATTTGTTCACTCCAGTTTTAAATTTTTGCAGTTACACCCCCAAATCTTCCTAAAATTTTGAGGAAAAATTGTCTTCCTTAGGTCCAAACAAAAATTCTCTTATTCCCAATATAGTTTTAGTTCACAAAAAACATATCCAAATTTCTATTATCATTCAAATTATCATCAGAAAGAATAAGGAGAATCATATTAAACCAAATAAAAATCTCTAATCCCCAATTTTAGATGTAAAATGAATCCTTTAACATAAAAAAAAATAATTGAAATTCTAAATAATTAATTTTGATGTACGCAAATTAACAACTCAGCTAAAACAAGATTTAAATAAATCAATATGATCTCTTTTCTTTTTCCCCACAATTTAGAATCTTTTCCCCAAGTTTTCTGAGCTGTCAATCACGAACCAAAACCATATACACACAAAAGCCCAATAAAAAAAAAAAGTCTCTTACATTATTTTCTCCCAAGTTTACTCACCAACCAAACAGAAACCTATAACCTAGCAAAGAAAAAGATAAAAACTTTACTGATTGTCCTCTCATTCCTCAGCAACCAAATAAGCCCCATAAAAAATTTGAAAAAAAGAAAAAACTTGCACAAGAAAAGCAACAGCGGCACAAGCTAGAAAGTAGCTACTAAGTACAGGAAACGGAGACAAGACAAATTAGAAAAACTTCTAGATTTAGTTTGATTCATGTTACAATGGTTTCCAAAAGAATACAAACAAACATGTTGATTAACATCTGTTCTCTGTAGAACGGTAAGAATAAAGCAAGAAGAGCAACCTTCAATGTTACTAGATTGTAGCCGAGGAAAAGCTAAAGACGCCGGAGAATTGACTCCAAGAATTGGAGCTGCTAAAGAGTGAAGAGTGAAGAAAAAGGAGATGAGATCAAATCGGCGACAGTGATACACATACCTTGATGCGTCGACAATGGAGACTGTAGATGTGGTTGATGAGAGCGGAGACAGGAGAAGTGGCGATAATGGAGTTAGGGATTTTGATGACGATGAGTTTGAGAGAAGGCTAATGAGAGAGAGTGAATTTGAGTTAGGTTAGGGATTTCGTGATTTGGGGCAAAATGAAAAGGGAAAAGGGTTTTTTTTTTTTTTTTTTTAAAACAAACAGGTACCCACGGGTGTACCCGCTTCACCCATTGGCAAAACAGGCTAGGCCGAGTATAGGTCGAGAAAAAACAAGTCCAATATTAAAGACCCACACCCTATATTTTTTACCCAGGTTTAGGGTCGATCCGTGGGTGCGGACCCCTTTTGCTAGGTCTAGTTGCAAGCATCAATCAAGTTGAAGAGCAATGGGGGAAATTTACTTTTGAAAGTTGGTTAAAAGCTGTGATGTGAAGTGGATCCAAATTTGTTGATTCAATTATTCCACTTATTTTTTTCCTTTTCTCCCTATGGTGTAAAATCTCAGAGTTAGGAACATTGTATATTTAAAACTGTGTACTGCTATTGATTTCTTAGGCTTGGGAAGGTTCACATAAAAGTTTAGTGGATCAACTTATTAATTTTCATTCTTTTTTATTATTACTATTATTATTATTATTCTTATTATTAGAGTTAGTGACATTAATCCTTGGGGTATGATTAGACTTGGAAACACGGGACTCGCACCTACGAATCGATGGTTACTTTTTGCGGGTACAGACTAATATATTTAGGACTCGTGGGATCATTACTCGTACCTAGCCCATCTGTTATTTTCACATTGTGGGCTAGGTGATACCCACGGGCCCAGTTAGTAAATAAGGATAATGGGAATTTTATGGGTATGATTCGACAAAGGGGTGAAAATACGTTTGTAAAAATTTGGCTATAAAGTTCTGATACAAGAAAAATACGGTACATGTATATACATGTTTAATACGACACATTGTCAATAATACGTTTTGAAAAAGACGATAATATCAATTCTGGTTTTAGCACTTTTTATGGACCACCTAGTTAAAATCAATATATCATTTCAAATATACGGGTACGAGAATTTTATGGGTATGATACAACAAATGGTGAAAAATACATTTGTAAAAATTTGGCAAAAAATTGGATACGGGAATAATTTACGAATAAAACGTTTGAGGCATATAGTTCGTGAATAATACAGTTAGACTGATAAAATACGAAAATTTGTGAATTTACTAACTAGCCCACAAGTACCCGCACAAACATTGAAAAGTGGCAGGTTCATAGAAAAGGGTTGAAATTTTTTTTTCCTTTCCTTCTCTCTTAGCTCCATTGCTGGATTCTTTTCTCCAACAATATCTTGCCTTTTCTTCACTATCCAACGCCATTGTTTCCTTTTCTGCTCTCTTGCTCTATTGTGCATTTTCCTCTGTCCAGCTCATCTCAAATCCAAACTAAAAAGAAAATTCTGCCCTGGTGACTGACTATTCTTTCTTTGGAATTTTTTTTTTTAATTTGAAATTGGATATTATGAGTGAATGAATTTTGATGTGACAGTGGTGAATTGGATTGATTTTTTAATTTTATTTTATTTTTGTAGACTGGTTTCTTTTATGGTGGTGGAACTTCTAGTGTAGTGCTTTGAAGTCCGATAAGTGTAGTGGTGCTGTGGCTTGTGTGCTGGAGTACGATTTTTGAGAAGATGGACCGGATTTTAAATTTTTTTTTTTTTTTTTGGATTTTAAATTTTTTTTTTTTTTTTTTTGAAGAAGATTATGTAGAGAACAGAACAAAGGAAAACAGAGAGAGAGAGAGAGAGAGAGAGAGCGATAGAAAGAAAAGAGTTGACCCACAGGTCCACCTATGCCCACCTGACCGGGTATGGGTGTTGCATTTTCTTACTTGTTCACAATGTTTACCTGTTTGACCCATACTCGTTTAACCCGTACCGATGGTTACTCGGCTCGCCCGTTTGCCAGGTCTACGTATTATAAAATAATAAAAATCTCTGAGGTTCTGAAAATATTAGAAATCTTTTAACTGTTAAATTTTAGGTGTTTAGATGATAAGAAGGTAATTTAATAATATTTATTAAATGATAACAATGTAAATTTTAACAGTTTATTAATGGAAGAGAGATTTTTGGGTTCGTTTGGTTTGTTATTTTGGATAGGATTTTGAAAATAATATTGAATAGTTGAATAGTGTGATTATTACAAGGTAAAATTTAAAAATTAACAAAAACCCCCCTAGGTTTGCTAATTTAACTAAACACCCCAATATATAAAACTTTTGTAAAATGACAAAAACACCCCCACCCACCCACCCACAATGCCAGATTCCGGCCACCATCTTCAGAATCTGGTCGAAATTTGACATTACGACGCAGACCGGTCGGATCTGGTTGGACGTGCGTCGATCTGGCCTTTTCCGGCCAGATCCGTGGAAAAGGCCAGATCTGGCAGTCAATGGCCGCAAAAGGCCAGATCTGGCCGTCTCTTGGCCGTCGTTGACCGACAAAGACGACCATATCTTTGGCCGTCGTTAATGGCCAGATCTAGCCTTTTTCGGCTAGATCCACTGTGGATATGACCGAAAAAAGTTAGATCGGTGAATTACCGGCCATTTTCGGTCTTTTGTAGGCCGTTGTGACAGATTTCGGCTACCACCAACGGTGGTTTCCGGAATCTGACAACTATGGGTAGGTGGGGGTGTTTTTGTTAATTTTTAAACTTTTTTTGGGATATGTTTAATGAAATTAATAAACTTAAGGGGCCTAAAACTAATTAAAAAAATATAATAGTATTTCCTAAATAATTAAACAAACAGTTATTTTTAGAATAAGATTGAGAATAGGATATGAAATAATAAACCAAACGCACCGTTTGTTATTTCAGAAACCTTACTAGGAGTTCGATATGATATCATACTTCAGGTTTATGTTTAACTCTTATATTTTTTATTATTATTTTCTGCTTTCTGTATTTTTAAATTTTAATGATGGTGTAAAGGCAATAATAACCAGAAATAAAGTTTTTTTTTTTTTTTTTTGGGTCAGACGAGAAATAAAGTATTGGACAATGTTTTAAAACCCAACCCGTGGTGAAACCCAGCAAAGCTTCTAGGTCCCGGGTTGACCGGTTGATAAAAACTTTTAAAATTCAGCAAATATACCCCTAAAACTTCGGTAAGTCCCTATAGGTTTGAAATTTATCAAACACACCCCAACTGCAAATCGACCGGTGACTGATTAGCTGTAGCGACACCCTAGATGCAACCCCAATCGTCCCTTGAGCCCATTTCCATTAAAATATACCCAAGATCTGGCCGAAATAGGTTCGATTTCGGCCAGATCTCACTGACGTTGATGTCGGTATTCTAGGCCAGATCCCATCGATTCCGGCAACAACAACCCTTCCCATCACCCCAGAATCACTCCCCTTTTCTTCCCGAACAAAACCCCCCTCACCCCACCCCCGTTAGCCTCGTAAATCGCCAGAAAAATCTTATCGTTGCTGCTGCCAGTTTTGTTCGATTTCCGATCGATTTACTCACCGGAAATCAAATCTTTCACCACCATTACATTCACCGGAAATAGCTCTTCAAAAGCCCCAACATTCTGACAGTTAATTGTTCGTCGATCATCACCGGAAATCCTAGGGTATTGGGTGAATAGGAAAAAAATTAAACCCGGCCCGTTGAAGCTTCCGGGTCCCGATTGAACCGGTTCAACCGCCCGGCCGGGCTGGGTTTTAAAACATTGGTATTGAATCAGCTGATAAAAATAATTGTTCAAATGATGCATAATTGACTGACATGATTATGCAAACCATTATCAGTTGAACGGTAAAAGATTCCTTTGCTAGAACTCTAATATTGTACTTTTGCTTTTAAATCTAGTAATGTTATTTGTACATTAATTTTTGTTTCAAATGATGTAATATTAATTTACTATCGATTTGTAATTGGTTTATATCTTGACATAATTTTTCTTATAAATGTTAAAGCCTATATGTATTTTATTGTTTGCATAGGAGGAAAACAAATTTGATCTGCACAAGAGTCAAACCATGACCTTTATGGTCTTTTATGATTTTGGTTTATCACCATCAAGGACACTTTAATTTTTCCTTGACAAACTAGTTCCTAAAACAATATGTCGTTAGTTTGAAATAGATGGTAGAAGGATAATTTTGAGGCTGAATGACATGCACCCACCCATAGTTTGCCATAAAAACAATTTGGTACCCGAAATGTTTGAAAATGACAATTACCCACTTTCTGTCCAAATCTGTTAGTAAAATCCATTTAACTAAGGACAATATAGTAATTTTATATCCAGCCAAAAAATAAACTTTAATATTCATCATTAATTTTAAATTAATCCATAAACCCCTAATTTTTTTTTATCCTATTTCTTTATTTCCTTTTTCTCTTCTCTTTCTTATCCTTCTTCTTCATCTCTCCCTTCTCTTTCTTTCCTTTCTTCTTCGTCTTTTCCCTCCTCTCCTTCTCTTTTTTCCTTTTCTTCTCTCTTTTTTCCCAAATTCATCCAGATTCGCCAAAAAAAATCACCTCCCATAAATATAAACAGAATTGAAATTCATCCCCATCTTAACACCACATTCAAAATTCATTCTCCATCTCAACTTCATAATCAAATTCATCTTACATCTCAACTAAACAATCATGTAAGAAAAAAAAAAAATCAAAAATCAAACCCATAAAACCCATTGCTGAAACCTATGAAAAAGAAAAATGAAATTGTTCTTGTCTCGGTCGAGACCTCCTCCAGCTCCAAACTCGCCACCAGAACCACCAAATACAACCATCATCATCACCATCACCACCGCCACAAACCACCACAAATTTCAAACACTTCCAACCCAAATTGTAAAAAATTATTAAAAATTTGAAAAAAGAAATAAAAATTAAAAAAACTAAAGAGGAAAAGACGGTTCTTGCTAGTGACCAAAGGAAAAAGAGGGAGAAGAAAAGGAAAAAAAAGAGGAAGGGAGGGGAAAAGACGAGAGAAAGGAAAGAAAGAGAAGGGAGAGATGAAGAGAAGGATAAGAGAGAGAGAGGGTCGTAGAGTGAGATGCAAGAGAGAAGAGAAAAAGGAAATAAAGAAATAGGATAAAAAAAATATTAGGGGGTATGCTAGCACCAAAGGGGAAAGAGGGAGAAGAAAAGGAAAAAAGAGGAGGGGAGGAGGGAAAAGAAGTAGAAGAAAGGAAAAAAGAGAGGGAAGATGAAGAAGAAGGATAAGAGAGAAGAGAGAAAAGGAAATAAAAAAATAGGATAAAAAAAAATTAGGTTTATGGATAATTAAAATGATGAATATAAGTATTATCTTCTGGTTGGATATAAAATTACTATATTGTCCTTAGGTAATGTCAAGACCGCAGCCCACAAGAGTTCTCGAGGTGCAACAGGGCCACACAGCACGTGCTCACAAAGATATCCCCCAGCCACCCCCCCCCCCCCCCGCCCACCCCCACCCCCCCCCCCCCCCCCCCCCCCAAAAAAAAAAAAAAGACCAAGGGGTATAGTCATTTGGGGAGCATGGTGAGTTACCATCAGGCTAGCTAGCCTGATGGTAATGCCCACACTGGGGACGTAGTTAGAATTGTTGTATTGCTTAAAGTGTCTTGATTCAGCTTTAATCGGTTTGTATGTTGGGTTGGTTTGAGTGTTTGCCTTGAAATTGATTAAGATTTGAGGATATTTGATGGTGCAGGCGTCGCCGGGCGAAGAGGTGTTAACCAACACAGGTGTAGTTGGTGTAAGAAGAGTCGGCTGAGTTTCATTTTTAAGTTTTAGACATTTTCTTCCTAAGGGCAATTTGACCATTCTACCCTAATTAGTAGGAAAAGTGGGGAGTAAAATGTAAGGAAATTTCATGGAGAATATGTGGTATGGGGGTGTGATTGTAATGAATCAAAGGATATAGAGGATTTCAAAGGAAGAGTAAGGGCAAAATGGGAATGTTGCCCATAAGTTGAGTTAAAAAGGTTTAGGTCATTGCCCACCCTTCATTCTTCTTCTCCACACCATTCTCCTTTCCTACTTCTCTCAATTCCTTTTCATTAGTTCAAGGATTTTTGAGGGCTTTTTGGAGTGGTGGGGTAGAAATCAAGCTAAAGGCATCTAAAGGTAAGGATTCTTGCTTTGTATGTGAGGTTTTGTGTGTATATGTATATAAAGTTGTATGGTTTCATTTGTTAAGGTGTAGAGAAAAGTCAAGCTAGCAAGAGGAAAGAAATTCTAGGAGAGTTCTCCTTGACAGGAGTAAATCCACCAAGTAAGGTTTGAGACTTTGTGAGTAGAGATTTAATAGCAATATGTATGTATGTTAAGTGCATGTTATATGCTATGAAATTGAGATAATTACCCATGTTGTTGATTGAATACCTTCATTGAGAGAAGTGTGTGAGAGGTTGTGAGAAGATGAGTGAGATGAGGTTTGGAAGGTTTGAGTAAACCTTTTAGAAGTGTTATTCCAGGCAGGATTTAAGCTATATGAGGGAGTGTTTCTCACATTGGGATGGTAGAGAAAGAAATAGAGTATTTATAGTATGTCTTTATATGCACTTGAGGTGTTGATGAAATGCCTGAGAGGTTGGTATGAATAATAAGCCTAAATACTTCCATATTGCATGTGTGGCATCTATAAGTGCATTGTGAAGATGACTATCATGCCTTATTGTGCATTGAGGTGTGACTTAAGAAGAGGTAGAAACTTGGTGAAAGAACTACTTAAGAGTAGAAGAACAAGAAGTGATAGGGGTAGGTGCTTTGTGAGCTCACCGATAGTTATGAAAAAGGGTTGGCTTTGCTCCTTGTCCGACCTCCACCTTCATCGTAGTTATGAGAAAACGGGTTGAGGCTTTGTGATCTCACCAGATTATGAAACGATGTGTGGTTGGTGATCTCAAAGAAGCCGCAGAATGGTGGGCTTATGGGGACACCACCGCCGGTCCTCTGAAGATGAGGCATGCCTATAGCAGAGGTTAATCAAAAAGACAAACTGGTGCAAGGAGAAACAGAACACAGAAACTAGTGTAAGGAAAGAACTAAGAGAATAGTATAGGGATAGACAAGTAGAGGACTTACGTAAATGAGATATTTTGTGATCAACCGGTATTTTCCTTTGTAGTTGCGGATCTAGACGTGCATGTGCAGTGGGTGGACACGGCACGAGTGAGGAGAACATAGCCACGTCCCCGTTTTAGAGACATTCGTAAATGATATCTTTGTACAAAGAAGGATGTAATATATACAAGACACAATTTTTGGCCATTTATTTTATTATTCTCAGTATTTTTCAGAATAGCAAGTTTACGTTAAAACGATGTATATACGATTTGGACAGAAAGTGGGTAATTGTCATTTTCAAACCTTTGGGTACCAAATTATCTTTTTGGCAAACTATGGGGATTGCAGTCATCGGCCTATTTAGACGCTGCTTCACATAACTTAAAATATAAAAAAGAAAGACATATCCCACCCAAGGTATGGTGAATCTACAATTCTCACCCTTGATTTCATAAATTCTAGATTTCTATCCTAAATCAACATTAGTGTTTATTTAATTTTGATCGAGCATAAAGTATTATTATCAAATTACCTTTGACAAATAATTTAAATTTTTTTAACCCCCAAATTAATAGATTAGGAAAATAAGCAATCCAAACACTCTCCCAGCCATCGCAAAAGGCTACTACACATCCTTGCACGATCCATGCAGTTGTTGCACAAATAGTTGGGGTGGTTGGTTTGGGAGTTATAACTCTTGTGGGCAGTGTAGTTGGGGAGATCTTGGGGTTGCCCAGAAGTGGGCGGCTGACAAAGAGTCCTAACAAACACAACAAACAAACACTCCAATAAAAAACTTCATTCAATCTCCATTATCACTACAATCAAACAACAAGGAACTCTTTTAAGTGATGTTATTGACGTCATGAAAAAGAGTTTTGTGATTCTTTTAAGTGATAGTGTGAGTTTTTACACTATTTCTTTAATAAGATGGAGTCTACTTCTTTTCCTGAAGAGTTGAAAGTCAAGGAACTCCGTTGTCAACATCCCAACTTCTTGAAGAGGAACTAAGAGGCACATCTTGTCCAAGAGGAACTGTTCCAATTCCAAGGATTTTCTTCAAATCGTGGGGAGAGAAGAAAGAAACGAAGGAGAGGAGAAGAAAAAAGAAAGGAAAGAGGAGCAGAAAGAAAGGATTTGATGGGAAAGAAAGGTTCAAAAGAGAGAGGAAAAGTAAAAGAAATTTGAGATGTGTGTTTGTGAGAGAAATTTGAGTTTTGGAGGGTTATTTTAAAATTTTTATTTTCATTTAAGATTTAAAACATTGCAAATGACCACTTTACCCTTTAACCTTTACATTAAACGATTTTTTGTTAATGTAAGGGTGAGAATAAGGAATTTATTAAACCAGGGCTGAGAACTTGTAGATTCGTGAAACCTTGGGTGGGAAACATGGAGAAAATTTAACCCCCCAGACATCCCAAGTTTGGATTAAAAAAATTAACCCTGAAAATCGGAGGCATTTTTTTTTTAAATTTAGAAATCTGACGTGGCACACTTAATTGTAACTAAACATGCAAAAAGGGGCTAGAGTGAAAAGATTGAAACATGTATGGATAATAGTATAATTAATGGAAATTTGTTTAAATTTTGAAAATTAAAAAACGACCCCCTCCCTTCAAAATCGCTTAATGGAGTAGTGTACCTGAAAAAGACCGACAAAACGCCTTCCATTTCCCTGCAATTTTCGACGATAAAATTTCCCTATTTCTGGCCAATATTCGATCATAAAGCTTTGTTATACAAAATCATGGCTGATATTCATAAAGAGGAGGAAAACCAAACTCTACTCTAAATCCTAGACTCCGGTGGCAGCAGCTGTTCAAATGTTGTTGAAGAAGACACTCCGGCGGATCATCCGATGAGTGAAGGTGGTCTAGCGGCAGAGGAGACAACGGCAGCACAAGAACAGAGAGGAGAATCGAAAAATGGTTCTGAAGAGGAGGATGCTGGCGAGAATTCAAACGAGGAGGAGGACGCTAGTGCAGAAAAGGTATGTTTTTTACTGGTTGTTTTGAATTTGATGAAAAAATTGATTGGTTTGTGCAAATTTGGGGGATATGTAGTTGGTTTTATTTGTTATAGTGGTTGTGGCGTTTTGTCAAGCAGTTGGCGGGCATCGAGGTAGTGGCTTTGTTTGGGTTCCAAAGGATGGGGGAAGGTAAGAGAGGTCATAGGGAGGTTGTTTGTGGGAGGTTGGAGGGCTGGGGATGGCAGGAGGTGGCAGAGTAGGGAGGCTGGAGGGCTGTCTTGCATATTGCAGGGCTGGCCATGCACAACTATGTGCAATATGCAGCGCAACCCTCCAACCCCCCAATTCCACCACCTCTTGCCATCCTCAACCATCTCCAGTCATGAAACTTGCCACAACAGCCTCTGTAGGGCCTATATTGGCTTCCCAAGTCCTCTCGAAGCCAAAAACACCCACTCCCCGATGCCGTCGAAGCCCATATCCCCCAAATTGTAGCCTATTGGTTGTTTTGGTTTCTTTTTTTTGCTGATATTTAGTTTATATCAATTGTGCAGATTTTTCGAAGCATAAATTATAAAGACTATGGGCTGGAGGTTGTAAGCGACATCGTACTTCCCTGTAAAGGTTGACAGTTAGGTCGAGTTGGCAAGTTTTTTTATGAGAATAAAGGAGATTGATTTTAGAGGAACAAAGGAAGGGTATGGACCGATTCAAAGATAGTTGTTTTGGTCATTTTGCGAACATGGAAGAAAATTGGAAGAAGGTGTTCTGGAGGCAAGGAGTGCAATATATGTTGCTACACTCAGTTAAAAACCAAAAAAAAAAAAAAATGAAATGTGGTTCGTGGTGGATGGGAAGCCATTACGTTTTGGGATGATGGAATATGCCCTAATGACAGGCTTAAGATGTGGGACATTTCCAGATGCAAAAGAGCAAGAGAGAATAACAAAGAATAGGGCAGCCGATAACTTGGCTAGAAAGGTTTTGGGGGGAAAGGCATCTATTACGGGATGCGATTTAGAGGAGAGGTTAGGAGAAGATGGGTATACCTCTTCAGAGAAGTTAAAGATGTGCCTAGTATGGTTCGTGCATTCTATCCTAATGGCTTCTAACTCAACAAAAGTCATTAATATGGATTGGGTGAAGCAAGCAACATGGACTTCTTTAATGCTTATCCGTGGGGACGGTTATCATTTCAACTAACCATTGAGTCCTTGCGTGGAAAAGACATGGCGATAAAGCATCGCCAAGCTGTCGAGAAGGATAAACCGAGCATGTATAATTTGTTTGGCTTCCCATGGGCAATGTAGGTAAATATTAATAGCTTTTTATTGTATTTTTTGTATTATATGTGTTTTAATTATGATATGGACTGTTTTTTTACAATGTAGGCTTGGATGTATGAGGTCATCCCTGTCCTGGCTAAGGCCCGAGGAGGGGGGGGGGGGCGGGGGGGGGAGGAGGGGCTGGGGGTGGAAAAAGACTTCGAATGAGCGACCGTAATTTCCTAGGATGTTGAGGTGGCACACCAAGAAGTGTGCCCATTGGGATTACAACAAAATGGAAATGAAAATTCAAGCAGCTCGAGTAAGATTAAAGGATTAATCTTTTGAATATGCACTTGCTTTTAAATGTGGCTTAAATTTGATGGATTTTTTTTCTTATTAAAGGGAGTCGACCGTCCCTTCCTCACCCCTACTAGGGGTGAAGCGGGAGAGGAGTATGTTACATCATTTAGAGCATTGGACAATGTAGCATATGAAGGGATATACTACCTAATGCAGGACCTAGAAGGGGTCACGCATGTGAGTGCAGCTACAAGGCCACTACTTGAGAATGTTGTTGAGGCTGAGGATGATGAAGCTCCAATCGGCAGGAGGGAGAAGGAGGAAGACGATGAAGAAGTTCGTACGCCTCCACCCAACTGGCAAACCAGTACAACAAGTATCGCTTTGTTGAGGCGTTAGGGTTGGGAGAATGAGGTGGTTGACCTCATAAATGGTCTGCTTGATAGTTTTACAACAACTGTTTATGAGAGGTTTGAGAAGATGAAAGAGTGTATGAAAAAGGTGGAGGAGAAAGTTGATAGGATGGAGGAAGAAGTTGGTGGGATATTGAAAGTGGTTGAAGTGCAACCTGAGCATAAAAGAGAGATCCAAAAGAGTAAACATGTAAAATCTCCTTACACGGCAGTAACGTATGGAAAAAAAAAAAACAAAGAAAAAAAATGAGGAAGTCCATTAAAGTAGAGAAGTATAAATGGAGGAGGGTAAGGAGGAAGGCGAAGGAAGTGGGGAAGTGAAAATTAAGGAGGGTGAGGCGGGACGCGAAGGAAGTGGGGAAGTGAAAATGGAGGAGGGTGAGGCGGAAGGCAGAGGAAGTGGGCAAGTAAAAACGGAGGAGTTAAAGGTCGATTTGTATAGGCCAATAGATGAGGAAAAGAAAAAACTCTTCTATGCCTATTACAATGATTCTGGAAGTGATGCACGTGTGAAGAGCAAGACTAGGGATTATCCCCGGGAGTGGTTTGAAAAGATCTTGACAATAGGCAGATGGCTCGACAACTCGGTGAGTTATTTTTCCTTATTTTTGCTTATGTTTTCCATGAGGTATTGTATACTTATCATGTCGTTTTTATTTGATGTAGCACATTGATGAGGTATTGGCACTTATGAGGCTACGGTAGAGCAGTAATGGTGATATTCTGTATCCGCACTGTGCCATCACTGATGTGGCCTTTGGCCAAAGCCTAGTAACTACATATGACACGTTAATGAAAAAGGCCAATGGTGGAGTGCAACAAGCAGAGGTAAACAGAAAAGAATGGCCATAGATGACTTTGACGGTGTCCTTGATGATTTTTGGTTTGATGAGAGGATGATGCAATATGTACGGGGGGAAAGGCCCAAATATGACAACAATTGGGCAAACGTTAAAAAAGTATACTACATCGTGAACATCAAGGATATGCATTGGATAACCGTCGTTTGGCTATTGGAGGAGGGCTTGCTGCAGATCCTTGATTGCAACCCGAGTATTTGTCAAGAGAGGTAGTTGGAGACGGAGTTGCAGCCGCTGTGTGTATTATTCCCGTAGCTATTGCGCGACAATAGGATGTTTAAGCACTTGGGTGATGAACTACTGATGGGAAAGTGGCCACTCAATCGCCTTCCCGTCCCGATAAATGAGTCGAAGTAAATTTGGTATAAAACTTACATAATACAATTGTTCTATAAACTAATTCTAATGCTAATGTCTTCCTCCTATTGTAGTGCTGATTGCAGAGGGCATATGTACTAAAATTTATTGAGTTCGACATGACCAACACTCCAATGGATAGGTTGAATGATGAAACAATGATGAACTTTTGGAGCGATTGGCTATTGATTGCTTCCATGGGCATATGGATCCCTTTTGATTGACCAAAACCCAATCCAAGTCATTGTTGATGTTGTCATCAAAAGGTATGGAAGTTGGACTTAGAGTTTTGTAGTTTATGTGAAATGCATTTCTTATTGGGTTGTCTTGAATAATTGGATTGTCTTGAATTGAATTAGTTGATGTTGTTAGGTGTCAGGCTGTTGATACTTGGGTTGTGGTGTTATGTATGCTTTGTGGCCAAGGCCAAGGCTGGATAATGTTGGAAGGGGTGCCGTAGAAGAAGACGAAGTGGCTGATGCTGATGCTGAAGGTGTGTTAGATAATTTTGGAGGATGGGAAAGTGGCTGAAAAGAATGACGAAGAGGGAGGATGGAGCCGACACTGCTTTTATTTTGGGTGTATATAGGACATTTATTTGTTGTTTATAATGTTGTAATTTAATGTAATTGACACATTTCAAATTTTTAAAAAGCAATTCAGTATTTCTTTCCCTCTTTAGACTTTGAGTTTATTTAGTATTCTTGTTAAATGGCATTAATGTGTTGATGCAATTAGGTTGTCAAATTCAGGAGAAAAGATGGAATTAATATGTGTTGTGATTTTAGTTTGTCAAAATTGAGAAGAAAAGTTGGAAATAATATGTGTTGCCCATAATCACTTAAACGACTACATATATCGCTTAAACGATCAAGGGTTTTCTATACAGGACCGCTTAAGCTAGACCTTAAATTGCTTAAGCGATTGTGCACTTGGGGTGATCTTGAGTCTGCCTTAAACTTGATCGCTTAAGCGATCCAACATTGCTTAAGCAACAAAGGCTAAAAGGCTAGAATCGCTTAAGCAAGACTTGCTCGCTTAAGTGATCGTGCACCAGGGATGATCTTGATTCTGCCTTGGACTTGATCGCTTAAGTGATCCAACATTGCTTAAGTGACCAAGGTTAAAAGTGAAGAATCGCTTAAGCGATTGTGCAACTAGGATGATCTTGATTTTGCATTGGACTTCATCGCTTAAGGAATCAGACATCGCTTGAGCAACCAAGGCTAAAAGTGAAGAATCGTTTAAGCGATAACTGAATTGCTTAAGCGATCGTGCACTTGGGATGATCTTGATTCTTCCTTGGACTTGATCGGTTAAGCTTAAGCAATACTTAAATCGCTAAAGTGATCGTGCATCTAGGATGATCTTGATTCTGCCTTGCACTTGATCACTTAAGTGATCTAGCATCACTTAAGCCACCAAAGGTAAAAGTAAAGAATTGCTTAAGTGATATGTAAATCGCTTAGGCGATTATGCATCTGGGATAATCTTGATTCTGCCTTGGACTTGATCGCTTAAGTGATTTAACATCGCTTAAGCGACCAAGGGTAAAAGTGAAGAATCACTTAAGCGAGACCTTAAATCGCTTAAGTGATCGTGCACCTGGGGTGACATGATTCTGCCTTAGACTCGAGCGCTTAAGCGATCATGAATCGCTTAAGCGACCAAGGGTAAAAGTGAAGAATCGCTTCAGTGATCTTGATTTTGGCTTGTATGTGATCGCTTAAGCGACTAAGGCTAAATACATTGGACACTTAAGCGATCCATTATATTTAGATTTTTAGTATGCTTTTGACAAGATTGCATAAGCGATTTATTATCGCTTAAGCGACGAAGGCTTATAAACACCGGATCGCTTAAGTGATCCCCTCCCCCCTGCTAGAGTAGGTGCCCTAGAGCCAATCAATTATTGTGGAATTGACTCTTTGTAATAATGTTCATTAATCAATAAAAGACATTTTATACTATATCGCTTAAATCATTATTATTGCAATATATATTGATATATGTCCTTAGAATGGTAGAACCGTGACGAGGGTATCAAGTGTTTCAAATCTTGATAGTGAGAACCCTATGAGCACATATGGTGGCCATTCTAGAAACGTCCGTAGCCCCAGTAGTATTCTGAAGTAAGGGCACAGATAATACGGCAACGCTATCATAGTGTTGAACGACCATGTCGAAAAGTAGTGACTGATCTCACTTGTCAAGGTTGTTTAGTGACAACCTGGTGTAACACATGGGTGCTTGTTGTAGGCGAATACACCACAGCAAGTTCACTGGACTGACCCATAAGAGGATTCCATATGGATGGTAAACCTAGTGTCTATGGAACAAATCCTCTAACGAATGGTGGTACATGTGATCCTTAGACTTGAGATCACTAGAGCGCTTTGTGCACCGATTGGTGTAGTTTGACACTAGCCTAACGCAATTCTTTTCAGAACTGTCAATACGGTGGTGATTGGCTGCATCAAGGAGTGTATCAAGACTATGGTGGATCGACAGAGGATTCATCACTCCCGAGTACGGGAGAAGTTATCTCATGGCGCAATTCAGTATATGACAATAACACTAAAACTGTGGCCACAGTGGGATTGAGTTGTTGCTCTATCCAATTTATAATACAGGTCATTGGTCTAGAAACTGAATACATAATATCGAGAGTAACCGAAGGTTGACACTATTTCTATGCCTTCATCTCGTCGAGATAATGAATGATGAAAATGATTGAATTGTACGGTAACCATATCATTGACAGGTAGCTACTTTGCTGAATCCGAATCTATCAGGTGGCCATGATGCCTTACTAGGGGCCAATCTTAGTCTGTGTATTAGTGAGACGATGAATTGGTGTTAATCGCGATACTATACACTGTCGATATGATGAGGAGCCTATGAGTCACACACATAGAAGATAATTTAAGACTCAGGAAGAAAGAAGGGCGTTTTCATCTTTTTAGGTGAAAGGGTATTTTGGTAATTTCATAGTGCAATTAAATTTGTTGAGGTCGTAGCCTTTATTTAATTTATTAAAAAATTAAATAAGTGAAATTATGTTTAAATATGTGTTCGCATATATTTAATTAAATCATCATTATTATTAAATGTTAATATATATAGATTAAATATATATTAATTGATTTTAATTGAGATAATGATGAAATAAAAATAAAATATCTAATTGGGAGTATTTGGTAACATGGGGTGTTTGGGTTGAAGCCCAAGCCTATTCCATATGGGAATAGGCCATTAAAATTATTATAAAAGAAAAATGTCATTTGTAAAATGGAAGTGATATTCATTAGTTCATTTTCTCTTTGAAAAGCAAAAACACACAGCCCCATTTACACTCGCACGATAGAATTCATTTTGCCCAAAATCAATTCATTTGATTTTTCTTCTTTGATCTTAAAGCTAATGAGGATCTAGCAAATCCCTCCTTAGTTCTTTGTGATTGTCTTCGTGTGGACTACGTCGGTTCGATCCTACACTTGGGTCGGTAGCAAAACAATTCAAAGACAATTTTGGAGGAGCCTCCAAACGTGCGTATGGTTTCTAAACTCATGATTAATTTTTGCAGATTTTATTTTAACATAAACTATAAAATTGTACCTTTGATCTTGGCTCAATGGGAACAATCCTTGTTATTATGATTTTGTTTTCCGCTGTGTATTTGGACCGTTTCCTAACACCCCCACCCCTTTTTTCTGGAATAGGTTGTTAACCCCATATTAAGTTAATGTTCACAACATCACATGATTGTTAACGTTAATGTTAGGCGACATCAGTTATTGACATATATTAAGGCCAATTAAGAAGGATTATTTGAAACCTAACTCCATCAACACATATTAAGGCCATGTAAGAAGATTATTTACAACCGTATTATATATGGATGAATGTCATAGCGTACTAGTGTGACACGTTAGTAGAAACGTACCTCATTTCACAAATATGGATGGTGTATTTGAGAATGATTATTGTGCTATTTTTACTGACCAAAATGCAGTCAAATCTTGTACGATGTGGGGGGACTAGATTGAAATAAGCTTAAATTTTGACTGTATGATTAGTTATGTGGACCATGATATGTCTTGTATTAATTGATATTATTATTTATATCACTTAATCGATTTTCTTTAATTATATTTTAATTAAACTAATTTTTTTACTTGTCTAGATAAACATGGAAAATAAATATTAAAGGATAGAATGATTCTATATAATACAAAATTTAATGTTTTTAAAGTACCAAAGTAAATTAGCCTTGATTCCTTAAGAGATGTATGATTTCACTTAAGCGATCTTGTATATTTAGCCTTGGTCGCTTAAGTGATGTATGTTATCACTTAAGCGATCTTGTTAAAGGCAGAATAAAGATCATACGAATATACTGGATCGCTTAAGCGATTTCAGGTCTCGCTTAAGCAATCCAGTATATTTATCCTTAGTCGCTTAAGCAATCACGTACAAGCTAGAATCAAGATCACTTAAGCGATTCTTCACTTTTACCCTTGGTTGCTTAAGCGATCATGCTCGCTTAGGTGATCAATCCAAGGCAGAATCAAGTCACCTCAGGTGCACAATCACTTAAGCGATTTAAGGTCTCGCTTAAACGATTCTCCACTTTTACCCTTGGTCACTTAAGCAATCAAGTCCAAGGCAGAATCAAGATCACTTAAGCGATTCTTCATTTTTACCCATAGTCGCTTAAGCAATTATGAATTGCTTTAGTGACTAAGGCCATTTTGCTTCTTATCTCCTTGATCTTTTGATATTGTGCACGTTTGAGTGAGAAATTATATTCCGTATTGTGGGTTAGCTCTATATTCAATCATAACCATCCATATTTGTGAAATGAGATACGTTTCTACTAACATGTCACACTCGTGACTAATTCAGTAAATTGATTGATTGATTGATTGACTTGACACGACAATTATATTGATAATATTTATTTTGTCTGTCTTACTTCTTTAGGTAGCAATTAGTGCTGTACAGAGGTAATATGCGAAATTTTACTTACTTAAACCCTTTTTAAAATGGATGAAAATGAAAAATAATTAATTTGAATTAATACGATATAAAGGATAATTTATTCAAGGTAACAATTAAATTAAAAACATAAAAAATTGAAAACAACAAGTCTTCAACAGTTGGCCTTGGCAACTCTCTCGATTTCATCATTCTTCTTGATGACATAGCTGGAAATACAAGGACATAAAATTGGTTTAATGCACCACAAAAGAGAAACATAATAACTTCATCAGGTTGTTTAAGTGATCTGCTGGTCAGATCTACATATAAAAGCAGATTGCTTATGCGAGCTTTTGTCGCTTAAGCGATCTAGTGTTCACCAAATTTGATCTTAGAAGCAGATCGCTTAAGTGATCTGTTGTTAACATGATTTGATCTAAGCAGTAGATCGTTTAAGAAATCTTAAGTCGCTTAAGCGATCTACTATTCAGAGCTACAGATAAGAGCATATCACTTAAGCAACCAAGGATCGCTTAAGCGATTTGCTCTTACCAGGATATCTGAATAGCAGATCGCTTAAACGATCTGCTGTTTAGTCTGCAGATAACAGCCAATCGCTTAAGTGATCTTCTATCGCTTAAGCGATCTGATTTTATCTGTAGATCTTACAGCAGGTTGCTTGCTTTCTTGCTTCTAATCTATTAGAACCTAATTTTCTGGATCTGTATGTGATCGATTTTGGCAACTGCTTCTCTTGTGGCTAGGTTGCTTGCAAATTGAGCACTTATTCATCCTTCACAGAACCTCATAGGCTGATGGAATACACTTAACTCTTTTTCTCCCATTTTCTGTCTTCTTGAATGGTGGATGGATGATAATGTCAACCAAATCTAGCAGCATCATCCATTGCTCTTCTAGAGGACTGGATATATCGTTTCCAAATAAGCCAGCATGTAATGGTTTGCCATATAGAGAATAAGCAAAGTTTTATGTAAATTCTTGAACTAAAATCTAGTTTCCATTGGTGTTTCAGTGCTGTTAGTGCATAAGAACAAGGTAAACGTTGAATGTCAAGCACTTTACAAATGCAATTTTTCTATGAAGGTTAACTAAGGCATCCGGACCATAGCCGCGCACGGTAAACTCTTGAGCATTGAGAGGATAGGCAAACAGTGTATTTGACAGTTCCATACGTTCTTGCAATAATTTTCTAACTGACAAAACAAGGGTTGTGGTAAAATTATCTGACTCCGTACGACGCTCTTGGAACCACCGTGACGATGTACTCTGGATTGCATCAAAAAGGGCAACAATTGGAAACTTTCTTTCTATTAACAACTTCAAATTTATGGACTCGACTATGTTCGTAGGGATGACATCGAACCTTCTTCTAGGAAAGTAAGCTCTAGTCCATCGCTTGAAACCAACATCATGCTCAAGATACTTGGCAATTCCATCATCCTTGATTCGGATTTGTCGAAAGTGCTCCTTAAACTCATCAACTCGATAAGCTTTTGCTGCCATGTATATGTTTAAAGGAGGCCAGCACACTTAAACTTTTGTTTTATGTTCTCAGCAAGGTGCTTCTTATAGAATTCGTGATGTGCTTGAGGTAAATAGTGGCAATCCCCTTCTTTATAGAGTTGTGCCCATAAAATATTATGCAAAACTCGTCATTGTCAAGCATTATCGTAAGTAATTTCTAGAAAAACCAAGTCCACGACTTGTCGTTCTTAGAGTCAACCACATACCATGCAACGAGATATGTGTGATTCTCGCTGTTTTGTGTAGTGGCCACCAACAATGTACCTCCATACTTTCCCGTTAAAAGCAACCATCAACAGCCAACACCTTTCTCATGTTTACAGAACCCCTTTATGGTTGTTGGAGTAGGTGCCCTAGAGCCAATCTATTATTGTAAAAATTGACTCTATAATAAATGTTTATTTATCAATAAAAAGCATATTCTTCTATATCTTGTAAATCATAGTTATATGTAATGATATATGTCCTTAGGATGGTAGAATCGTAATGAGGGTATCAAGTGTTTCAAATCTTGATAGTGAGAACCCTATGATCACATATGGTGGCCATTCTAGAAACGTCCATAGCCCTAATATTATTCTGACCAAGGACACAGATAATACGGTAAGGTTATCATAGTGTTGAACGACCCTGTCAAAAGGCAGTGACTGATCTCACTTGTCAAGGATGTTTGCCGACAACCTGGTGCAATGCATTGGTGCTTGCTAGAGGCAAGTTCACTAGACAGACCCACCAGAGGATTCCATATGGATGGTAACCCCAGTGTCTATGGAATAAATCCTCTAATGGATGGTGGTACATGTGATCCTTAGACTTGAGATCACCGGAGTGCCTTGTGCACCAATTGGTGTAGTTTGACACTAGCCTAACGTAGTTTTATTCAGAGCTATCAATACGGTAGTCATTGGCCATATTGAGAAGTGTACCGAGACTATGGTGGATCGACAAATGATTCATCACTCCTGGGTACGGGAGAAGTTATCTCACTGGATAATTCAGTAAATGGCAATGACACTAAATCTATGGCCACAGTAGGATTGAGTTGATGCTCAATCCAATTTATTATTTCGGTCATTGGTCTCTTAACTGAATACGAACATGTCAAGGATATATGAGGTTGACATTATTTCTGTACCTCAGTCTCGATGAGATAACAAATGATGAAAGGATTTGATTGCACGGAAACCATATCGTTGACATGCTACGGTTATGCTGAATCTGAATCTATCGGGTGGCCATGATGCCTTGCTAGGGGCCAATCTTGGTCTGTGTGTAGTGAGATGATTAATTGGTGTTAATCGCGATGCTACACACTACAGATATGTTGAGGAGCCCGCGGGTCACACACTTAGAAGATAATTTAAGAATCAATTTGTGAGGAGGGTATTTTCGTCTTTTAGGATGAAAGGGTATTTTGGTAATCTCACAGTGCAATTAAATTTTCTGAGGTTGTTGCTTGTATTTAATTTTAATATTAAAATTAAATTACTGAGATTATATTTAAATATATCTTTGTATATATTTAAATGAATTATTATTATTAATTAAATGTTAATGTATTATTATATATTAATTGATTTTAATTATAATAATAATTAATTAATTAAAATACCATAAAGGGTGAGTTTGGTTGCAAGGGTGAGTTAGGGTTAGAGCCTATGTCTAATCCTAAGTGGAATAGGGTTTTAATTGTTGCACTATATAAGTGCAACTTAAAATTAAAACAAAAAAAAAAAAAAAAAAAGGAATTATTCAATAATCAAAACCCTAGCCACCCTATCTCTCTCTCTCTCTCTCTCTTACGTCACACTCTTGTGTGAAGAACAAACTTTTTCTTGTTCTTCTTTCTTAATTCTTGAAGCCCTTGATTGTTCTAGCAAAATAATGAAGGGTTCTGTGGATTATCTTTGTGTAAACTGTCGTGAGCGCGATCCTACATTGGATCGATTAGTGAAGAATCACGTGAACAGTAGACGGTGGACAGTGTTCGTGTCTGAAGTCAAAGATATTCGGAGGAGCCTCCAAACGTCGGTATGAACTAAATCCTTGTATGGATTTGTTTTTATACAGTCTTATTTTACATTTTAGTTTATGCATGAAAACGTTATAATCTGTACTTGCATCTTGGTTCGTGTAATTGATCGATTCGTTTAAATATTATGTTTTTCCACTGCGCATATCCGGTCAGTTACTTACGGTGGTATCAGAGCCAGGTTACCTGATTATAATGTTTAATCGTTGATTGATAACATGTATATTTGATTGATAACATGTTGATGCATAAATTGATTGTTTTTAAATCTTTAAAATTTTGTTTAATTGATCAATTGACTAATGATGTGTTGATGAGTGACTTATTGGTGTGTTGATGTCCTGGTCGAATGCTAGTGTATTCGATTTGATTTGGATTCATATCGTTACGTGAAAAAACTACAAAAGGGTTATCGTGTGATTCACTGTTTTGCGGCATTAGCTGCGGCGAAATAACACTTCGCCGCGGCAAACTTTCGGAAAAGTAGATCTAGTTGCGGCAAAATAAAACTTTGCCGCGACATGAATCTCTTTGGAACATTTTGTGTTTTCTGGAAGTTTATGGCGTTTGCCGCAGTGAAATAAAACTTCACCTCAGCAACCATGTGTATATGAACTTCGTCGCGACAAGAAAGCTACTGTTCCGTTTTTCGCACAGGGGGCCAAAATTGCAGTTTTTGAACCTATAAAGCCAATAATAATTTTGCACCTATAAAAAGGGTAATTTAATAATTCCACCCACCCAAATTCAAAATGATAATTTTGGATGTATGCAATGTTCTTGTTTGAAATTGCATGGTGCCCGATGCATGAGCCTTAGACCTTTGGTATGTTTTTGTAATTTTGGGTTTGATTGTAATTTTATAAAGAAATAGGACCTGCATGTCCTGCCTCTCTCTCTCTCTCTCTCTCTCTCTCTCTCTCTCTCTCTCTCTCTCTTATATCTCCATGTATTTCTTCTTCTCATCTCACTCCCCTCGTATGTAACGCGAGGTTTCTATTTTATTGATGTAAATTAGAATATGGTTTTTGTTATAAAATACTTTGTAATGATCGTGAAGAAGAAACGAAGGAACTATGACGAGGAATAACTTGAAGACCCAAGATTTACTTTTAAACCCCTAGGTTGACCCATCGAGGAAATCAGTTTAGTGAGCCATGTACCGGCACATTTTTTTTTGTTTAGAATGCATGCTAAGATTGAATGTTCAATAACATGTCAAACAATGACATTCTAACAAAGATAATAATCTGGTGAGACATTAAATAAAAACCCTCAACCTAAGTATATTAAGTCACATATGCCTTCCATCACCATGGTTTTAATCAAACCACTGTTCGTCAGAACCTTGTTTGTCAAAGCGAAGGGTACACTTCTACCAGTGAGAGGTTAAAATTCATTGGAGTTTTCCTTAATAGTGATGGGTCGACTTAAAATGACAGTTTTGCTTGTTCGCCAAAACAAAGATTGATAAACACGTCATACTAAATGTTTTGTGTACGTGGCGACATGTAGTGTCCACTCTACTAATACTGGGAATCACACTTGAGGATGACGGCCAGGCCGTTGGATTGTGTGATTGGCTTGTTGGCTTGCTTCACATTTGAAGTTGGTAGTAGGAGCTATCAATTGGTGTGGATTAAGTTTGTTAGCCTACCTAATCAACCCATTTTGGCTTGTTCGCCAAAGCGAAGGTTTGAAATGGACTAGATGTGATCTCAATGCACTAGGAAAGCCAACGGGCTTTCTTGAGTTAATAGTGAGGGCTATTGGCTTGAGGAAAATAATGGGAGCGATTATTTAATAAAAGGCCTTATTAAATAAAAATAAACATGATAATAATTTTGCTTTATTCTGCACTTGTAGTTTCACTTAACTGGGCAAAATGATCCCAACATCACTACGACAAATCATTGAACTGGGAGAGAAATGGAATGGTGAGAATTTCATTGACTGGTATAGAAGTATAAACGATATACTTCAGTCAAGTGATAAATTATACACCATTGACCAGGCTTTGTCACCAGAGCCTGCTGATAGTTCTATCCATGAGACTGGGTATGATATGTGAAGCATACACATGATGCGAAAGTAGAATTGACTAGATATATTATGCTTGCATCAATGACACCATTACTGCGATAGTAGTGCCAGAGAATGGCCTTGGCTTCTATTCTTCATTTACTTCAAAGAAATGAGAAGCATATGGTGTCTCAGTCATTATTCAGATGTAGGATGGAAGAGGGTACCAAAATTGGCGATCATATACTCAAGTTGACTGAGTATATGAACAAGCTTGAGATTTTGGGATGCAGACTTAATGAAGGTTTAGCAATAGACCTAATATTACAATCTTTGCCAGATTCTTACTCTCAATTTGTCTATGACTTCATTGAGAATGATAAGAAGAATACCATTTCTGAGCTTCTGGATATGTTGAATGCTACTGAGTTAGGCATGAGAATGTTAGAAACATTGACGTTGTTTGAAGCCAACTCAAGTGAGAAGGTAAGGGCTCATAAGTCGTTGGAAGGAACTGCTATAGATAGAAAGGGCGTTTGTCCTTATTGTGGGAATCCTAGTCACTGAAGGAAACATTGCAAGACCCTTCTAGCAAAAAGGAAGAAGAATGTTACTTCTTCATCAAGTATGTTTTTTATTGAGATTAACTTCTCTCGTCAACATCTTGGGTCATTGACATAGGATGTGGTACTCACATTTGTTCTAATGTGCAGGGACTATGGCAGAGTAGATTGCTCGCCAAGAGAGAGGTAGACCTACTAGTTGGAGATGGAGCACATGATGCTGCATTAGCTGTAGGATCTTATTGTCTGATTTTGCCTACGACCTTGTTACTTGGAACTTGTGGATTGTTATGATATTCATTCGATTTCTAGAAATAATTTTTTTGTGTCCACTTTGGACTAGTAAGAATATTGATTTACTAATGGATTGTTGTCTTTTAATATAAATAATATTCTATGGAACTGTTTCATAATAATATGTTTTATAAGAATATTCTCAAAGTCACATCTACGTCGAATGTGGCAAGTTGAGTTAAACATATATGAAGGAATGTGGGAGTTAGGTCCATGATGAGGTTTTTGTGATCTACCCACATAATTCTAGGTTTATGCCCTAAAGACGCCGGCGGTCGGTAGTGGTGGCTAGATTCAGCCACTACCCTTGGGTAATTTTTTTAAAGTCTAAAGGTAATTATGTCCTAAAAATTTAGTATATAAGGATGTAATAGTCCATCAGTATTTTTGTGAATTGTTTTTGAAATAAGAGCATTATTGTCCAAAAATTTTAATAGTTAAGGGTAAAATTGTATTAAAATACCCAAGAAAATAAAGGTAATTAGATTACCTCTTATATTACCAACAATAATTACTATTGGTTTTGAAAGATTAACGGAATCTTATATTACTTGACAAACAAACGTGGTAATCAAGTAATATAAGATGACATTATCTCAGTAATGAGGGATTACCCCCAACCAAATGGGCAACTCGATTGTTCCCTTGGGGACTAAACTATCCTCGATAAATCTGTATAATGATGATGGATATGTCCTCAAGTCTCGTTCAGTGAACCTCATTTCTTAGAATACTCCCAAGAAAACGATGTTCGCTACGTTGCCATTGTTGACCATTACCCTAAGTACTCGGGCATTGCTGATCCTTGCTGCGATTACAATCGCATCATGGTTATGGTGAGGACATTGTTCACACTCTTCCTTGGTGAATCTTATCACTTCTTTTTCTTGCCTGGGCCGCTTCAGCGACTTTTGCTCGCAGCTCATTACTCGGGGGACCGACTCTGTCCTGGCCTCCCGCATATATTGCTTGCACGAGCACCTGGAGCTTCCTGCAATGTCGGGTCCCTTGTAGATCATACCCACCAATACATCTTTGTTCAATTAGGTCTGGTGGATCTGATTATTCGGCTTGTTTAGATTTTCGCAAGATGGCTCCTCTTTGAAAAATTCTTTCAAGTGACCTCTTTTGATCAGATTCTCGATGACGTCTTTCAAAGCCTGATACTCATTAGTGCTGTGCTCGATGTCTGGGTGATACTAGTAGTATTTTTGGGGTCTTTTCTACCTAGTGACCCCCATATTTTTTCTGGCACAAGCAGTTTCCTAGCCTTATGAGAGACTTCATAGATGTGAGCTACATCTTCAGTCAGGGAAGTGTACTCAGCATACCATGGAAAAGGCTGCCTTTTCCTGCGGTTATCTGTTTTCTGTCTTTTTTGTAACCTATTTTGGTCCCTATCATTACGGCCTTGGCCTCTCTATTTGTTTGTTGGGCGATCTTGTCGCCTACTAGGGGCTCTTTTAGGTGAGTTTTTGGCTAAGGCCACTAATGAGCTTTCTACTCGCTGATGTTTGTGAAAGATTGTATGCTTATTATGGCTAAAATGGTAGGAATATGGTGTAACATGAATTAAGGTTCACATGGCATGAAATTAAAACAAATAGGGTGGAAAGTACCTTTAAAGCTTTTCAAACCTTTGTAGCTTTGATTGGAGATGAAAGATCTTCAATAACTTGAAGAATCCTCTAAGTGTATCCACCACAAGATGAAAAGAGAGAGCCAAACAAAATTGGGTTTTTGGGTGAGATATATTCTTCTAAAAATTAGGTTAAAATGAGATTATAAACATATTTATATACTTGGACCATTTTGTAATTTTGAAATTGTTATTAAATTTTTAATAAAATTTCATTATTCTAGTTTGTCCTTGAAACAATTTCAATTTAATCCAATCCAATAAATATATGTATATATATCAACCCATTGTTGAATCCAATTCAATAATGACCAAATACCTTATTACCCTTGGTAAGTGGTAGCTTTCCATGGATAATCATTTCTCACCAATACATTAATCCAGATGCACACGTTTATGTCCAAACATCGTTAACCTTTAACGATATGCATTACCCTCTCTTCTTATACTTGTTTTTCAGTGTGACCATTTAGGTTCACTGTAACCTAGCCGTGGGCCCAATATCATATTCTAATATGTTTTGTCATAACTCTTTGTGATCAAACTCCCACCGATCATGGTAGGCATCTAACAATGCTCCATAACCCCTAAGCCACAATGAAGATAAACTCTAATGAACCTTTCTTCGATTGTATGTTTTGTATAGTAAAATCCCTCCGTTATCTAATCTCAATTAAGAATGGGTTCATGGTATGTCAAAACCCTTATCTTAATCTTTAATTGAGTCGTCAATCAATACAATGGAACGTGTCATCATGAAACTCTTTTCATATGACAGTTTTCATACTCTAGCCAGAGATTTCCTTTTTCCAATGTTTATTGACATTCGTCTAGGAACTCGGGACCAAACCATTTCTAGTCAATAGATCCCATCTTGACCATCACTTGTTCTCGCACATGAATAACATATGACCAAACCAACTTCTTACACAAGACATGGCTAGTCTCGTGTTTATACACCATATAAACCATATGCATCCCATGTCGAATCCAACCATGATGTCTCAGGTCTAAGGATCAATGGTACCCTAGTACGACCCTACAATGTATCATTGACCAATAGTTCACTAACTGTTTGTCCATGCTAATGCCTTAGTGACATAACTCTTATAATCACCCACACTAATACCATCACATGATATTCAATGGAAACATTTAGCATGTCTACTATGCAATGTTATTGCCTAATTAACATTACTTACATAGGGAATGCTTCAAAGATTTGATCTTCCAAAGATCCGTATCATCCTAACATTTCACATATTATAAATAATACAAATGAAGTAGTAAACGTACATATGAAATCAAAACTTTTTCTTCCATTCTTAAAAGAATATTTACAAGATATAATGCCCTGAAACCAACAACACGATTGGTTCCTAGGTCATACACTAATAGTTAAACGACCATTTGATAGAACTTGGCTAGGCTCACATGGTCTTTGCTTTGAAGTTCTTTCCACGGCTTTGTCTACGACCTTATTCCTGCTTTTAGCAAAGTTTGGATTGATTCCTCAGGTGCATCCGCGACCTTTGCTTGTTCGTTTTGGAACCTCGTTAGGTACGAGTTCAGGGTTTCATCTCTTTCCTAATGAATGTTGCTTAGATAGTTGAGTGACATTGTGAACTATCTCCTCGCTTGGAATTATTGCAAGTACAGTGAGGACAGTTGTTGCCAAGGGTGTATTGTGTTTGTCTTGAGCCTTTTGTACCACCTGTTGGCATCCTCTACTAGAGTAACCTCGAAACAACGGCACTTTGCCAAGTCAGAAACCTGATATAACTTCATCAGGTCGTTGAAAAAGTCTATGTGATCTTTGGGATCCCCTTTTCCATCGAAATTGCTCCCTGGTGCCCTAAATCCTTGGGGAAGCGGGGCTTGATGAACTTCCTTCATGAATGGAGAACTCACTATCTCTTTCATCGAATTATTCTAGCAGACTCTTAGATCGTCGAGCATTCTCTGCACTTGATCTAAATCCTTATTATGAGGAGTATTCTGGTTGTGGGCTCTGTTCAACCTTACCTTGAGCAGGTGAGTTCGAAGATTAATTGCTTTTGAGCTTACTTTATCGTGCGCATTAGTGTGCGAGGTGGAATAATGAAGGCTTGGTTGATAAGTGCTATCATGCTCGTCTGTGTGCTACTCATGACGTTGGTTAAAATTGAAACATTGGTCATTACTAGATTGGCGCGTGTGGCTCATCTTGCTAGCTTGTGAGGTTTGAGCTCGCCTTTGGCATGGGTTAAAACCGGCACGCTAGCATTGGTTGTGTCGTCGAGTTGGGCGAGCTTCCTTTTGTCAACCATGGTTTTCATTCTCCCTTATAGGCTGTTTGCCTGGTCACCTCCCGAGGTTAACTTGCTATGGGGATTCACGCTCGTTAGTGGAATGCGCCCTATGGTATCGGGGCTTACGATCGCTCCTTGGTACTGTCGAGCCAGATCGGTCGTTGGCCGAGCCATTGTGGCCCGTTGGAGTAACCTCCGTCAAGCGTGGCTGATCGAGATCCTGGTGGGTTGGTTGTTGATTTCCTAGCTCAGCCATGTCCTATTGCATTGCTTGTGCAACCATTGTCCTTATCATCTCCATCAACTGGCCATTCTAGGGATTCGAAGTCCCTACCCCCTTCTGATTTGCTGCCTGTTACCTTGGCAGTCGACATAGAAGAGCAGTCCATTGCACTTCCTGATTGGCGATTTCCACATTGTCGTGGTTTCTGGTGGTAGTTTTTGATCTGGTATGGGCCATTTGACACTTCAGGTGATCGGGTAATTAAAATTGCTTGTCAAAAATTTTGAAAGTAGGCGGAGGCATTCCTTCTAGCGCCAAAATGTTGATGCAAGAATTACACCAACTAGAGCGATCCGATTAACCTTGGTGGAATCGAAACTGATGTGTGTGTGATTACAGATAACCAGTTATGCAATGAATCTAATGATAATAATGTAAAGAACACAAAAAGGTTTTTAAAGTGGTTCAGCAAGTTTGAATCTTAAGCCTATGTCCACTGTTTTTCCCATTTGCTTCAAAAGCTTATAAGAAAGTAATATAATACCTAGAACAATTTGCTAACCCCTTTTCCATTGTTGGAAATGGTTTATTTACAAAGGAAAGAGCGAAATTAAAAGAATCACAAATAAGATTGAAATGCAACTTCGATATTCTCGTGATTGAGTGCTAAGATCTTGCCATTATTGTTGTTGATTTGATCTCTTTGAAATATCTGAGATCTGATCTTATCTGTGATTTGTTTGAACAACTGTTGAGATTGGTCACTACTAGCTTATGCTGGATCGAGCTATATCTCGACGAGCTTATGTTGGGTTAGACAAGTGTTGAGTCAAACTATAACCTCGCGGAACTTTGACTTCTCCGAGCTTAATAGAAAAATCACACACAACATCAGGTATTTTAAGATTACTTGGTAATCTTAATTTTGTTACAATTTTACCCCTTATTAATAAATTTTTTTAACAAAAATACCTTTATTTTGAAAATAATTTACAAATATATTTATGGACTATTTTATCCTTATATAAAAATTTTTTGGGACATAAATATTCCTAAACTTTAAAAAAATTACCCAAGGGTGGCCAGCCGTCGAACGGCGACGAAATAGCGCATGACCGGCCACATCTTTCTGACTGGTCATTAGTAATGACGTTTCTGGCCATGGATGTGTGATTTGGCCGTGAAAGGGCCAAACGTTTTCGGTGCACAGCTGGCCAGATTCGATTGATCGTGTGCCATTTCTGCGACTTCTGACGGTGGTGGCTGGCTGTCGATAGTGACTTGAGGTGGGTAGGGGTGATTTTGTTATAAACTAAAGTTTTATATGGCTGGGGTGTTTTAGCAAAATTTCAAACGTATGGGGTTAAAAAAATGGTTTAAATAATAATAATAATAAAAATAATATCTTATCATTATTTAAAAATGAGGACAATTTAGTAATCTATATAAGATACCTACCAATCCTAACCAAACATATCAACATTACATACCTACCAATTTATTCTAAACTAACCAAACACATTTCCTTAAACAAACATATCAATATTACATCCCTACTAATTTATTCTAAACTAACGAAACACATTTCCTTAAACATTTCTAGTAATCTTCAAGGTAATCTATCTTTCAGTTATTATAACATTCTCAGTAATCTATCTTTCAATTATTATAACATTCTCAGTAATATAACATTTACTGAAATAAGTGCACCCTAAATGATTTCAACGACTTTATTATCCTTACTCGATAAGTCCTAGAAAGCTAAGATTTATCTTAGTTGTGCATATAAATAACACCTTTGCTCTTTGTAAAGCAGGTGATAAAAAAAAAAAAAGTTCTATAGAACATTCACATTTCCTTCTTTGCATTCTTCTTTTTCTCTGGTCCATCTTTTTCTTTTATAGTGTAATAGTATGGGAGGTAGAGAGGTCAGAAAAGGCAAGATGTTCTTTCCTTACCTTTTCCAAGAGCGTACCACATGTCACCTTTGGTAACTTGTAATGACTTTTTCATTTTAAAATGTCTTTTATGCATTAAGAAAAGTACAATCACATTTTTAATGCATAATAAAAGTCTAGTCAAACTTTTAAAATAATTGTTTTTAACAGGGGGAGTTTTTTTCTACCCAATATTTCATTTAATTAAACTCAAATTTATTAATGTATGTCAATTTTAAGGACTAATTTGAAAATAAAAAATAATTCGACAGTAGAGCCGTAACCCAAAGGGCAAAGGAAAGGAACTTCTTTCTTTTATCTTAAGATTGTACAGTAAAATGCTACGCGTGAACTTACGCGTTATGGCGGCACACAAAATGTTGCTGTCTATTCAACTTTGAAGGGCTGGATTGGATTAAACTAATCCGATGGCTCATGAAAGGGTCAGCTGAAAATAATTAGGAATTAGAAGTTCAAAGTTTTAGTGGAGAGAGCACTTTATAGTTAGCACCAATCACAGCCTACAGACAGAAGGAGCCCGTTGGAATATTGGATTAAAGGTGAAAAATAACAAAAAAGATTAAGACGAATGTCAACGTATATACTTGCTGATCCTCTTTTCATATTTAAATGTAAGAAATTGGTTAATAACAATTATTATTTTTAAGTATAATTAAATTACAAATATACCTATATTATTATAAAAATAACAAAATTTTTCTTATTATTAATTTTTTTAAGTATAAAAATAAATAACAAAAAAGTTATTTGATGAATATTTATTAACCTATCTTATTATAAATTCAATGATTAACACAAGGCAAATATAATCGAGACATTTATAAGTCGATAAAACCCATAAATATAATAATAAACAGAAACATATTCAGCAAATTTCAGTTCTCTGAACGTCACAGAATGGGGAATGAAAGCTCCAAAGACTCTTCTTCTTCTGATTCTTCTACAAATGAAAAGCCCTCGCGCTTGTCTCGATTCAAGCAGAAGCTTCACTTCCGTCGTCCACGTAACAATGGCTCCACTTCTTTATCTCATCAGAAGTTGTTCACTGCAGACGATTTCGCTGGAATTGCTCTCCTCACTCTCATTGGTGTAATTATTAATTTCTATTGAATATTTTTATTTTTATTTTGAAGGAGATGCTTATTTTTATTTTTCTTCTTAAATAAATTAGGCTGAAATGAAGTTCGAGGACAAGTGGCTTGCATGTGTTTCTCTTGGAGAGCAGACGTTTCGCACTGAGAAATCTGATAAGTTGCGCACCTGCATCCTCAAATACCTCTTTCTATTTTTGTGCTTATTTTTTTTATTAGGTTTTTGTTGATTTTTATTTTTTATTTTTTGTGCAGCACGGATAAACCCATCTGGAATTCTGTGAGTTCTCTCTATCTCATCATGTCGCCTAATTATTTTCCTTAACGACTTTGATTTTGCTTTCCAATTTTAGAACTCCAGTCACTATATCAATTACATGAACTTTTCCTTTTTGAAAATTAGCTATTTGTTTCTTAATTGCATTTTCTTACAATGGTGCTATTGAATTTTGTACTTATTGATATAGGAATTTAGAGGAAGTTTAAGATGGCTGAGGCAGATCTTTTTTTCGCCCAAAGCATTCTTAACTTAATAATCAAGTATTTTGTACAAACATTCTAGAAATTGAGGCGCCTGCTGTGATGCATGCAACTGTTTAATTTTAGATTCCTGGGCCAGGAGCTCGGGATGGAGTGCTTTATGTCATATTTGAGCTGGAGTGTCTGAGTCTCTGAGATGGGCAGGTTGGGATAGGCGTGTATGGGATGGATTGCTTTTGTAAATGTGCAAGTTCTTGGTAAAAAGAATAAAGGGGCATGAGGAGTGGCAATAGGAGTCTTAACATTTAACTTTTAGGATAAAGTTTAGTATCAAAAGTGGCTAGTGGCAAAACATATAGAAAATCCATTATACCTTTTCTACGTAATTGATGTTAACTTTGTTTTAATAAAATGCTTTTGAATTTCATTGATGTCATAGTTGGGGTAATTCATTTGCTAATTTTCTTCTACTTTGCACCAAACTCATCTTATAATGGGCTATATAATAAAAAAATTTGGATCACTTTTGTCTAGTTAATTTATGTGGCAACCTTTCATAGGTACCTCATGATGATCAAAACATAATTACTTGTGACACTTTGCTGACTTGAATTTCTTTCTTGGAGAACTGTATTGTAAGTACCGTTTGAATGAAGTCCCTTTTGTATGTAGCTTTAACATTCTTTACTATTCATTTCTCAACAACTTGCTTTAGGCTCTTCTGCTTCTGTTGTGAGCTTACGAACTAGCAGCTACGGAACTGCTTTTAATCTTGTGTCATTATATCGATACTATACTTGTTGGTCTAATATCATTTGTTTGGAAATCTTTATGTTTCCTTTGAAACTTATTTTTCTCTTTAGAAGGCATGTTATTGAGTTTTGAATCTTATTTTTATTTGTTTCTTAATGTCTTGTCTTATTTTTCTACTAGTTGCAACTGTGACCATTATTTGACCCCTTTCTTTTTGACCATCCACAGGAAAAGAAACTTCTTCTGGAAAAAAAAGGGCCTCACGTTGCCAGGATATCAGTATTTGAGGTATCAAATAAGTTTTAAGTTGTTTTTCCCAGAATGCTTTGATATTTAATTTTTATGCATTCCCTTGTATTTAATGATCTGAGTGTTAGGCAAATTAGGAGGTTCAATTGTCAGTCTTTTCTTTTTCTGATGTACTTTCTCTTATATGAAAACTATTCCATTGCTTTCTAGAAATTCTCCTGTCTTGTTTGGTGCAAAAGAGATTGGAGTAGGAATCATATTTCTTGGTATAAGAAAGTATACCAGAAAATTTTATTGGTGACTGACTGATGTTGGATAAATATCAAAACCAGGGATTTATAAGATAAAATTATAATCTTTTTCCCCTTTTCATTTCTTTTTTGTATGGATTGATACGAATGTAGGGGGCTTTTGTTTCTAGGTGACATCTGGTCCTCAATCGTATCTCCTTTCTTATCAGTATTTCCTTTTCAAGTTTCTTGATAATAAATCAAGAGTGGTTTCTTTGAATGTGGAGACTTGGTTCACTGTTGTATCTATTGTATTTCTATTTCTTTTTATTATGAATAAAATCTTTTGTTTCTTGTAATAAAAATGTAAAAAAGTTGATAGGTGATGTGTTGGACCTATAAATATTAAATCCCTGAGATAATATAACTTGGTTCACCTGGTTCAAGTATGAGATTGATTAATCCATAAGAAATCTAAAATTGCATGAAGAACTTTGAGTAAACAAATTTCTACGACAAATAAAATGCTTAATAAAATTGAATTTATTGATTGTTGAATGGTTTTGATGAAAGTTTATGTTTCAAATTATTTTTTTGTTCTTCATTATTAAATTGCAGGAATTTTATGATCGTTGTGAAATAATTTCTAAGTCATTCTGATCACTTCATCAAATTTTCTAAATGTGCAGACTAATAGAGTGTTAAAGAACAATCTCATTGGATATTGTGAGATTGATCTACTTGAATTTCTTACGCGGGTGAGTGATTTTGTTATTCAGATCTCAAAGTACTTTTTCCAAATATTGTTTGCCTTAAACTTGGAGTTCTAATTAATACAACAATTAAAGTCCCATGTTTGTATATGTGTGTGCCTGCAATAGAGAAGTAGGATAATGGAAGTGTTACCCCTTCGTGTGTGTGTGTGTGTGTATGTGATGTTAATAATAGGAGTTTTAAGAGTTTGAAATGTGAGTTTTTTTGGAAGCAATAGGTGCATTGCATGGAATGTACTTGCTGCTTAAGGTATTGTTAAACGGAAGGCCATTATAAAGAAATTGAGCATATGATATGTAAAATTAATATTTTTGAGGACTTATATACTGGTTATCAAATTTACATTTGCACACACTGGCTCTTTCTTGTTTTATTTTATTTTTTATAATTTATTGAACCTTTCGTCATTTTTACTATAGTAATAATTTTTTTCCCTTTCATCCTATCTCTTTGATGCAGCTGTTGTATAAGAGTTTTGATTGGTTTGAATCTGGTGCAGTTTGTAAATAAGTTTGTAAATAACCAAAGTAGTCAAGTATTAATCTGCTGGAGGACTTTAAATCTAAACCTAACTGATTATGGATTGAAATCCAATCCAAATCAAACCAAACTGGTTACAAGTAAGATCTAAACCAAAGTGATCAAATTCAATATCAAAAGGACTGGGATTCAATCTAATCTAATCCATTCAAATTATTTTTTTCTGATGCTATTAAGTATATACTAAATTATTATTATTTTTTTTCTACTGTAATTTGAAAACATACGTTTCTTGGAGTGGTTGGTTCAATCTGATATTTGTGGTTTTCATTGGGGAAATTCACAAAATGAACAGCCTAGAGTGATTTTTGAAGTTCTGGATCCAGTCCAATCCATCAACTCATCAAAATCTATTAAAATTGGGCCCGTCTGGATTCAATTTCTCTGTTTATTTTTTATCTGGAACACTCTACACACCCTTTATAAGTTGTTGCTTCTTTTATTTTATTTTTAACTTGACATTTTGATACAATATTATTTGCAAGAAAATAAAAATTGTCCTTGTTTCTTTTGGCATCATTAATATCATTAAATACTTAGCTTCTCGCTATGTCTGGCTGATCTTATTGATTACGGATGGTGTTCATTTGATGATTCTTTACTTTTTGTAAAATTGTTGCTAGTTGATGTATTTATTTATATCTTTATTAATCATGTTTGTTATGAATAACGCTGTGTTATAGGATTCGGATTCTGACTTTGAGGTATTTGACCTGTTCAATCCGTCATCACCTGACATAGTTGTTGGCAACATTTCTCTTTCATGCTCAGTTGAGGTGTGTAAAATATTATTCTGTTGGTTGATGCAAACTATATTAATGATTCCTAACATCTTGAAACTATTGGCAGGATCCAATTGAAACAGAGAAAAATTTTGCAAGACGCATCTTATCTATAGTGGTATGTTTCAAATGTTCATATATTTTATTCCTAGTTGCCTGCTCATGGTCGTCACTATCATCATCTGTATCTCAGTATAGTAAATCTTTTATGTTGTCTGCTATTGATTAGATGGTTACCTAGGAGTAAATGTTGGGTTCAATATTATTATAAAGTTCTATCTTGTTGTCATATGATTAGGTTAGCAGTTAAGAAATTACTATAAGGTTGTGTATATAGTTTAGATTAGTTTAGAAGTTGTGCACTTGTAGGGTCGGGTTATATGTCCCAAATTTGACTTTAAATCATCAAGCTAATTTTCTTGTATATCTTTCTTAAACTGTTTTATGGATGACACTTCTTGCAAACATTTGAAACCTGTAGTGATGGTAATGATGACTAAAGTATCTCCAAAATTATGTTTCTTTCGTGGTTGGTGGCTCATGGAAAGGTCAATTCTTTTGACGCCACATGGAGTAGCTGCTCTAGTGTATGCCTTTCTCTGCATAATATGAAAAATAAGTAATTATCAGCCTTTCAGCCATTTATTTCTCTTTCGTCTTATTTGCTTTTAAACTTGTGGTTCAAGCATTTCAAAGATAGTACAATTGCTTTTGGAGTCTTGTGATTTATGGTTTCTAAACATCATTGTGTATTTGGAGGAGAGAAAGTTTAAGTTTTATGGATTTTTTCTGGACTGCTTTGAGTTATTTGGAATAAAAGGAATAAGGGGAATTTTGAGCATTCTATGATAGATGATGTGGTTGTGCTTTGGGATACAGGTCCCGCTTTTTCTTCTTAGTGGACTTCAATTACAAAACAACTTCAGGGCACTATATTTAATTTTGAATTTCTACAAAGGGTTGGGCTGCTATAGTATCTTGATTATTTTCTGTTGAGCTAGAATTTTCTTTTTCTTTATTTTCTCTTTCATCTGATAATGGGTTTTAGTTCACTAACTAGATGTGCTAATTTTTTATTAATATTATCTTAGTTCTGTTTCTTATACAGGGGGAAAAGAAAAACCTTATGTGGCAAGGGTGGGCAATGATGTAGAATATTAGTGACTTTTTGATTCATGTTCTGGAAATGAAAGTTAAGACTAGAATGCAATCTTTCTTATTCAAAAGAACTAGGATAAATTCCAAAGTATGGGATGTTTTATACATAAGCTTCTTCAAATATTAGAACTTGTGAAAATATGTTTGGTATCTATCTGAAAACATTTTTGTTGTAACTTTAGATCTAGGGTATCACTGATCAGCATCAAGAACAGCTTTATTGTTTATCTTATGGATTTTGTGTTGTTTTCGGGATTTTATCTGGATACTCATTCATAAACACTGACCAAATGGCCTTTTTTTTTTTTTTTTAGTCCTTTGTTTTCAGAAACATTATCATATGCAACATCACCTTAGTTTTGTTAGTTTTCGTGGTTATTCGTACAAGTACAATTATTATGGGAAAAGTGGTTGATTGCCTCTTTCCTTATCTTCTTTCCCTTGGTTTCTCGTTTCTACATTGCTTTTGTTTCTGCTTGCTCTTCTTGCTGGAAACTTATTGCTCATTTTCGTGTAAGTTTCCCTTTTATATCTAGTACTGTCTATTGCTTCATAGATATACAAGAAGGCTCAAACATTTTAATAAGCTGTCTTATTGCTTATCTATTACCTGCAGACTGAGTACTGCTTTTGCAGCACTACTGTAATTTCTTTCTAATGACATATCATTCAAACCCACTGATATTAGGCCTTTAAGATAAATTTCTAGATTATGATTTAATTAAGTTTCATTATATTTATTTGCTAGAAGTCAATTATGTTATATTTGATTGACTTTTTTTTTTTTTAATTGTTGTTGCTAGGAAAGCAAAAGTTTTGTATTAAGTGAAAAGAAGATACAAAATAATGGACAAGCTGACTAACAAAGGACAAGCTGTCCTGAGACCCAAAAAATTTCAGAAACTATACAAAAAGAAAATATTTGATTGACTGTTAGAATTGATTGCATGCTTTGTTGTTGCTAGGTCTGCAGTTTACACACCCATTATTCTTAAAATTCAAACTAGGGTCAATTGGAACTCTAAATTAGCATTTTAGTCATAGTTGACAAAACAATTTGCCTTGAGATAGAATTATGCAAATTTAGATTATGTTATTGCTCAATATTAGAAGGGTAATTATGTCTAAGTTTATCCTTATATACAAGCATATCTCTTCAGTGTCCATAATAAATTTTCATGTCTTCTTAAGAGTCCTAATAACTTCCCATGGTCACAAAATGTCATTGACTGAGCTCTTTCTTAATAGTCCAGCAGCCCTACTGTGACTTTTTAACTTATCTGAGCCCATGTCCTCTTTATAGGATTATGATGAAGATGGAAAGCTTTCATTCTTGGAGTTCTCTGACTTAATTAGTGCTTTTGGCAATCAAGTGGCTGTTAACAAGGTTTGAACATTTTTTTTTTTTTTTTTTTTNGGTTAATTTATCAATCCCCCTTGAGAAATCGATAAGTCTTAAGTGTTTCAGTGATTTTGAAAACTATAAAATACCTCCCTAGAATTATTAAAAGTTTCTTGAGATTCAAACTGTTGGGATGCTTGGGACTTATCAATCTCTGATGGGGCAGGTAAAATTAACCTTTATAATAATAAATGCTCTTAAATTTTCAAAAAAAAAAAAAGAAAGGAATAAAATTCTAGAAATTTTGTGGCACCTGCAGCCCTACTGTGACTTTTTAACTTATCTGAGCCCATGTCCTCTTTATAGGATTATGATGAAGATGGAAAGCTTTCATTCTTGGAGTTCTCTGACTTAATTAGTGCTTTTGGCAATCAAGTGGCTGTTAACAAGGTTTGAACATTGTTTTTTTTTTTTTATTTTCACTTTCATTCCTTGAATATGGTTTTGCAATGTATAACGGATATTCACTCATTATACTATCTGGTTTCTATGAATACCTTTTGGGCTTGTAGGGTGCATTGTCAAAAATGTTGGGATTATAGGTTTCTGCACTGCATCTCGTGTAAAATCACATAAATTGGGGTATACTATATGTTAGTCGTATTTAGTGAAAATTTCATTAGTATTATCATGAGAAGATAAAGTAAGGAGGGATCCTTTTTGTAATTCCTATTCTTGAAAATATATTCCAATGCCGTGATATACTATGGTTCAAACATCAATTTGAATGCTCTTAATTCTCTAATCTAATAACTCCATTCAGAATTTGGTTTGTAGAGTATTACATAGTCTTAAGTTAACTTTTTCTTTTAATAGAAAGAGGAGCTTTTTAAAACTGCTGACGTGAATGGGGATGGTCTTGTGAGCATGGATGAGTTGGCTGCCCTTCTTGCTCTGCAACAAGAAAAGTATTAATCCTTTTAATTTATCAGCTTTTTTGAATTATGAATTCATGTTACTAGTCATGCTTATGAAATTTATGTTAATAGGGAATCATGCAAATGTCCTGGTGGAATGCGATGTTTGAGTTATGTTGTGCATGGAAGTTGTGAGGTTAACCATTTTTTCTTCTGTGGATGCCTTATGTTAGATCCTCTAACTTAAATCTTTTAGACTGTTCAAGGCATCTTGTCCTTCTTTATCAATCAATTTACCCTGCCTCTCACATGAGGTGACCTTGGCGATTGGGTTAAGGCTTAGTTACATTTTACTAAGCACTTTGCAGGTTGTGGTACAACTTAAAGGTCAATTCATATATCTATTGATCATCTTTATTCATAGTTACCTATGTTTGCATTCTTACCTTCTATAAATGCTCATAATAGATTTGAGCAAAACATTTTCTTTTATTGTGTGATAGAGAGATGTTGATGACCCTTTGACTTTCATACTTGTGTCCTTTATATTTTCAATCATATCTAGGATGCTAATTCAGGTATTCATTCTCCCAAACATTAAACTTCTTGAAGATCAGCAATTTAGGCCAATTGGCCCTTTCAATATTTTATCTTTCACGAGGACTTGTTTGTTGATGTCTATATGGTCCATATAACCTAATATTTGTTACACTATAAAACCAGCAGTTGCAACCTGATTCAAGCATGAAAAAAAGCGTAATAACTCTTATTTATTTATTTTTTGAGTTCTTGTTAGGGAGAAATTTCGATTAAATCCATGTTTATTTTGTCCATTTTTCTGTTGTTTGTAGACCTTTAGCAGACTTCTTAGTTTTCTTTATAAGCCCTTTCTCATAACATCTGTATCCATTGTCAAATTATGTGGGAATATATAAAATTAGGTTTTTCCCCTTTCTCTAGTTTTGGATGATGCTGGAAACAATGTTTGAAGATCCTTGAGAAGGATCATTTGGCAACAATAAGATTCATTGAGATTGAATCCTTGTGCCATTGTATTTCATATGATCTTACGAGAAAGAAAGAACCATACTTGTGAAAGGGTGGAGCTTGATAATCATAGGCTCAAGCTGCTTAATTTTTTTCTTATCTTAATTTGTGGTGTTCCTCTTGTATATAGAGTTCACATCCCTTGTTTATTTTTATTTTCATTCCAGTTAAATGTAAGAATCACTATTCTATCTGTGTTCCATCCTTACATATTGCAGGGAACCACTTATGAATTGCTGCCCTGTTTGTGGTGAGGTTCTTGAAGTTGCTGATAAGCTGAACACAATGATTCATTTGACTCTATGCTTTGATGAAGGAACTGGAAACCAAGTTATGACCGGAGGATTCTTGACAGATAAACAAGCTTCATATGGGTGAGAACATTTTTAACATTTGTTGGGTTGGGATACTTTCCTTGGACAACATTTTGTTTGTAACTCAACATTATAGTTCAGAAAACCCTTTTTCTGCTTTTGTTTCCACATTTCTGTGATAGTGCATGTATGTTATTTAATATTTATTGTGGAAGAGCTTTCTTAATGTTAAAATCTCTTTTTGATTGTTTTAGGTAGTTCAGTTGTAATTGAAGGTAGAGCTTAGGCAAACTTGATACTGATTTGCATCTATTATTTAAAATTCTCTGAAAAGCTCTTTTTTGATTTGATTTGATTTCTTTAAATAACTTTAGACTATCAAAACTACCTTCATGTTAATTTATAATTTGCGCCACACCCTTTTTATCTTTACTTTATAATAAAACTGTACTGAATATACCTTTTTTTTTTTTTTTTTTTTTTTTAATTTTAAACAACCATGTTATAGCTACCTTCCCAACAAAATTCATCATTCCACACACTTAAGATTATTAATTTGTATGAGTTTCCAAAAAGAAATAAAAATATCTTGTTGCTGTATGGTTACAAACAGAATGAATTCTTTTTAATTCACTTATTTATAATCATTATTAAATACAGTTTACACTATTTCCTGTAAAAGAATAAGGGAGAAACAATTTCAGTGTTTCCCTTTGGAATACATTCCAGCATACACAATTTCACTAAGCATGGTTCTTATATTTTTATTTCATGGTCAAAAATCTACATTCCAATTACTTTGCAGGTGGATGTTTAAGCTAAGTGAATGGGGGCATTTTTCATCTTATGATGTTGGTTTAAACTCTGGGTCAAGTGCTTCACATATTCTGGTATGTTCTGTTTCAACATGTTCCCCCCCCACCCTATCTCCTAGGGTTTAAACCTTAGGGATTCTTATAATGTTAACAAAATTCAATTGTACACTTCTGATGGAATTGACTTTTTTACTTTTACTTTTTCATTAAGTTTGTGCTACATCAATTTTTCTGCAAAGTTTGCATATCTATTATTATTGTTATTTTATTGTAATTTAAAACATAAAATTTTATCATCAATGTGAGATATAATGGGTTAATTGCACTTACCACCCTTTAGATTTCAGAAACTGAAACTTAGATGTTGAGTTTGAGGTTATTGTACAAATACTACCCCTAATGTTTTAAACATTATGCAAATACCATCCTTATGGCTAATGATGTTACATTTTCTGTCATTGAAAAAGGGCAGCTTTCTCATTTTACTTAATTTATAAAATGAAAATAAATATTTGAGATTAAGTAACCCTAGCTAGGACAGTTTTGTCTTTTAAAAGAAAAAAAAAAAAACCCTAACCCACCCACTTTCCCGCAGCTCCCCTCCCCACCCCACCCCACCCCATCTCCACAGCTAATCTACTTTGTTGTGCACACCACCAACCTGTCACTTGCCCTCCACCCATTATCAAGAGCTTGTCACACCTCCCTAGGGGAAGTTGCCAGAAATGGTGGTCGAGGTTGGATGTCGTTGAGGAATTAAATTGAAAACAAATAAAAATGATTTAATTTTAATTTTTTTAATTTGGTAAAAGATGAGACTAAGACAAATATCTCAAGGATAAAAACGTCTGGAAATTGTACATCAGTTAACATAAGGGTGATATTTAGTTAATTTCTATAGATCAAGGATGGTTTTTATAATACACCTGAACTCAGCATCCAAGGTTCAATTTAAAAAATCTCAGGGGTGGTAAGTGCAATTAAACCGATATATAATATAGATAAAAAAAAATAGATTAGGTACCCACTAAATGATCAGGTATCTCCAAAATTTCTGTTGAATGGTTTTCATTATTCATTAGATTTGAATTTTTGGTTTACGTAGTGGACCACTAGTTCACATCCTTGTAATTTCATGATAAAATATAAAGTTTACCCTATACATACTTCTGTTGGCAGAAAACTGTCAACATTGTTGATATCATTGGATAGCGATATTTCATATTTAGAAATTAGATTTCATTCACAATAATTTTAAGTTGATATGTTATTCGTTTAGGTATTTGATCGGAGGACAAAGAGGCTAGTAGAAGAATTAATTGATGGAAAGATTGTTTTGTCAATGAGAGCAATTTATCAATCAAAAGTAGGGCTTGGCCTTTTGGACATAGGTAAGGGTTTGCTTTAGTTAAGCATTATGTTTTCCTTTTGTTGAGAGAATCTTTGTTTCTCCCCCTCCCCCTATCTCTCTCACTAAACTTCAATGATTTATTTATTAGCTCAGTATTTTGCTGAAGAGTGAGTTTGATTTATGATTGTGGACACATAAACAACAAGATTTTTGAATATTTGACCAAATGTATGCAGTTTATCTTTATAATGTTTGTTTTATATTTATCTGTTTTATTGCTTTATCACTGCTTTAGGGTTAGTTTAATTTCATTCCCTAGTTCATCTCTGGCCCATTGACTTGTATAAATAAGGTTCCTCGTAGCCTCTTGAAGCTGAGTCTTGTATTACTTCGAATAATGAATTTATAAAGACTGATGTCTTCTACTCATATTCCTATATCATTGGCATTCTTTGAATTACTTCTCATAATTAATAAGTAATTTACTTTCTTCTTTTTTTTTTTTTTTTTTTTTTTTTTTTTAATTCATTTTCTTGGTTATTTGAAGCATAAACATCTTTGAATTATATATATTTTTTTCTCATTGTCTTAGTGATCCTAAGAATCAACAATGCACATTTTTTTTCCTCTTAACTTTTAAATTATCTTGGGCAATCTCAAAGTTAATGAAGGTTTTTATTTATCCTACCTTGCATCCTATTGCTATGTGATATTATTATGAACCTGAATTGTATGGGATTAAAACTGAGCATTAGTCTACCTTTTCTTTCTTAATTAAGATTTTGGCCCATCTACTGTTTTTACTTTTTCCCCTTACTGTTTTTCTTGTAACACAATCATTGATATTTCTCTGAAATAGAAACCATAAGCCATTTTTCTTATCTTCTTTTTTTCTAACTGTTAATATTTTTTTTCTTATATTTTTCTTTCTAGCTTTGCTCTTCTCCTTCCATGCATTCAACTTCTGGCTTTGTGCCTTATTTATTCCCATAACTGATGATATTAAATCTATGGTGTTAAATGGGGATCCTCTAGTGCATCTAGTCTAGATTGCTTACTAGGATTCTTTTATCAATTGTCATTGTTTCATTCTCTCTCTTTCTCCCTCTCTATCTTTTCTTATGTTTCTCCTCTTCTCTCACATTCAACTAGTAGCTATGTTGTCATTGTTGTAACTCATTCTCTTTGTCTTTCTCCTCTTCCCTCCTTAATTCAGTGATAGCTATGTTGTCAATGTTGTAATTCTCTGTCTGTCTTTTTTTCTTTTTGGTGAACGTCTATTGAGATTATTCAACATTTTATTTGAATGGGCTGTTTGGCATATCTGACCTATTCAAGTTTGTTTTTGTTCTACCGTACATGCAAAAGAAAATCTTTGATCATGTTAAAAATGAAAGATAGTGTGTTTCATATATTCTCATTCCGTGTTCTTCTATAATCTTTGTCCTCAGTTAATAGTTGATTTGTATCCTACATTAATTAAGATTAGATCATAGCTAGTTTTGTATTTCTCAAAATTTGTAGTCTCTCACTTTCTGGTTTCTTTTCAATGCATTTGTGAATTTTCGTGACTTATTGTGTAGAGAGAGTTCTTTGAGAGGTAAGGTTCCCTATGTCTCTCTGATTTAAAATTATCTTACTATTTTTATTATTTTGTCTTTTTTAGTAGATTTGCTTATACCATCTAGGATAAAAAGAAATAAATAAATTAAAAAAAAAAAGAGAAAAAGAGAAGATATTGTGAGTAATGAATTTTGTGTCTATTTAGAAGATAAGTATTTTAAATATATAAAACCATCCTATATTTACTAGATATATCTTCTTGTTATGATGTACAATTAAGTTAAAGATTGTAATTAGTTGTTTTCATCTTGCAGATAGTTGTCTTTGCTTTGTTGCTATAATTTGTAGTTGGTTAATGGGCATGTGGATACAGGAACAAAAGAACTGTTAAAGAGCATATCTGAAAAGCAGGGGAAAAAAATGAATTCAGTTGAATCTTCTAAAGATATACCGAAGTTTATTGAATTTTTCAAGGTATGATGCTTCTTGTTGGTGATGCAGCATTGAAGCTATGCTATTATTGTTTGGACTTGATTGAAATGTTATCTATCACTCAATATTTGTTTACGTGAATTTTCAAAATTTCAACAGTTATAAACTGGATGATGATGTAAGACATAAAAATGGATGCATGGTTAGACAATATTGTTGGGTTATTACCTATGAGTTTAAGCTTTTAGATCAAATGGTAAATTAAAAAGAATAATTACTTTGGTTTTGCAGGATCAAATTAATTTGGCTGAAGTAAAGTACCCTTTGGAACATTTTAAGGTATGTCAACTTCCTAACTAATTTGAATTGCAACTTTAAGGAAGTCACAGTGCTGAATTTCTTTTTGATTCTGTAGCATACTTGGTCTTTCTGCTATTATGATCTAACAATGTTTATATGAATTAGACACTGTTAAATTTTTGGACTACCCTTCAAGGGAAGTGTGCCTATTGTAGTTGTGAAGCATAAATGTCGGATTTTATGTACCTATGACTTCTATAATTATGGGCACTCTAATCTACTTGCTCTTTGGTTATTTCATTGATGCTTTTATTTTTTATTTTTTTTTGACAAAATTACTACTCTATAACCCTTTTTACTTAATAAGTTAACTAAGAGTTCACGTGTAATTTGAAATGAAAAGTTTCTGATCCCTTTGAATTATCAATCTTTATCCTTTCCTCTTTGAGAGTTCACTGCCTGTAGTTGTTGTGAATGCTGATTGAAATCTCCATCCCTGATTTCCTTTTTATTTCATTTCATGTTGCATGCTTTATTGATCACCATAAGAAAATACTAGTTTCATGTATGAAATACTGTGACCCAATTTGATATATTGTAATCCTGTCATGAGAGAGAAAAAGGGAGAGGTGGGAAAGGGGGACTAGTAAGGACGAATTGAAAGATTGAACAAGAAATTGAAAGAAACTAAGTTATTTTTATGACTACATAAATGTCTTTGGTTGATAAAAGGATTTTGATCCCAAGCTTAGCAGCAAATTTGTTTATTTGGGTGACATTGAATGGTATGAACTGGAAAATTGACTTGAGTCAGGAATTTTAAAATGGGCCTTCCCAAACGGAAGTGTTAAGACTTGTATCAGAATAGATTTCCTTGGGTGTCTGGTCAGTCTTAGCTTTGCAGGTCTCAACTTTATTGCAAAGCACCAGTGAGGGTCAGGAGTTAGAAATCAATATTATGATGACCAAGTTAAAGAAATGTATGAAGTTTAGAGCAAAAAGTCTGAAAGTGTTGAGGGAGGAAATGAATATATGGTGTTTACTTGGAGAAGATTGGAACCTCTTACTTGTTAAATGAAAGCCTCAATATCAGCGCTACAGTTAGCAACAGGTGGATGGTGAAATGTGGTGGACATGCAACCAAGGTAGTAGTTGGAACAGGCACTTCTCAATGATACTTAAAAACGGTTGTGAAATTATGGAGAAACACTGTTGTCATGTTTCTGTTTGATGGCATGGATTTTTTCTAAGCCTAACACATGCTCAGGGTATTATATGGTGGACCAGGCTTGCAATGGTAGCAGTCTCGCCTTGGCTTGAGGTGCCCTTTTTGTGTTATGTGAAAATGCCATTTGCACTTTGAGAATTGGCTAGGGCCTAGAAGACCATATTGAGTGCATAAGCTTGTCTTGTCTCATCATGAGCGAGACTTTTTCTTAGGGAAATTTTCATATGACATGTCTATGGCCGAGGTAAGTAACTCTAAGAGGCAATCTCGTTGCAAGTCCTAATCCAATTAGGCCGAGGTGGCCTTGATGGAGAGATGAGATCGCTCTTGGCTTCCATATTTGTCTTGAAGGTGACCAACTTGGGAGGGCCTGGAAGGGCACTTTTCTAGGAGATGACTGGTCAAATTTGACTTTTCTTAGTTATGCTGACCAAGACAGCATGGTTAAAGGGGGTATTCATGTCCAGAAAAATACTAGCATGTTATTTGTCAAGCCAAAGTTTCAGTAGCTTTGTAATGCTCTATATTCTTATTTAGAATAGTGATGAAACCCAGAAAATAGTTTGATGAAAACCAGAACCTTATCAGACTCTACTCACAGCTAACACACAACAACCCAACTCAATGACAGTTAAAATTCACCACAACGTAATAACAACAATACTCAAGCATTAACCCAACACAATAGATCAAAATAGTGAGAAATGGTATATTAATCAAATGAGAAATAAGAAGAACAATGAGTTTTAAGAAATAACAATAAAACAGTAGCTCCAGCTGGTCTTCGAGGGCCAGCACCTCCCAGATTCAATTCATGCACAAAAACAAAGATATCCCCTCTCTGTGGTACCACTACCCCTTTATTCTGACACCGAATCCTAACAACTAACAAGACACCTGTCCTCGGGTGATTTACCCCTTTTGCCCTTGCTTCCCCTTGCCTGTCTTGCGTGATATTTTGGGTCCATCATTAACCACCCCCCCCCCCCCAACCCCCCCCCCCCCAGGGAGTGCCACCTTGTCCTCAAAGTGGAAAGAAGGAAATTGGTGGCAGATGGTTGTATAGGGCTCCCAGGTATTATCACAAGTCGGTAGGCCTTTCCACTTGATTAAGACCTCATAGTCCCCATTTATCAACCTTTGTCTCCGTAAGACTTGCTCGGGCTCCACTTGGAGTTCCATATCTCCATCAAGAAAGGAAGGAAGTGGAAGTGAGGTGATTGGCTGAGAGGTAACCTTTTTTAGTTGGGAAACGTGGAACACATTGTGGATGTAGGCTGTAGTGGGAAGTTGCAAACGGTAAGCCACATGACCAACATTTTCGATCACTTTATAGGGTCCATAAAATCGGGGGTTGAGTTTTTCGCTGGGTCTTCGAGCTAGTGATTTAAGATGATAAGGTTGGAGTCTTAAGTAAACTAAGTCACTTGATTGAAATTGAACAACCCTTCTCTTACCATCCGCATAGGCCTTCATGGCTCCTTGAGCTTGAGATAAATTGAGCTTTAACTTGTCCAAAATGTGATTCCTTTCGATCATTTGCTCATCAACTGTTGCCACCATTGATGCATGCTTGGAATATCTAAGGAGGACTGGTGGGTCCCTGTCGTATAAGGCTCGAAAAGGAGACATGCCTGAGGACCGATTGAAAGTAGTATTAAACTAGTATTCTGCCCAATTTGGCCACTTAGGCCACTGTTTTGGTTGTTGTCCCGCAAAGCAACGTAGGTAGGTCTCAACACAACGGTTAATCACTTCTGACTGGCCATCTGATTGAGGGTGATATGCTGTGCTCATGTGTAGTTTTGTACCTGATTGTCTAAACATCTCGCCCCGAAAGATGCTCATGAAGAGTCGGTCCCGATCTGACACAATTGTTCGTGGAAACCCATGCAGTTTAACAATGTTTTGGATGAAAAGATCAGCCACCTGTTGTGCCGTGTAAGGGTGTTAGAGACGGATGAAGTGGCTAAACTTGGTTAGCCGGTCGACCACAACTAGTATTGTATCGACCCATTGAGTTTTTGGTAGGCCGACGATGAAATCCATAGAAAGTTCCTCCCAAACTTGGGTTGGTAGTGGTAATGGTTGCAGCAGTCTGGTTGGTTAGAGGTTGTCATACTTATTCTGTTGGCATGTAACACAGTTGCGAACAAAGGTCTGGATGTCACTCTTCATACCTTCCCAATAGATAACCTGAGACAACCGTTTGTAGGTCCTAAAAATTCCCGAGTGGCCACCCATGGGAGACGATTGAAATTTCTGAAGGAGAAGTTGAACTTGCGGGCTGGTGCGAGGTAACACTAATCGGTTATCATAGAAAAGCTGGTGGCCCACCAAGTGAATGTGGATGGCTTTTGGGATCCGTAATCAGGTCTCGGCAGATTTTGTTCAGCTTAGGATCTTGCTGAATAGCCTCTTCCCATTCCTTACGGCTGCCAAAGTAACAAGTAGAGAGAGAATTGCATTCCACCCCATCAGTACGCCTGGATAAGGCATCTGCGGCTCTATTTTCTAACCCCGGTTTATATTGTATCTCATAGTCTAGTCCCAATAGTTTGATTATCCATTTCTGTTGTTCTTTCCCGTGTAGTCTTTGGTCATTTAAGTAACGGAGGCTGCACTGGTCCGTTCGGATGATGACATGTCTACCCAAAAGGCAGTGTTTCCACTTCTGGACTGCGAAAACAATTGCCATTAGCTCCTGCTCATAAACGGATTTGGCTTGGGACCTTAGCGATAGGCCTTGCCTGATGAAGGCTAGTGGTCGACCTTCTTGCATCAGAATTGCTCCCAAACCTAACCCTGAAGCATCTGTTTCAACACAAAAGTTTTAGTAAAATCAGGCATAGCAAGAACCGATACCGTAGTCATTACCCTTTTTAATTCATTGAATGCAGTCTGTGGGGAGTCGGTCCAACTGAAGGAATTTTTGCAAAGTAGTGCGGTGAGAGGGTGGCTAATGTACCGTATCCTTTAACAAACTTCCGGTAATACCTAGTCAATCCGAGAAATCCCTTTAAGGCCTTAATGTCCTTAGGTGTCGGCCATTCCAAAATACATTCAATCTTCGCTGGGTCCACCGCCACTCCCTTTGAGGAAATTATGTGGCCCAAATATTCCAATTGTGATTGGGCGAATGTGCACTTCTTTCGGTTCACTACCAACTGATGCTGCTTTAAGGTTTGAAAAGTGAGACTCAAGTGGCCTTCGTGGGTTGTGATACTAGGACTATAAATCAAGATGTTGTCGAAGAAAATCAGCAGGAATCGCTGCAGATACGGCTTCAATATATCATTCATGAGAGCTTGAAAGGTAGAAAGGGCATTGGATAATCCAAAGGGCATTACCAGAAACTCGTAGTGGCCCTCATGGGTGCGAAAAGCGGTCTTGTAGTTGTCTTCTTCTTTGACTCGAATCTGGTGGTAACCCGATTTAAGATCCAATTTAGTGAACACCGAAGCTCCTCCTAACTCATTGAGTAATTCGTCAACCGTTGGTATTGGGAATTTGTCGGGCACTGTAATCCTGTTCAAGGCTCTATAGTCCACACAAAATCGCTAGCCACCATCCTTTTTCTTCACCAGTAACACAGGACTCGAGAACGGGCTTTTGCTTGGCTTTATAATTCCGGATACCAACATGTCTAGGACAATACTCTCAATCTCATTCTTTAAATAGTAGAGGTACCTGTAGGGTCTGATATTGGGAGATTGGCTCCCCTCTTTCAGTCTGATGGCATGGTCATGTATCCTGATCGGTGCAGCCCAGGTGGAGGTTCAAACAATTCTTGATGCTGTTGTAATAAACTCTTAATCAACTCCGAATGGCCTGGTTCTTGTGTTGACTGTATCTGCATATGCCCAAAGTCAATGTAGTATCCCGATTCTTCGGTTTGTAACGTTTTCAGCATCCCCTTAAGTGACACCATAGTTCTGCACAAAGCTGGATCTCCCTTAAGTGTGACCGTGGTGCCCGAATAATGAAACTTCATTACCAGCTTCTTCCAATATGTGGTTGTTTCACCCAACGTTTCCAGCCAAGCTGTACCCAAAATAACATCAGCACTGCTTATCTCAAATGGGAAAAAATTCTGTATTATGTCAACATCCTGAAAGCTCAAACATACCCCCTTACACTCTCCTTGACACCTGACGTTATAGCCATCACCAACCCTCACTCCGAATGTTTTAGCTGCTGTTACCGGAATCTGAAGTTCCTCCACCAAGCCCCTGTTTATGAAGTTATGCGATGCCCCGCTGTCAATTAAAATTATAACCTCCCCACCTTTAATTTCTCCACTCAACTTCATCGTTTTAGGCGTATGAATTCCAACCACTGAACTGATTGATAACTCAGCTTCCTGGGGAACTTCTTCTTCCACCATTTCTTCGTCATTAGTTGTTTCCTCCTCTTTATTTTCCTCTTCATCAACAAGTAGTACTTGGAACTGCTTCTCTCCACATCTATGCCCTGGAGAATACCTTGCATCACATCGGTAGCACAAGCCCCGTTCTCTCTTCCTTTGTATCTCAGTTTCAGTCAACTGTTTGAACGGAAAATCTCGCCGGAAGGTGTTGTTTCTACTGTTGTTTGAAGACGTTGGCCCAGAGTTGGCGTAGATCTCAGATGGAAGTTTTCGGTTGATGGTTGAGGTTTGGGAAAACACATGGGTTTGGTTGGCAGATCTGGGTGATGAATAAAATTAATTTGAATTTTGAGATTTCCCATTCTCGTCAGCCTTAAGTGAGTTAGAATTGGGTTTGGGTAAGTGGGAATTGGGCTTGGGTAAATAATTGATGTGGCCATATTTTCCTGTTCGGGCTAGGCCTGCTTGGGCTTCTTCTGAGGCCCAGTTTCTCTCTTCAACGCGTTGGGCCAATAATGTAACCTGGGTCAGGGAATCGGGTCAGGTCAGAAGATCCGGTTGCTGTAACTTTATCTCAGCCTGAATCTCTGGTTTCAACTCGTTGAGGTATGCTGCCGTTAGTATCTCTTCTCTCTTGTCGTGAGTTAATGTCGCAACTTCTTCGAATCTCCGGCGAAACTCCAGCACTGTTCCTTTCTGACGTAACGACATCAGCATCTCCAATGGACTGACCTCCTGCGCTCAGCTAAAACGCTACAGCAACGCCACTTTAAAGGCTAGCCAAGTCATCGCCGCCGTTCGTGAATCTGTCCACGGGTACCAGTGGAGTGCTTCTCCTTCCATGCACAAGGGTGTTAACGAAACCTTGTGTTCGTTGTGGATTTGATTATCAAGAAGTAACGTTCCACCCGGAAGATCCACCCGTAAGGATCCCCACCGGAAAAGAGAGGTAGTTCCAATTTCTAGCGACATCAGTCCCGGTGGCCCCACCCTTCCCTGCCTTGGTTCGATCCTTCCCCGTCATGACCCTCCGTTTGGCCTCCCTGTCCTCCGCGAGGTTCTTGTTCATTACGGCCCCCCTGTCTTGGTTAATTTCTTCAGATGAGTTCCTTCGTCGTTCTTCATCTTCTTCATCTTTTCTTCTCATCCAATTTTACATGTTCATCAGAATTTCTCTCATCGAATTCACAGTTTCTGTCACCTTGGATACATCCCTCTGAACCATCATTAACTCCTTTTCAACACCTTCAATCCTGCCCTCCATTCTAGTACCAACCATAACCCAGCACCGTGTGCTTTGATACCAGTTTGATGAAACCCAGAAAATAGTTTGATGAAAACCAGAACCTTATCAGACTCTACTCACAGCTCACACGCAACAACCCAGCGCAATGACAGTTAATATTCGCCACAATGTAATAACAACAATACTCAAGCATTAACCCAGCACAATAGATCAAAATAGTGAGAAATGGTATATTAATCAAATGAGAAATAAGAAGAACAATGAGTTTTAAGAAATAACAATAAAACAGTAGCTCCAGCTGGTCTTCGAGGGCCAGCACCTCCCAGATTCAATTCATGCACAAAAACAAAGATATCCCCTCTCTGTGGTACCACTACCCCTTTATTCTGACACCGGATCATAACAACTAACAAGACACCTGTCCTCGGGTGATTTACCCCTTTTGCCCTTGCTTCCCCTTGCCTGTCTTGCGTGAGTACCAGCTGGATATTTTGGGTCCATCAAATAGATAAAATCTTAAACTGTTGTAGAAGGTTATCATAGTCATTTTGCAGTGGTGAATAAGTCAGGGCCTTGTGACCCTTCAAATTTTGTTTTGCATTTCTTTTTATGGTCATGGTTAGGTTAATCGAAGAATTTGGATTTATAATAAGTTAGCTTTTTTAGCAGGTAAAGGTTATAATCATATTTCCTGTGGGGCTGAACAATAAGTTGAAACTTTTAAGCCCTGGGCATCACTGTAGGAGAGAAACTGCCATGCCTTTCTTCATCTCCTTAACAATTATTCTTCTCAATATCTCTTAAGGGAGTTACCACTGTAATTGTTTTCTTCTGAACCCAACACCACCCATTTAAATAAACATTGATTTTTGTATTTTTCTGCAAAATCATTTAAACCACAGGCCCAGCCTCAGTTTTTAGATATCTTGAGTTAGCTTGCTTGCCATAACACTTTAGTTGTCATTCTTGTTTGAACTTTCACTCTATAGTTCTTTTTTGTTGGCGAGTCAACTGCTTTTCGGTTGATATTCCATTACTTATTACACTCTTCCTCATTGAAAAGTGTGGTTTCTTCTGTATCAGTGTATTACTAAGGATGCAAATGAGTCAAACTTTAATCATCTCTGTTTGATAAAAAGATTTTCTTTGGTTCAATTCATTTACCAAACAACTTGAGATTGGCCTTTATCTAAGTATGATAAGTTATTAATCTTTAACTTGAACACAGTCATACTGGACAAGTAACTTGCAATTTTCTATTTCTTCTTGTTTACTATATGTGGGATTTTTAATGGCAATATTTTCTTACATCACTAGAATTTTAGACGAGTTCTTGGTATGTGACAGCTCATAACAAAATGCATTTTGTACTTCCTCTGTGTACAGACATTTAATGATTTCTTCATAAGAGAGTTAAAGCTAGGTGCAAGACCAATTGCCTCTCTGGAAAATGATGAAGTTGCTGTATGCGCAGCTGATAGTCGTCTAATGGCTTTTAAATCAGCAGAAGATAGTTTACGAGTTTGGATCAAGGTATACCACTTGAACTTTAAGTATCTGTAAGAAGAAAATCGTTTTTTCTTTTCAACATTGTATGGTGCACCAATTATTCAATTATATTTTTATCTAACTTAACTCATGTATCACAGATTATAAAGTGCTTTTGCGACAACATATAGACTACCCTTGATCGGATTTGCACTGTAGCCCATTCTAAGTTCTTTTTGAGTCCCTCCTAAGTTCTGATTAGAGTCTTTACATGATTTGTGGCAGTGGAAAAGTCTTGAGTTAGACAAGCATACCACATCATCCATACATCTATTTAATGACATCCCATCACCTATACATTTATTTTCTCTTCTCATTCATGTAAACACTGTGATGATTTGTTAATCTGTAGAGCAAGTTCTTAGAAATGGAGAATGTTGTGGGGATTTAATTAGATACTAACAAATTCTAAATCCCTAAAAGCTAAAATAATGCGAACAAAGGACAATAATAATAATAATAATAATAATAATAATCACACACACAAACACAAGATTTATAGTGGTTCACTCTCCGTATGAGAGTTACGTTCACTTTGCCGTTGTGGAATTTCACTATGAAGAAGAAGAAAAATTACAAAAATCTCTCAAGCCTCACAAATTGGCTTATTCACTAAACCCTCTTTGGTGACTCTCACTCTTTAATTGTGGTTTTACCTTCTGTTCAATTTGTGATATCTAACATTCAAACTTAATCCATTTTTATAGGTAATACATGAGACACTATTCCTAATAAGGCTCAAATCCCATATCCTAATAGAAATTTTATTTTAATTCCTAATACAATTATATTCCTATTCCTAATTGTATTTTTAAAAGAAAATAATTCTATATAAACACATATTAGGAAAACCCATGTCCTAGTCCAATACAAATCTGGATTGAATTTGACTCTACAATCTCAACAGAGAAGATGTAATTTAATAGTCTTTGGGAATGATGCCCTTTGTCAAGATCATATGAGCTCTTTCAGATTGCCTTTTTGTAGTAAGTTATAAAGAACGAACTATTTTGATGTTGCCACATGAGACAGACTGAATGAATGGTTGCAGTTGTCGTCATGGGCTTCAGTTTTTGCAGAACAATTGTCAGCATCAATCTTTACTGAGGCTACAAGCATCATTTGTTATTTGCCTTATTTGTAGAATATTTTTGTATTATATAGTTTGATGTAATAAAATTGTGGCTATTTTGATTTCTAGGCCTTCTGCGGTTTATTTTTTTCATCTCCCAAAAGTAATATATTGTTGTTATCTTTGCTATTCATGATTTATGTTAATCATTAGTGATAAACTAGAACCACGGCGTGCACCAAATGTGTGCTCCTTATCATGTCATTTATTTTTCCATCTATTTTTCTTATAATTTCAAGGTTTATGATTACTGTAGTTTGCATGGGGAAGTGGGTAATGAATTTGGAATTACTTAATGCTTTTATAGTGAGAATATAAGTAAAATGTCTTAAATTGTACAATATTCTGAGAACCGTTTGAAATTTTTTCTGGTTGAGACTAATTATATATTTTGACGGAAGTCGTTTACTTTCTTCTCTTAGGGCATCAGATCAGTGTCTAAAGTTTTCCAAGATACTTCTTTTCTCTTCATTCTTAGATTGGGAAGCAATTTTGGGTTAATGGCACACTAGTGCATTGGTTTACACATTTTGAGTTTTCATAGTTCTGTTTATTGAGCCATTTTTTACTGTAAATAGTTTTGTGATCTGTCAAATGGATCTTTAACTTTTGTGGACATCTTGTTCACTCTTTTGTAATTATTACCATAAATGGTATTTTTATGCTTTTGAAAAAAAAAAAAAAAAAAAAAAAAAAAAAGGTCAGCTTTAGGGTCAAATTTAACATGAAATCAACTTAGTTCTGACTTTACGGCAGAGACTTAGAATAACAATGTTAGTGATTAGCAAAGTTATCCAAAATCGTGAGAGATCAGTGGAGCATAACTCATCTGAATCATAGATTTACTTTTTCTCACTTTCCACTATATGTTTCAGATGCAAAGTAATAATAATACTTCTTTTTTTCTTTTGGGGATTGTTGTTGGTTTCTCAAGGGTCGAAAATTTTCAATTCAAGGCCTCTTGGGGAAAGAAATTGTTTCTGATGCTTTTGTTGATGGAAGTTTGGTGATATTTCGGTTGGCACCACAGGTATACAGTATAAGTTCCCTTGAGGAATTTGTATCATATTATTATTGAATATGATTTGATTCAAATGTCAGAGACTAACTTTACTATCTTTTTTGTGCTAGGATTATCATCGTTTCCATTTTCCAGTCTCTGGAATCATTGAACGAATAGTTGATATACCTGGATGCCTGTACACGGTATGTCACTAAAGCCATGTTTGTTTTTTCCACTCAAAAACTCAATCTTCTTAACATTTAAGACCCTTTTTCTCTCCAACTTGATACTTGTTTTAGGATATCCATGTTTTAATCTATAAAGTTTAAAATTTTGACTTGAATATAAAGGTCTTAATGGTTGTTTAAAACTTTATATTCCATAACTACCCTTATATTTTAAGTAGTAATAAATTAACAAAAATAACAATAACAATATTTTCTTATTTAATTGAAAATATACCTTGGATCTGCTTCTTTATATTTATATTGAGATGCTATCTTAATCTCTGCATCTTTTATTGCCTAGGTTAATCCCATTGCTGTTAATAGCAAGTATTGTAATGTTTTCACGGAGAACAAGCGAGTTGTGTCAATCATTTCTACTAAACATTTTGGAAAGGTTTGTCATTAACCTCATTTGACATTTTTTTATATGATTTTTTTTTTCCTCTTTTTAGATTATTTAGATGCTTGTCTTCAAAATAATTGGTGATATAAGGCTTTTACTGCATGCAAGACTAAGGCATTGGCACATAACCTTTTTTTAGCCAGTTCCTTTCTTTGTCTTTAAGCAGCTTAAATGCATATTTCCATGTGTAAGAGTTGCAGTGGAAAGTATGTATTATAATTAAATTTCCCGCTTTACTATCATTAGTGATTTGGTATAATTATATATGAACACAAACATTTTGTGAAATAATAGATGTCCATTTTCCTCTAAACCTCTCCCCAAATGTAAAATTATCAATAATGCCAGTTATTGCATGGGTACAGTATGATGTTTTGAATGTCCTTCATTAAAGTTTGTCGTCAAAGGGGTAAAACATAGGCTTTTTTCCTTTCGACCTAAGTTTTTCCTTAATATCCATGCCATTGATTGTTATTTATGTAATACTTGCATTATTTATTGATTTACTTGTTCATTCTTACAAACTGAACACAACCATTACAAGTATGGAGAAAAACCCATAGTCTTCATGTTTTAGATGCTAAACTAACCCACGAGATGCTTGTATTGAGTGAGGATGCTATTTATGTCAATTTCACTAATTTTTGCAAATTAAATCAAGTTTATGGTAAAGTGAGTGTGAAATTGCAAAATAAACAACTACAAATAGATGAGTGAGGGACCAAGAAAGCAAACACAAATAATATATCATTGTATGTTCACCAACCAGCCTATGTCCACGTCTTGAAGGTTACTTGTTTGAGGATTTTGCTATCATTAACAATTCTAAAAATATCTTTACCTCTCTCAATCACCATATGCTGACCTTTTAACCCCGTTTTTATTACCGTGAAAAATATCTCTGACTTGTAGTGAGACACTTAGACAAATCTGATTTGAAGGATGTAGATATGACCATACCTTTAGAGAGGCATAACCAAAGCAATACAGTAAAAAAGTAAGTCCTGTGTGCCTGTACCACAATCTTTAAAACAATTAGCAAGAGATAACGCATCAACTACATCAATAATCAACTAACTTCAATAATTTCCCTTCTCAGTTCCCATCAATATTAACAACCATTACTAGAGAGATAAATACTAAAACTTTTGATGATTGTAAAGTCAAAAGTTTTACGAATTGGAAATGTATTCACATTTGAGTAACTAGGAGTCTTCTACTTCTAATGATATAAACATAAGAAGACTTCTATTTTAGAACAGTAAGTCATCTGGTGTCATCTGCAAGTTGGAAATGTGACACCCTAACTTGATCCCTCCAAACTGAAATACCCTCAAAACAGATTAACTTCCAAAGCTCTATCAATCATTCTACTTAAGCCGTCAACCACTAAAACAAATGAAAAAGGAGATAAAGGATCCTGTTGTCTCAACCGCCTTGACGCCCTAGACTTTTCTCTTGGATACCCATTAATGCTGTGTGCACATGATAACAATTTTCTTCCTAGATTCGAAGGGATAACTATTTCTCATGTTTTGCACTACTTTTTCTATGAAAATCAAGTAGCTGTCCTTTGTATCAATTACATATGTTTAACCTTTTTAGATATTCCTTTGTTACAGTTAATAGAAACATGATCAATTTATTTGTAATTTCTTTTTCATCCTTGACGTTTGGCTGCAGGTAGCTTTCATTGCAATTGGAGCAACCATGGTTGGTAGTATCACTTTTTTGAAAAAGGAAGGTGATTTTGTCAAGAAAGGAGATGAGGTTAGAAGTTCATATTTTGATGTTGTAATCATTGCTTGTCTCTAGTTTGTCTTTGGTTCTAATCAGGTGTTTGATTCATTCAACTTTCAGTTTGGATATTTCTCTTTTGGTGGAAGTACAGTAATTTGCGTCTTTGAAAAGGTTGGTATTAAACATACAGTTGGTTGGTGTAGAAGTATGACTTGTATAGGTTTTCTTCTATTCTCATTTTGGAGATACATACTTAGTACTTCATAAATTGTTCTCAGTTCTATAATATTTCTTATTCTAAATTAAAACTTCAGTTTCAGGAGGCAGAGAGGCATTTGTAAAACATGCTAAAATATAATTAACCATTTTCTTTTATGTACACTTTAAATGCTTGAATCTATTTTCCCATCAAATATGATAATCATTTTTGGGTGTGTACTTTAGTTTTGTGACTTGTATGCACTAGGAAAACCATTTTCTGGTGTAATGTATGCTATCATTTCTACTGAAATTTGCAATTGTTAATGAGTTTTGTTGTCACTTTTGAGCTATTTAGCTTAACCATTGAGTGTAATGCAGGATGCAATAAAGATAGATGAGGACCTCCTAGCAAACAGTGGTAGATCACTTGAGACTTTAGTTCGTGTTGGAATGAGTTTGGGCGTCTCTATGAAGGAAATAGCTGAACTTGCTTTACCAAACTTAGAGAAAATTGTGTTATAAAAGTTTGATGAAACTCTACCAATCTTAGGAAATTGAGTTATCAAAGTTTGATACAACTCGTATTAGTGTATCAGAGTTGCACTCACCCTTATTAGGTTTGTTTTTGTGATATAATATTCCACTGTAGTTTATTCAATAAAATAATAAAATAATATTACACCTTATATATATTTTCACTTATATTCATGCATATAACCCTAACTTTATACACATAACTTCTATCACTCCTCCTCAAGCTGGAGCATATATGTCCATCATGCCCAACTTGTTACAAATATAAGTTACCTTTTTTCCAACTAGAGATCTAGTAAAGAAATCAGCTAATTGTTCCCTTGTTCTAACATGCTTAGTGGAAATTAATTTTTGTTCAAGTTTCTCTCGCACAAAATGACAATCGACTTCTATATGCTTTGTCCGCTCATGAGAAACTAGATTGTTGGCTATATGTATGGCTTCTTGGTTATCACACCACAAGTCCATAATCCTTGAATCACTAATTCCGACTTATCTAAAGAGATATCTTGTCTATATAAGCTCACAAGTTACTTATGCCATAGCTCGGTACTCAGATTCTGTACTTGATCTAGCTACAACAGGTTGTCTCCTACTTTTCCAAGAAATAAGATTCTTTCTAACAAAAATACAAAATCCAGTCACAGAACGCCTGTCTATAGATAATCTTGCTTAATCTGCATCTGAAAATCCTTTTACTATATTGTGGTCATGATTATTATAAAGGATCTCACGTCTAGGAGCCCTTTTGAGATATTTCAAAATATGAAGAATCGCATCCCAATGAGGTATCCTAAGAGATGACATAAACTGACTTATCACACTCACTGAGAAAGCAATATCTGGACCAGTTACTGTAAGATAATTCAACTTCCCAACTATTTATCTGTATTGCTCAGGATCATTAAACACCTCTCCATCCTCATCATTCAATTTTACTTTAGGAACCATAGAAGTATCACAAGGCTTGGCTCCAGTTAGACCTGTTTCAACCAACAAATCTAACACATACTTGTGTTGAGACAAGACAACCCCTCTCCTACTTCGAGAAACTTCAACTCCCAAAAAATACTTTAAAGAGCCTAAGTCTTTCATGAGAAATTTGGAAGCCAAATTTTTTTTTTTCAAATTATGAATACCAACAATATCACTACTAATGATTACAATGCCATCAACATAAACATCAAGGAAGAGAATACCAAAACTAGATTGTCTATAGAAGACAGAATGATCATAAACAATTCTATGCAAACCAAATTTAGTCACTATATTACTAAATCTCTCAAACCAAGCACTTGGAGATTGTTTCAAACCATATAAAGACTTCCTCAGCTTGCATACCTTTCTAGACTCCCCTTAAGCAACAAACCCTGGTGGTTGCTCCATGTAAACCTCCTTAAGAAGATCACCAGAAAGAAATTCATTATTGACATTAAGTTGGTGAAAGGGTTAACAATAGGAAGCTACAAGAGAAATAAATAACCGAACAGAGGTCATCTTAGCAATAGGAGAAAATGTCTCTGAATAATTAATACCATATGTCTGAGCATAACCCTTAGCAACCAACCAAGCTTTCAATCGAGCCACATATGCATCAAGATTAACCTTCCTCGTGAAAACCCATTTACGCCAAATGACATTTTTGTCACTAGGTAAATCAACGAGATCCCATGTACTATTATGCTCAAGAGCCAACATCTCTTCTTCCATAGGTCTTCGCCATCCATCATGAGCAACTGCTTCAGACACTGAATAGGGAACAGACACAAAATCTAAAGAGGCAACAAATGACTCGGAAGATAGAGACAATGAGTTATAAGAAACAAAAGATGAAATAGGATACGTACAAGAGCGCTTACTGTAATACCCAAGATATCAAAGGTATGTTCCTAACTCAAAATAGTCCTTTAGATGTTAATTTTATGTTAAAAAGCATAAAATCTAATTAAGGGCAAAATAGTCAATTCATTTGGAACGGTATGAATCAATTATCCATAGAGAGGCTTAGGGACAAAATGGTTATTTTGCCTATGGATAAGCATTGAAAAAGTCAAGGATGAGTAGGCTTCATTGCATTTAATGGCATTAATTAAGTAATAATTATGTCTAGTGTGAAATGACCAAAATGCCCTTATATGAAGAATTAAGGACTTATGAGTTATACAATTAAAATAATTGGGCCAATTGCATAATTTTGGAAAATAAATGAAATATTTTCCTATAAATGAGATGAAATTCGTTCAAGCCAAAGGAGAGAGCCTTTCTTCAACATTTCTTCCATTTTCTCTCAAATCTTCCATGAAACAAGCTTTCTTTCTCTAGGTTTTCAAGGAGTTTTGCATAATTTTTCAAGGAGAACAAGATAGGAGCCTTGGATCTTCAATTTGAAGGGTTTAAGGTAAGGATTAAAAACTTTAGTTTTGATGTGATTTGAAGATTTGAAGTAGATGTTGAGGTATAATGTTATATATGTAGGATTAAGGTGTAAAAGAAGTCAAAGGCAAAGGATTTGTTGGAGGAAGTCTTTAAAAAGGTAAGGAAGAACCTCCCATGACTTTAGGGTTTATGCTAGGGTTTGTAGATTTTTATGAAACCTTAAATTAAAGCTTTAAGGCATAGAATTAGTTGATGGCAAGTGTAGTTGAACTCATTTATTCTACTTATTGCCTTGAATTCATTATACATGAAGTTATTGCTATTTATGTTTTATGAGTTGTTATGTTTGATTGAAGAAAATGAAGTGTGGATACTGATTGTGGCAAAAATTGTAGTATTGGAGGCCACATGGTGTTGAATGGTTGCTATTAGAAGTGTTGATGTGTTGTTTGCATTAGCTTACAATGTTATAGCAATAATGGATGATTATGGGAATGAGATTTTACACTTCCTTTAAGATGTTAAAGACTATTAAGGGGAGGTTTATTTGATCCATAAGTTAACCTATTGGTTAATGTCAATAGGAATTGATGTGGCATAGTTAATATGAAAATTCGGATTTAGTGAGCTTAGGGGTTTTGTTAACCCTGCTTCAGTATTTCGACCATAACTTGAGTTATAAAAATCGAAATGAGATGATTCTTGAAGCATTAGAAAGCTAAGACACAGACCTATAACTTTTATGTTTATGCCAAGAGCCAATTCGTTTGAGAAAAGGATGGAAAATGGCCTGAAGCATAAACTGGTTATTAAAGTTTAAGATTTAACATAATCAATTCTTATGATTATGAATTGATTATTAATGTATTATTGTAAGTATGCCATGTACTAATGTTTACCCATTAGTTAGATGATCTTTGAAAGATATACATGGTCATGATGTCAATGCATGATTAATGTTATGAAATGGCATGAAGATGCAATGTAATACATGTTTTAAGATGATGTATGTGAGCAAGAGGTAATGTAAATGGGTTGATAATCCATAGATGAATTAAAAGTATTAAGCTCACCAAAATATGTATTTACATGCCATAAGATGTTAGAGATGCAAATAGACATGATAGAGATGCATATAGACATGATGGAAAACGCGTAAGCATATCCTCGTATATCGGTTGAGGAAAGATGAATATATGCTTTAGATGCTAAATAACGCGTAAGCACGCCTCCCGATGATATGAGCTCTAGATGAAATTTGAGGCTAGATGATATGAAGTGCTTAAGATGCTAAGAAAGGTCCGATCGGCTAGACGTTAAATGTTTCATATGCATTTAGTTGCATTACATGAGTTATGATGTTATTTACATCATGAGATGATTTATACTCATGTTAGATGATTTTAGATGTTATGTCATGATATGTGATGTGTGTGTACTATGTTTACATACTTATTTGTATGTGTACACATTGATGTTTATCTAGCCATGGGATAAAATGATGAAAAGCATATGAATTAGTAATAAAAGGGGAAGTATCCCTAGATGTAAAAGATAAGTGATGTGTTAACAGATATGTTTAAATAAAGATCAAATAGTACATTTAGAATGAAACGGATCATTCCTTACTGAGCGATTAGCGCTCACCCTTTCATTGTTGATTGCTTTGCAGGTAGACTAGAAGCGAGGGATGCTAGAGACAGCGGGACTACACGTGAGGGGAGATGATTTATTGTCATCTCGATGTTTTTATCTTGATGTAAATAATGTAAATGATAAATATTTGTGAAATACCTTTGGAAGCTTCCACCCTATAAATATGTTTTGATTGTGTAATTTCTTAAAGTTTGTAAATTATAAGTTTGGATCCTGCGTGACATTTTATATGCATGTTTTGGATATTATTATTATTATCCTTATACAGATTTTTTCCAAATACAACTCGTTCTCCAGACATGTATCCTCGGGATTCTCATTGAGGGATATTCAGAGGATACCTGATTGGAGGGGGGTTTTACACTTACCTTTATGTAGAGCAATGGGAAGATCTAGGTCAAAAGGAAGAGGATTCGAATCTGGGGGCAAGGCAGGCAATAGGGGCAAGTCTCAAGTGTCTTAGATGTTGATACTGGTGCTAGTGTTGGTGCCACTTGCTGTGGTGGAGGGCGTCGAGAATATATCTGAGTGACAGAAGGACGAGTAGGGGTGGAGAACTATAGTGAGTAATGGTATAAATAAGAAAATCATCAGTGACCAGAGAAGAAGATAGAATGAAATCGTTAACATACGGAGTAGTTTCGAAGAATGACACATCAGCGAAGACAATATTCTTACCCAAAGTAGGAGAAAAACAACGATAGCTCTTTTTTTACCATGGGTAACCCAAGAATATGTGCTTGAGGGATCTAGGGTCTAATTTGGAAAGATGAGGGCGAACGTCTTGAATAAAGCAAGTACACCCAAAGATTTTGGGAGCAAGAGGGAACAAAGGTTGAAATGGAAAAAGAATGGAGTAAGGTATTTGGCCAGACAGAATAGATGAAGGCATACGATTAATTAAGTAATGGGCAGCAGAAACATCTGCCCAAAACACAAGCGACCTCTAACAAATGACGATTTTTTCATTCAGCAACTCCATTTTGCTGAGGCATATACATATAAGACGACTAATGAATAATACCCCTGGTGGACAAAAAAAAAAGAGAGAGAAGCATAAAAATATTCTTTGGCATTATCATTTCGCAAAATTTTGATAGATGAAGCAAATTGGTTTTGTATCTCAACATAAAAGACAAAATATATAAAGAATAATTTAGAATGATTTTTCATAAAATATAGTCACGTAACACATGAAACATCATCCACCAAAAGTAACAAAATATTTATAACTAGATTTAGATAAAATAGGACAAGGACCCCAAATGTCAGAATGTATAACATCAAAAGAAGCAATAGCTCGTTTATTTTTTCTAGGACTAAAATACACTCGATGATGTTTCCTAAATTGACAAGCTTTACAATTAAGTTGTGACATTGACTATAAATTGGACATAACTTCTTTAGGATTGGAAGCGGGGATGACCAAAACAACCATGTAAGAGAGAGGAGGACAAATCACCGGTACATGCAACATGTGGTGGCATTGGAGTAGAGATGTCATTAAGCATGTACAAGTCACCTGAGACACGACCCCTACCAATAATTTGTTTCGTCCCAAGATCTTGAAAGATATAATGAGTAGGAAAAAAATAAACACCACAATTAAACGTAGTAGTAATTTAATTAACAGATAAAAGATTAAAGGGGAAGTGAAGAAGACACACAACAGAGGAGAGAGACATAGATTTGGTGGGATTAGCAGTGCCACAACCCATAATCGGTGTAGTAGACCCATTAGCTAAAGTAACAGAAGACAAATCAGAAGAAGGGGTAAATGAGGAGAGAATGTTTATATCACCTGTGATATGGTTCATAGCACCAGAATCAATGACCCAGTTACGACTAGAAGTAGATACACAAGCTGTTTGATTAACTAGCTGAGTTAATGTAGTAGTAGTTGACAGAATGGATGACTGGGGTATAGTAAGCTAAATGAGGCGAGCATACTCATTTGTATATGTAGTAACTTGTGAAGGAGTAGGTAAAATACCATCTTGAACGGCAACATGAGCATATTTTTGATTGCTCAATATAGTTGGAGGCTTTCCATGAAACTTCCAACAATTTGTTTTGACATGACCTTCAACACCACAATGGAAACAAATACAAGGACCATTATCATTTCCACAAGTATCCCGACTAGCACCTTTGTTGCCTCTACCACTATTAGACTTTATGCTAGCAAGAGCAGTATGATCTAGAACAACATTCTGAAGAGTCTCACTATCTTTAGATGCTCCTCTATCCTCCTCTTTACTAACCCGAAGAAGACGAGCATAAACCTCTGTTAGAGAAGGACGCTTGTCACTGGTAAGGAGTTGTGTTCGAACTATCTCATATTCTGGTCTCAGCTTAGCCAGAAAACACTACACCACCACTTGCTCTTCTTATTCTTTCATTCGCACAACATCTGCAGTCATTGGGAATATAACTCGTTTTTCCTGAAAGGCTAGCTTCGTCTATATAGTATTCAAGTAATGTCTCCTCTTGCATATTTGCTCGATAAATCTGCAATAACAGCTCATGAACATGAGACAAGTCATGTTTACTAGCATACAAAAACTGTTGATACTCCCATAACTCTTTAACTGTATCACAATGATTGGTAGCATCATCCATTGTGGAATTCAGAGTATTCTAGATTTGATTAAACAATTTATCATCCTCCATGAGTCATTTCTTCCAAATTGTCCTAACACTCTCTAATATCTTATCACTACCCTCAGGTTGCTTATCACTCTCTGTTTGTGGAAGTGAATTCGTAGGTGGATCCTCAATCAAATGATCCCCCATATCAATGCTAGAAACATATATCCTAATAGTTTGTCTCCATTGAGCATAATTCTGCTTTCCCAGTAACTTCCTATCAGTAATCTTTGCAGATGAGTGGACTGAAATTTCAGTCACCACTTGTTTACCTTCCACTACCATAGCTTAATCAAACCAACAATGAATTCTCTACTAAGCTTACAGACAAGATCACCTCTAATCACCAATATCAAGAAAACCCAAATCATCAATTCACAACTCAAATCAAACACCACAACCAGAACAATCATAAAATAAACATTAAAAAAAAAAAAAAACACAATAACTGGAAACTGTAGAAAAATAGAAATAGATCATTAATCAGAAACCACGATCGGAAAATAGGAGATGCGACAGACTTAGTCGTTGGAAAAAAGTAACAATCGTGAACAGTGTCCCATGAACAGTGCGTCGTGAATAGTGCAGTCAGCCACCAGAACAAAACCCTAAGACCGGTGCTTTGATACCACGTGATAAAAATTTCTACTATAGTTTATTCAATAAAATAATAAAATAATATTATACCTTATATATCTTTTCACTACATTACATTTACACATATACCCCTAACTCTATACACAACTTCTATCAATTTTATACTATCTTTGACAGTTGAGCTTTGTGGAAAAATGATATTTTTGATTCTCTGGTGATTAATATTGAACAATTTGTCAAGCTAAATAGTTAGATCACCTCAATTTCTTTACTCCAAAGTTAAAATTTATCTCCCTCTTCATTGTAATTGGGGTAACATTATTTTCATCAGAGAGTATTGTTAGTTTCATCTTTAAATCATTGATCATCGTTGTTTCATAGAGTATCAAAGAAATCCTAGCCCTAACCCTAAACCATTTAGGTAGGCAACTTCTTGACAAAGGTAGGTTGTTCTTGTTCAAAATCACTTTGTTGATACAAAAATACCATCATAGAAAAATATAAAGAATCAAAATTGAGACTTTGATTTTTAAAATTTAAGTTCTTAAATTTTACTTTTTAGATTTAGAATGCGTGAGAATACATAAATATATGTAATGCGCCACTAATCTTTTATAGTACAAAGTTGTTAAGTCTATTGACAAAATTGTCACCAAATTGTACAATTTGGAGAAGGCGGCAAACATTCATGGGATGGCGATCTTTGTCTCTACTTACTTTGCTTGCTATCTTTTGTATCCATAGATATGAGCTTTGTTGGAGAAAATTTAGCTGCCCGATCATCCCAAGTTTTGATTTAAAAAAATGGCCGTAAAACTGTTTTTCATTTTTTTTTAATTTAGGGAAGATGACGTGGCATAGTTAGGATTAATTAAACACGTAAAATAGGTTAAAATGAAAAGATTAAAACATATGTGGGCCGAATAAGAAATAATGAAAGTTTTTAAAATTTGAAATTTCTCAAAACAAGCCCTACTATTCACCTCGCTTAATTGAAATTCATTAGGGCAAAAAGCGATATCTTGAACCAAAGGGAGACGCGATTTTTTCCGATCGAACACTTGCAAATTTGCATCCTAAATCAATTTCATGAACCCTAAACCGAATACAGTCGCCATTTTCAGCGATATAGTCGCGATTTCCGATCGATTTGTTGAACCCTAAAATCGATTTCCTTAACCCTAAACGGAATCTGTGCGATTTCCGGCGATATGATGCGTGTTTCCTACAACATGCAATATGTAGCAAGTATACTAATCGCACAAGTAATATAATGATGAGTGAGTATCGTTCCCACGAAGATTGCTAGCTAAGCACTAAGTTTTCTACTGTTTTCAAGTTGGAGCAACCGAAATCTTTTGGATAATTGGGAGCAATTTAACCTATTACTAAGACAAATTCACTAAACTGCAAATTAACTAAGAATACAAGATGTAAAACACGGATAAAAATCAATTCAATTAAAACGGGTAAGGTTTTGACTTCATTCGGATTTTATGGGTTGAACCTAAAATTTTACTAAATTCATATTCATACGCAATGGTTGTAAATCGAACTCATTAAGGTGTTAAACATACCCTCTCGGGCTATGTTTTCCTATTCTTCCTTATTAACCTTCCGCACCCAACAATTTTAAGTTAATAATTCCAAACTCATTAAGCAAGAGAATCCTACAATGATTTCATTGATTCTTGCATCTATCTCTAGCATCCAATACTACAATGGTGATTACCCAAAACCTAACATGATTCATTTCTCAATCTCATCATGTTCTTCATATAAAAACATTAAAACTCAGAGTAAACACACAACCAAAGCATACTCATATGAAAATAAAACAATCAAACACTTAACCCATTAAAATCCAAATTACAATCAAAACCCTAACCCAAATGCGTTAGTTTATAGCTAGATCAACAATACAAAAACGAAAAACGAGAATATCAAAGTTTAGCATAATGAAAATGAGATAAAAGATAGAGATCTCCCCAAAAGATGAATCCGTCGTTAGAATCGAATCTTCACCTTGTTACAACTCAAAATCGCTCAAAAACCTTAGCCAAAAAAATGTAAAAGCTGTTTAACCTAAAAACGAATACCCTGGACAAAAGGCTAACTGTTTCTTTTAACCTCGCCCCAATTACCAGCAAAAACACGCACAAAGTAAAACTGTGCGTTTACAAAACTGAAAATAATGACCGTCGCTGCGCGAAGAGAGAAGTAGACATGCTCGTCTCTGGCCTACTTCGCCGCGGCGAAGCTTCTTGAAAAGTTTTGAAATTACAGAACTACCACTCTGCTTGCTTCTTTGCTTGATTCTCCGATTCTCGGTGCTCTCTCTTTGGAACAACCTCATCGTGCTTATCCTGCTTCAGAGCTCTCCTATCTTCTGAGATCCCTAACTTCTGAGTGTCAAAAACTTCCAAGTTTGTCCTTATTTGCTCAAAATGTCCATTTTAACCTAACACACAAATGTCAAGAATTAAGCAACAATTCAGGTAAAAATGCACTAGAAAGTACCTGAAATCCGATTAAAAAGTCTAGTGAAAACTGTATAATCCATTATCAATCCCCAAACTAAAGATATGCTCGTCCCCGAGCATACGGTACAAAACCAACAACAAAACAACAAACAACGAACAAAACAAAAAAAAACACATAACACGCACTGGAAAATGAACAAACCAATAGAAATCAACTCTACAAATGAATGCCTAGAAATTGCACAAGTCTCAAAAGTTTTGAAAAATTATTATAAGGAAATGTTCAACACTCCAAGAAGTTACAAGCATATCGACTGTCTTCCTCAATCGGTCAACCACGTAGATGATCCCCACTTTAATCCACATCCCAAATTCCCGAATTATTTTATGCAAAAATGAAAAGTTTATCAATGGTGGCAGACTCCATAAGCCTAAATATCGAACTACTCTCCACTAATGAGGACTAAACAAAGATGAGAATCAAAAGGTCTTTAAAAGGTTGTATTGTTAGGCTCGGGTAGTGGGTTCCAGAAAAGGATAGGAAAAAACAAAGTAAGAGAACTCGGTTTCCTTATGCAAACACTCAAGTCAAAGCAAACCCACTTTTTTCAACCAACAATCAACATGTCCACTTGTTTACCACTTTCAAACTCGTATCCTCCTTATTTTTGAAACCACAAATGTGCGGGTTTAAGGTGTACGTGGCTGTTTTAACCTGAGATCGCCAAGTACTGCTAGGCAGTTTTTAAGGCGGTTACTGGTTTCCAACCGATATACCCTTAAACTCGACAAACGAATTTATTACAGATTTTTTTTTTTTCATATGAACATACAATCAATTGAATTGAGGTGAACTACCTCTTTATACTTTTTTTTTTTCGCCCTTCTCACAACCCCCAAACTATTCTTTTGGTTATTTCGTACAATTCTTCTTCATTCTTTGAGTTTGCACTAAGGCCGAATTCTCCTAAGTACGACAAAGGTTTTAGAGTTACAGGATTGGACAATTTTCGGTTTGCCAAGAAAAAAAGCAATACTGATTCATACGGCTCAAACAGTAACTAGGGACAATTTCATTCCTGGTCGGCTAGAAAGGCTCAAACATTCCAACAAGAATGCCTAAATCATCTCCTCATCCATGTCTAATCCTAGAATTTCGCCTCAAGCACTTCTCACTAGGTTTCAGAATCCACCAACATTATCAAACTTCACCTAATCACATAAAATGAATTTAAGCATATCAAAATAAATGAACATTGTGGCTGAACCACTTAATAAACCTCAATAAAAATCCAGTCAATACCACAAAACTTAAAGCAAGCTTAACATTTCTCAACAATAAGATTTCAATAACTTAATTATCATCAGTATTTGTACAATTCATCCTGGCAAACAAACAACTAAGAAATTTTTTATTTTTTTTTTCTTCCAGTTTAAGGTGTACGTGGCGTTATTATACCAAAAGTTGCCAAGTACTGCTAGGTAGTTTTAAGGCGGCACTGGTTTCCAGCCAATTACCCTTAACTAGGTTTCACTAAAAATTTCCTACCCCCAAACTAAACATGACATTGTCCCTAAGTTCCATTATGCATAAATCAGGAATAGAGAAAAATAAAACACATAGGTACGAAAATGCTCCCTGGTTAATCCATGAAGTGTCGCTCCACAATGAACACCCGTCTCCGGACTTTCGTCATCCATAACTGTCAAAACATTGAAACTGTGTTCCTTTTATGTTAGCACAAGTCACAATTAACTTGAAAATATACAACCTACTCTCCTCCTTTCAACAACTACAACTAAACAACTAAACACAATCCAAAACAAAAATAAAACTGAGTTTAACTTTAGGATGGACACAAAATTATGAAAACAAATAAACAAACAAAAAACAAGTGCTCTGGCTCAATCTTCTTCTTCCTCATCTTCATCTTCTCCTCGGAGTCCATCCACTCATCTGAGTTCCAGTCGGCCTATTGGTATGCTGAAGTGTCAACATTGACTCCTTAAAGCTATTCGTCAGCAGCTCATGCATCATCTGAGTCTACCACCATCCAATCCTAACATCTCTTCATATATTTCATTAAGGCCATCATCTACTGCATCATCTCTTTTTGTGTACCTGTGGAGCTAGATGTGTGGCAAGGCTTGTTCTCTGCCTTTCTGCCCCTGCTCTTGGTGTGCAGCTTCCGTACGATCAAGTGCTTCCTGTAATACTCTGATCTAAATTGGAACAGCATGAATACGGTGCTCATCATCCTGAACCATGACTCCAGCTCTAATGCATAAGGCTGTGATGAGATGTGGGAAACGTAACTTGTTCGCCTTGGTTTGGATGCTAGCTTGATGCTGTTCCAAATAATGTCTCCCACATCAATACTCTTCCCTGTGGCAATAGAGTAACAACATCGCCTTCTCGTGAGTGACTGTGCTGTAGTGCGATTTCGGCATTAATTTCGCACAGACAAATTTGCCAGCCGAGCCATCTGTGTCAATTGCGTTCCCTTGAGCGTCTTCTTCTGTTTCTTTGACACTTCCTACTTTGCACCCGGTTTTGCAATGACTGGAAGGATGACACTATCCTCAAACTATGATCTTTTAAACTGCACATATTCATCCATGAAAATTCAGCAAGTTATAGAACTCATTGATCTTCTTTGCCGTAAATTTCACATCCTCCCTCTCACAAACACATATCTTCATGACGTCCAGGAAGTTGGCATAGAACTCCCTACCAACGGTTCTATAGCCAGATGTTCAGGAGCACGCATAAACATCTCCCAACGTCTCCCTCTACTCCAATCCAAGGCTGACTTGCGGTCAACCCACGTCCGGATAATACCCTTCTCTTTCTCTGAATTGCCCTCATCATCTTTTACGGGCGTCATCATTCACAAAACGGTTGTCAACATTCTTCCCTTATTCTTACTCTTGCCCTTGTATGGTTTTTAATTTTGGGAGCCATTGTTCACATAAATTCTATCCAAAATTATTCCCAACAATTCAGACCTAGTTGTTCTACACACCAATTCAATCCTGCAAAAACAACAACATTCCAAAATTCGCACTTTACCCCCAAACTACAATTTTCAATTCAACACAAACCTCCAAAAATTCACACACCACACTCCTAACAATCACCCAATGCATGAACTACCCTTCTTCGAACAATATCAATGCTCAAACTTACCCAAATTCCACAACTCAATCCAACAAAATCTTCGATCTACAAACTAAAACTTGAAATTTTGTGATAAAAAGGTTAGGGAACTTGAGATCTTACCAATATGAAGGAGTATTCGCCACCAATTGAACCAAAAAACAACCCAATTGAAAAGCCCCAAATTTTGGATCTAAAAATTTTTGTGAAATTTCGCGAAAATTGTTGTTGAAATGGGTTGTTTTGGTGTTTAGAATGTTATGAGTAAGAAATTTGGTTGGAAAAGCACTAGGGAAGCAAAAGATTGAATTTTGAAAAATTTCTCTCAAATGGAATGGAAGGGTTCGTGAAAATGAAAGAAGAAAGTTTGTATTTATAAGAAAGTGTCGTCGCCGCGGCGACATTCTTCGTTCATGAACCCTAAAAATTTCCCAGGTTCGCCGCAGCAAGAAGAATTCTTTGCCGGGCGAAAACTTCCCGAGGATACAAGGCTACTTCGCCGCGGCGAAATGCCTTAGCTAATTTTCCAAAAATTTTATTCACTTTCTTTGCCGCAGCGAAGACAATTCCTTCGCCGAGGCGAAAACGCCAGGAGCTTACCCAATTTTCAGGTCTCTTCGCCGCGGCGAAGAATTCTTCTTCGCCCGATGAAGTTTGGAACATTTTTTTAATTACTTTCTTTGGCTAAAGACTTCACCTGAAACACCCAAAAACAAATACATAAGAATTCATAAAAACTCATAATGAAATTAAACAAAATCAATAACCAAAATGAAAAACAAAAAGTTAAAAACACTTGGGTTGCCTCCCAAGAAGCGCTTGTTTATAGTCGAAAGCTCGACTCTCTCAATTCTCAAGTTGGGATGTCAAGCCGGATTGGGATGGATTTGCAACTCATCACCCCATCAATGTATGGCTTCAACCTCTGTCCATTGACCGTGAAAGTGCCCTTTTCTTCATGTGTAACTTCCACTGCTCTGGATGCGTGAATCCTTATAATAGTGAATGGTCCGGACCATCTAGACTTAAGTTTTCCAGGGAATAGCCGCAGTCTAGAATTGAACAACAACACCTTCTGTCCTACTTCAAATTCCTTTCTCTGGATATGCTTGTCATGCCACCTTTTTGTCTTCTCCTTATAGATCCGGGCATTTTCATATGCTTTGAGATGAAACTCATCGAGTTTGTTCAAAGTCAGCATCCTTTCTTCTCCAGCAGCTTTCAAGTCCATGTTTAGCTGCTTGACTGCCCAATATGCTTTATGCTCGAGTTCAACCGGCAAGTGGCATGCTTTCCCATATACCATCCTGAATGGAGACATACCAATTGGAGTCTTAAATGCAGTTCGATAAGCCCATAATGCATCATCCAGCTTCCGTGACCAATCTTTCCTGGATGCATTAACTGTCTTTTCCAAAATCCCTTGAGTTCTCTATTCGACAGTTCCACTTGCCCGCTTGTTTGTGGATGGTATGGTGTTGCAACTCTATGTGTCACTCCATATTTACTCAAAAATGCATCCATTTGCCTATTGCAAAAATGTGACCCTCCATCACTAATGATTGCCCGTGGTACCCCAAACCTTGAGAAAATATTCTTTCTCACAAACTTAATCACTACCCTAGCATCATTAGTCGGCAATGCAACTGCCTCAACCCACTTTGACACGTAATCCACTGCAACTAAGATAAATGTGTTTCCAAAAGAATTTGGGAAAGGACCCATAAAATCAATCCGCCACACATCAAAAAGCTCAACCACCAAAATGTTGTTCAACGGCATCTCATCTCTTTTTGAAATATTGCCCATCCGTTGACATTGGTCACACTCTTGAATCATCCGGAAGGAATCCTTAAAGAGGGTTGGCCAATAAAAACCCGATTGTAAAACCTTGGCTGCTGTCCTAGCTCCTCCAAAATGGCCACCTACTTCCTTCTCGTGACAATGCCTAAGAATGCTTTCCATCTCCTCCTCCAGGACACATCTCCATATCATTTGATCTGTACAATGTCTGTATAGAAATGGTTCTTTCCAAAAGTAGTACTTCAAATCTGAGAAAAATTTTCTCTTTTGTTGGTACGTCATACCACTTGGAAGCACCCTTGATGACAAATAGTTTGCAAAATCCGCATACCATGGTGCTTCTTCCACTCTCATCAACTTCTCATCAGGAAATGTTTCTCTAATTGGCATTTCCTCCTCATTTCCCTTGATTGGTCTCTCAATTCTCGACAAATGATCAGCCACCACATTTTTCGACCCCTTCTTGTCTCGAATTTCCAACTCAAACTCCTGAAGTAGTAAAATCCATCTTATCAGCTGAGGTTTTGCTTCTTGCTTTGCCAATAGGTGCCTGATTGCTGAATGGTTGATGTAGATGATCACCTTTGCACCTAACAAATAAGAACGGAACTTGTCAAAAGCAAAAACTACATCCAACATTTCTTTTTCAGTGGTGGTGTAATTCAATTGTGCATCAACAAGTGTTTTGCCAGCATACTGAATTACATGCAACACTTTGTTTTTCCTTTGTCCTAAAACTACCCCCAACGCAAAATCACTAGCATCACACATCAATTCGAAAGGTAGTCCCCAATCGAGAACTGCAATAATAGGCGCAGATACTAATTATTTTTTCAGAGTTAGAAAGGCCTGCATGCGATCATCATTAAAGTATAAAACAACATCTTTATTTAACAAATTGCAAAGGGGTTTAGAAATCTTAGAAAAATCCTTGATGAAGTGTCTGTAAAACCCCGCATGCCCCAAGAAACTTCGGACTGCCTTGACATTTGATGGTGGTGGCAGCTTCTCAATCACTTTCGTCTTTGCTCGATCAACCTCTATCCCGTCCTTGGAGATCCTATGCCCGAGCACTATCCCATCTTGGACCATGAAGTGACATTTCTCCCAATTCAACACCAAGTTTGTCTCCTTACATCGCTGCAAAACAGAAGAAAGATTAGTTAGACAACTATCAAATGATGAACCAAAAACTGAGAAGTCATCCATGAAGACTTCTATAAACTGTTCCACCATGTCTCCAAAGATTAACATCATGCATCTTTGAAATGTTGCTGGTGCATTGCACAACCCGAAAGGGATCCTACGATAAGCAAAGGTGCCGTAGGGGCAAGTGAAGGTCGTTTTCTCTTGATCCTCAGGAGCGATGGCAATTTGGTTATATCCTGAATACCCATCCAGGAAACAATAATAGGCATGTCCTGCCAACCTCTCCAACATTTGATCAATGAACGGTAATGGAAAATGATCCTTCCTTGTCGCCTCATTCAATTTACGATAATCAATGCATACTCTCCAGCCCGTCACCATCCTCGTTGGTATCAACTCGTTACTCTCATTCCTTACCACCGTGATACCTCCCTTCTTCGGAACCACTTGTAACGGGCTCACCCATGGGATATCAGAAATGGGATAAATAATCTCCGCATCTAAAAGTTTCACCACCTCTTTCCTAACGACTTCCTTCATCGAAGGATTCAATCTCCGTTGTGGTTGCACCCTAGGCTTAAAATGATCCTCCATGAGTATCTTATGCATGCAAAATGATGGCGAGATACCTCTAATGTCTGAAATTTTCTATCCAATTGCTAGTCTATGTTCCCTCAACACCCTAATCAACCTGCTCTTCCTCTAATGTACTCAAATCTGAACTAATAATCACTAGGAAAGTTTCTGAGTCTCCAAGATAAACATATTTGAGGTGGGACGGTAAAGGTTTCAATTCAAGCCTTGGAGCTTCTTCATTTTTTTCCTTCTCCTTCTCTTTGTCAAAATCAAACTCCTCAAATTCTATGTCTTGACTCTCATCAATCAGTTGAAGTGCTTCTAACATCCTAGCACAATCATTGCTCGCTGACTCTTCCACCTCAACTGTTTTTGATTTGGCTATACAAGGTTCTAGAGGTAATTGTGGGGTGTTTTCTTCCATAGATTCCTCAACCAATTTGTCCACCACATCAACACTAAAACATGAATCTGTTTCAGTCAGAAACTTCATCGCCTCAAAGACATTGAAAGTTACTGTTTCATCTTGAACCCTCAACAGTTACTTTCCTTCCTGCACATCAATAAGTGCTCTCCCTGTGGCCAAGAATGGTCGGCCCAAAATTAGAGGAATTTCCTTATCCTCTTCCATGTCCAACACCACAAAAATCTGCTGGAAAAATTATCTTTCCCACCTTCACCAACACATCCTCTACTATCCCCCTTGGGTGTTTTATTGACCTATCCGCTAATTGCAACGACATGGTCGTTGACTTCACTTCACCAATACCCAATCTCCTGAAAACAGAAAAGGGCATCAAATTAATGCTAGCTCCTAGATCACACAAAACACGATCAAATGTAATATCTCCTATAATACAAGGAATAGTAAAACTCCCTGGATCTTTGAGCTTCGGGGGTAACTTCTTCTGGATGATGGCACTACACTCCTCCGTGAGCATCACTGTTTCCTCATTGTCTAACTTCCTTTTGTTGGACAAGATTTCCTTCAGGAACTTCGCATAACTCGACATCTGCTGCAATGCATCTGCAAAAGGAATGTTAATATGCAATTTTTTAAAAATTTCAATAAACTTTGAAAATTGCTTATCTTGATTCTTTTCTTCAATCTCTGAGGAAAAGGCACGGGTGGGGTGTGATGTGCCAACTCTGGTGGTATTTCGGGGAATGGCAATTTCTCCTTCTCCTTTTGCCTTTCATACTTTTTCTTTTTCTCTTCTTCCAAACCACTTGGTTTCTCTTCAGCAATTATCTCTTCATCAACTTCCTCATCAGAATCTTCCTTTCCGGTTTGCTCAACCTCCTTGGTAGCTTGCTTTACCTCTTCCAAAACTGTCCCACTTCTCAACATTATGGCATTTGCTTGCTCGCGTGGGTTAGTTACTGTATTGCTTGGTAAGGAACCCTGCGGTCTCTCATTAAGCTTCTTGGCCAATTGGCCCATCTGTACCTCAAGATTTTGAATGGACGCCCCTTGATTTCTAAAATTCGTCCTCATCTCATTCATGAATCCCGTGGTCTCCTACATAAATTTACCAAACATATCCTCCAACTTTGTCACTCTTTGATCTCCCGGTTGATTTGTCACCCCTGGTTGGTTAATTTGAACTGGCCTCTGGTTCCATTGGTTATTTTGCTGGTTCTGATTTCCCCAAGCCAGATTTGGATGATTTCTCCACCCCGGGTTGTATGTGTTGGAGTACGGGTTGTTCGGTTGTCTCTGATTTCCTGCCAAGTAATTCACTTGCTTAGTTGATAAAGATGAAGAAGCAAAGGTGTTCCCAACTTGACACTCGCTGCTCACATGGTTCCCTGCACAAAAATCACATGTTAGTTGAGGTGCTTGTATAGAGTTTACCTGCATAGTTGCCAACTGTTTTTGAAGTGCAGTGAGTTGGGCTGAGATGGCTATGAAGGCATTAACTTCATGAAGACCCGAAGATTTCCTTGTTGTTGCTTTCTCATTTGGTCTTTGATAGTTGTTGCTTGCCAAAACCTCAAGCAACTCATACGCCTCTTTTGGTGTCTTATTCTGCAAGGCCCCTCCTGAAGCTGCATCCACCATGGTTTGCACATTATCCATCAATCCATTGTAAAAAGTTTGGACTTGAAGCCAAACTGGCAACCCATGATGTGGACATTTCCTCATCAACTCCTTGTATCTCTCCTAAGCCTCATACAATAACTCGGAATCATCTTGTAGAAATGATGTGATATCATTTCTCAATTTCGTTGATTTAGCTGGAGGAAAAAACTTGGTAATGAATTTCTGTGCTAGAGCATTCCACGTTGTTATAGTCCCCGGTGGTAATGGCATTAACCACCCCTTGGCTTTATCTGCCAATGAGAATGGGAATAACCGCAGCTTAATAGCATCATCCGACACTCTATTCGACTTGAAGGTGTCACAAATTTCTAGGAAATTTGCAATGTGCTGATTCGGATCTTCCTTCATATCACCGTTAAATCTAACCGACTGCTGGATCATCTAGATGATTGCCGGCTTGATCTCGAAGTTATTTGCTTGCACAGTAGGTCTAGTAATACTTGACCCACTTCCATTCACTGTGGGAACTGAAAATTCCCTCAGTGTCCTATTTTCTGGTTCAGCCATTTTAACAACTATTTCTTCTGCTTCAACAACTAAATCCTCTTTTTCTCTTCTCTCTCTGTTACGTCGTCGAACGGTTCTCTCAATCTCAGGATCAACAGGAACCACTGATTGACATCTCGTTCTTCGCATAAACTGCAAAGACATAATTGAAAGAACGTGAGATCACAAACCAATTGAAAAAAAATAAAAACAAAATTAAAAATCCAATCTAGCTAACTATAGGCAGACTCAATGTTAACTTAAAACAAATCCCTGGCAATAGTGCCAAAAACTTGATGTGTGTTTCCTACAACATGCAATATGTAGCAAGTATACTAATCGCACAAGTAATATAATGATGAGTGAGTATCGTTCCCACGAGGATTGCTAGCTAAGCACTAAGTTTGGATTGCTAGCTAAGCACTAAGTTTTCTACCGTTTTCAAGTTGGAGCAACTGAAATCTTTTGGATAATTGGGAGCAATTTAACCTATTACTAAGACAAATTCACTAAACTGCAAATTAACTAAGAATGCAAGATGTAAAACACGGATAAAAATCAATTCAATTAAAACGGGTAGGGTTTTGACTTCATTCGGATTTTATGGGTTGAACCTAAAATTTTACTAAATTCATATTCATACACAATGGTTGTAAATCGAACTCACTAAGGTGTTAAACATACCCTCTCGGGCTATGTTTTCCTACTCTTCCTTATTAACCTTCTGCACCCAACAATTTGAAGGTTAACAATTCCAAACTCATTAAGCAAGAGAATCCTACAATGATTTCATTGATTCTTGCATCTATCTCTAGCATCCAATACTACAATGGTGATTACCCAAGAAACCTAACATGATTCATTTCTCAATCTCATCATGTTCTTCATATAAAAGCATTAAAACTCAGAGTAAACACACAACCAAAGCATACTCATATGAAAATAAAACAATCAAATGCTTAACCCATTAAAATCCAAATTACAATCAAAACCCTAACCCAAAATGGGTTAGTTCATAGCTAGATCAACAATACAAAAACGAAAAACGAGAATATCAAAGTTTAGCATAATGAAAAATGAGATAAAAGATAAGAGATCTCCCCAAAAGATGAATCCCTCGGTTAGAATCGAATCTTGACCCTTGTTACAACTCAAAATAACTCAAAAACCTCAGCCAAAAAAATGTAAAAGCTGTTTAACCTAAAAACGAATACCCTGGACAAAAGGTTAAGTGTTTCTTTTATACCTCACCCTAATTACCCAGCAAAAACACGCACGAAGTAAAACTGTACGTTTAACAAAACTGAAAATAATGACTGTCGCCGCGGCGAAGAGAGAAGCAGACATGCTCGTCTCTGGCCTACTTCACCGCGGCGAAGCTTCTTGAAAAGTTCTGAAATTATAGAACTGCCACTCTGCTTGCTTCTTCGCTTGATTCTCCGATTCTCGGTGCTCTCTCTTTGGAACAAACCTCATCGTGCTTTATCCTGCTTTAGAACTCTCCTATCTTCTGAGATCCGCTAACTTTTGAGTCAAAAACTTCCAATTTTATCCTTATTTGTTCAAAATGTCCATTTTAACCTGAAACACAAAATGTCAAGAATTAAGCAACAATTCAGGTAAAAATGCACTAGAAAGTACCTTAAATCCGATTAAAAAGTCTAATGAAAACTGTATAATCCACGGATTATCATGATACAGTCCACATTTCTGATCGAAACTGCAAACTTTGACACCAAAATCAATCCAAAACCATGGCTGACACTCACAATGAGGAGGAAAACCCAACGCCACTTCGAATCCTAGATTTCGGTGGCGCAAGCAGTTCAATGGCTGCTTTGGTGGATAATTTGATCAGTGAAGGTGGTCCACACACAAAAGAGACGCCGACGGCACAAGAACAGAGGGAAGAACAGGCAAACGGTTTTGAAGACGAGGACTCAGGTGAGAATTCAGGCCAAGAGGAGGATTCTGATGAGAATTCAGGTCAGGAGGAGTCGTTCGAGGATTCAGACGACGAGGAGGAGGCTGGCAAAGAAAGGGTACATTGTTTGGGAATATTGCTTGTACTGTTGCTTAAGCGATCATTTGTATTGCTTAAGCGATTAATCTGTTTTACTCATGATCGTACTCATGATCGCTTAAGCCATTATGAGTGTTTACTCTTGGTCGCTTAAGCGATTTTAGATCACTTAAGCGATCTTGTCGAGGCAGAATCACAGATATAATAAGCGATCTTTTGTATCGTTTAAGAGATTCTTAGTTTACTCTTGGTCGCTTAAGCGATTTCAGATCGCTTAAGCGATCTTGCGTGAGGCAGAGTCAAGATCTCTTAAGCGATCCGAAATCGCTTAAGCGACTACAGTGGTAATTTTTTGTTGCTGATATTTTGTTTATTAGTTGTTTTGGTTTATTTTTGTTGCTGACATTTTGTTTATATCGATTGTGTAGATTGTGCGGATCGTAAATTGTAGAGACTACGAGTTAGAGCCTATAAGTGAGAAGGTACCCTACTTCCCTGCAAGGGTGACAGTGAGGTCGAGTTGGGATGTTTTTGACAGAATAAAGGCCATTTTAGCTGGAATGAGGCATGGTGAAAGAGATTTTGGTCGCACTTGTTTCAGCCAGTTTTTAAGAATCGGAACAAATTGGAAAAAAAAGGCATTTTGGGGGTAAAAAAGTGCATTACATGTTGCTGCACTCAGTAAAATGCAACAAAAAAAATAAAATGTGGTTCGTGGTGGACGAAAAGCCACTATGGTTTGGGATGATGGACTATGCCTTGGTGACGGGCTTAGGATGCGGGGAAGTGCCAAATAAGGCGGAGGTAGATGCAATAAGGATGAATCCGGGAGCCATAAGTTTTCGTAAGAAGGTTTTGCGGGGGCAAAAGTCTATTATAGGACAAGTTTTAGAGGAGAGGCTAGAAACAGTTCAGTTTAATGATGGAGAGAAGATAAAAATGGGCTTGCTATTGTTTTTACATTCTATCTTATTGGTTGGTGACTCAACAAAAGCTGTTGAGAAAGATTGGTTGTTGTCTGCAAACAACTTGGAGTTCTTTAATTCTTATCGGTGGGGACAGATATCATTTGAGCGAACCATCAAGAGCCTGAAAAAACCAAACATGGAGTTAAAGCATGCCGAATGGGGCGGGAAGGCTAAACCAAGCACGTATAATTTGTTTGGCTTCCCATGGGCAATGCAGGTAAATATTAATAGCTCTATGTTATATTTTTTTATAATATATGTGTTTGAATTATGATATGGACTGTTTTTTTACAATGTAGGCTTGGATGTACGAGGCCATCCCTGTCTTCGCTAAGGCGGGGGGAGGGGGGGAGCAACAGTTTGGATGTGCAATAGCAATTTCCGAGGATGTTGCGGTGGCATGTCGGGAAGTGTAACCATTCGGATTACGGACAAATAGAGATTGAGATTCAAGTGGCTGGGGTAAGATTAAAGGATTAAGCTTTTGAATATGTAGTTGCTTTTTTATTTTGCTTCAATCTGATTGATTTTGTTTCTTATTGTAGGGAGTCATTCGTCCCTTTCTCACCGCTATTGGGGATGAAGCGGAAGAGGACTATGTCACATCTTTCAAAGCAATGGAGGATGAAAGGGATGAACAGATAGACCGCCTGATGTGGGACCTAAGAGGGGTCACGCATGTGACGGCAGTTGCAGGGCCATTACTTGACAACGTGGATGATGTCGAGGAGGATTATGAAGCTCCAATGGGCGGGAGGCCCGAGGATGAGGAAGAGAAGAGGGAGGAAAAGGTTCGTATGCCTCAGCAAACTAGTACAACAAGTATCGCTTTGCCGAGACATCGGCGTCGGGAGAATGAGGTTGTTGACCTCATAAACGGCCTGTTTGAGAGTTTTACAACAGCCATTTATGTAAGGTTTGACAAGATGGAAGAGTGCATGAAAGGGGTGGTGGAGAAAGTGGATAAGCTAGTAGAGAAAGTTGGTACAGTGGAGGAGGAAGTTGGTACAATGGAGGACGAAGTTGGTGGAGAATTAAAGGTGGTTGAAGTGCAAACTAGCTTGAAAAGAGAGAGCCGAAAGAGCAAGTTTAAGAAACAAATGGAGGTCGAGACAAACAGTTGGAGGTCGAGTTGGAGCCATTGTCCAGGTTGTTCCTGCGGCTGTTGCATGACAGCGGGATGTTTGGCCACTTGGGTGATCAAGTACTAATTGGAAAGTGGCCAATTAAGCGTTCCACCGGCCCAATAAATGAGTCAAGGTAAATTTTGTATAAAACTAACTAACATAATACAATTGTTCTATAAGTTTATTCTAATGCTAATGTCTTCTTCCTATTGTAATGCTGAATATGGGGCATATGCCCTAGAGTTTGACATGACCAACACCCCGATGGACGGGTTGAATGACGAAACAATGAGAGACTGTCAGGAGGGCTGGGCTGTCGACTGCTTCCATAGGCAGATGGATCCGTTTTGAGTGAGCAGAACCCAATAAAAAGGTATGAAAGTTGGACTTTGAATTTTGCAGTTTATGTGATGTTGATGTTGATACTTGGGTTGTGGTGCTGATGCTGCAGGTGTCATGCTTATATGGAGCTTTACCGAAAGACACGAACTGAGTGAACTTCTCACCTACCCACTCTGTAACTTTTTTACGTGTTTTTTTTTTTATTTACAAAAGTTGACGTGTCTGCAAGTGTGTGCTAGATAATTTTGCAAGTTCCTGGCAAACAATGAGAGGAAACTTCTCAAAGGCTGGTTGGCAAGAGGAGGCATCTACAATAAAGGCTGCTAGGAAAGCATGGTACCAAACAATGATCTCAGAGAGGTTGCTGGCAAACAGAATTCGAAAACTTCTCAAAGGCTGGTTGGCAAGAGGAGGCATCTGCAATAAAGGGATTGTGCAAAGGTGTTAGTGACATTAAACTCTTTGTCATCAAAAAGTAAATTAAAGGCAATGTATATAAATCCTTGTGCTGTGGCTCTTCTTGCGGCAGCCAAAAGCCTTGTGCCTGCAGAATCATTGTAAAGAATTGGATCCGACATTTGGGAGATATTTTTTTTGTCATATAAGATATCTCATTAGCAGTTTGAATTTACTATGTATGGTGTGATCATTTGCTTCACCCAAGTTGGATAATGGTTTTTTAGTGTTTTGTTTCATTTTGTGTATCACTACAAACAATGTACTGGTGTGATTATTTGATTCACCACAGTTGGGGTGATGAGAATGCAAAATGTCATATTTACCCCTCTTAATGTCTAGTCTTTTATACTTATTTGTTTCTTAAAATGTACTGATTATTATTCTATTTTGATTTAGGAAGCAAATGGGAGCGTTAATTGCAAAACGGAACTAATTAAGTGAATTCGGATAGTTTCGACATTGTTTCGTAATCTGGGCATAACTCTCTCATCCGAGCTCTGATTGAGATGATTCAAAATTATGTGGAACCATAAGAAAGAGATCTACAACGTTCATGTTTTGAGTTTGGAGAGATACTCGCTGAATCAAGGTTGCAATTGGGCTTGAAGTTGACGCACCTGCATTGCCGACCCTGGAGCATTCTGCCTTGTCATGCAAATCAATTGGGCAGTTTATTATTGGAAGATTTGAGGACATGTGGCACGCAAGTTACTGCTCAGAATCACCACTTTCCTATTTTATTTTAGGACTTTATCTTATTATCAATTAGTTAGAATTAAATTAGGATTAATGTTATTTTAGGATATTAGAATATTTCTTTTAGGAGATTTAGTGGGATTCAAAAACTTGAACTGGATTTTTGTTAAAGGGATCAGATTAGGGTTTTTGGAGAAAAACACACACGCCTCTCTCTGCTCTTTTGGCGAACTTTTCTTTGTATTTTCGTGATGGCCATGAGTGGCTGATTTTTGGTAACTTGGTCAAAGGAAACGGAGACCTCGGAATCACCAACTGTGAGATCTAATCATTTTATTTAGTGTTTAATTTTCATGTTTGAGTATGAATGTTATTCTATGCATATCTTCATGATTGATGCATTTAATGACTAGGAGGCCTACTAGTGTATTATTTGTTGCAATCTACTACTAAGTTTGATATCAATTTGTAATTGTTTGATCCCTCTAACTTGTGAAGCAATTAGGGTTAATAATTTGCTGCGTCAGGAATTAGTAATCTTAAGAAGACATTCAACTAAATTAAATCAACCGCTTGTGTTTGTGTTGTTTAGCTTCATCGATTTCTCTAATTTCTAAGGCTGCCTTAGATTAAATTTTTAGTGCTGTCTAGGGTTGTTTAATGGTAAGATTAATTAAGATCGTTTGTTTCCTAATAATTACAATTAAGGAGAGAGGAAAATAGTTCCAACGGTGAATATTCAAAGTAAGAATTGATTTACTTTTGCATCAATGATCAGTTGTAAGATTCCGATGGTGGGTGTTGACAGAGACCAAGTTTTGTTATATTAATTGATTTCGAATTGAATTGTTTTTGTTTTTGTTTTTGGCTAAGATTGTTTTCTGTTTTACTTAAAACCCCCTAGCCTTATTCACATCATAGAAAATTTGGCTAGACACTCTTCGTGGGATCGACTCTTGCTTACCCTATTTATAGTTCAGTAGTTAGGTTAGGAAGGTTTTTAATCTTGGTTGCCTACGACAGCACACCATGGGGCTAATGGTTAGTTTGTCCATATATTTCGATATTTGCCGCATCCCATGCCTATTTTTTATTTTGTGTTTCGATAAACATGTTACATTGATGTCTCTTCTATTTTGATTTGTGATGAATTAGATTGATATAAATGAGTGATGTACAAATGTTTCCCAATCATAGTCATTTCAAAATTAATTAACTTAAAGAATGGCATGGTACCAAACAATTACGTATATGACCGACCACATATATCTCTTAAACGACCAAGACCTTTCCAGATATGATCGCTTAAGCGACCAAGAGTCTATTACGAAGCATCGCTTAAGCGATACATAAGATCGCTTAAGCGATTACCTATCTAGGCAGATGTTCATTCTGCCTTGGCCAAGATCACTTAAGTGATCCCAAATCGCTTAAGTGACAGAGACTCGTTTAGGAAGAATTGCTTAAGCGATACATAAGAACGTTTAAGCGATCATAGATCTGGGTAGATTCATTCTGCCTTGGCCAAGATCGCTTAAGCGATCTCAAATCGCTTAAGTGATCAAGAGTCTTTTATGAAAATCGCTTAAGCGATACAAATGGATAGCTTAAGCGATTTTCGATCTGGGCATCTATCGCAGGCTAGATCGCTTAAGCGATTACCGATCGCTTAAGCGACCAAGAGTAAAAGCAAAGAATCGCTTAAATGATATAGATGGATCGCTATATCGACCAAAGTAAAAGCAAAGAATCTCTTAAGCGATACAGACGGATCTCTTAACCGACGGCGTAAATACAGAGGATCGCTTAAGTGATCCTATCTATTCGGATATTATTTATTGTATTTCAGAGCATCGGTTAACCGATTAACGCTATGTTAAACATATAGGGTTTGCAAAGGTGTTTAGTGGACTATGACCATTATTGTTATATTTATATTACATATAGTTCTTTACGTTAGTATGAAACATGTAAGGTGTAGACTGTTTACGTCTATGCAAACATATAGGTTTTACGATTCGTTCAGTGGACTATGACCGTTAGTATATTATATTAACATATAGTTATTTTACGTCAGTATAAACATAAGGTGTAGAATGTTTCTCATGCTAAACATATGGGGTTTACGATTCGTTCAGTGGACCATGACCGTTATTATATTTCAAAGGTAACCATGGAATCTTAGTGAACATATGTTCTTCTCTTTGTTTAGAACAAAAGGGCGCGTTTGGTTGAATATTCCTATAATATTACAAATCCTATTCCCAAAATATTTCTTTGTTTAATTATTTAGGAAATATTAGTACCATTAATTGAATTAATTTCATTACCGCCTGAAAAAGTTTAAAAAGTAACAAAACCACCCCACACACCAACTTCCCAGATTCTGGCACCACCGTGGCTACAAACGATCGAAAGGGCCGGTAATTCACAGATGACATTTTTCAGCCAGATCCACATGGATCTGGCCGAAAGGCCACATCTGGCCGTCATTGATTTTCAAAGAAATGGCCGACGTTGACAGTCAATGACGGCCAAATCTTGGGCATCGTTGACCGAAAACGATGGCCATATATTTGGCCATCATAGATGGCCAGATGTCGACTTTTTCGTCCATCGACGACCAATCTGACCTTTTCCGACCACATCCATGGTCGATCTGGCCGAAAAGGCCATATCAACGCCCTATCAGCCTGATTCGACTGCTATGCGTCATAACACCCTTTCCTGATGATTCAGGCGTGGTGGTGGTCGGAATCGGGAAGTTGGGTAGGTGGGGGTGTATTTGTTAAATTTTAAATTTTTCATTGCTCGATTAAGCGATCGTAATAAAAGGAACTACGTTTACACAAGGTCGCTTAAGCGATTTTTTTCTTTTTAACTTGGTCGATTAAGCGATCATGTGATTGGCAAAATCAAATCTGCTCAGGTGCATGATCGCTTAAGCGATTCGAGATATCCTTAAGTGATTGTTGTCTTTTGTCTTGGTCATTAAGCGATCCTGTTTGAAAAACCCTTTGTCGCTTAAGCATATACTAGTCGCTTTAGCAATCATGGGCAATATATACTTTATACGCTTTTCTCTTGAATTTTGACAACAAAATTACCAACATGTATTAATTCCATACTTTCTCCTCAATTTGACAACCTAATTCCAAACTAAAACACCAACAAATATTTAGCCCATGTAACAAGAAATATAAGAATGATTTATAAAGTTAACAATAAAATTTATAACATCAATAATTGAAAACATAACTCATCAACGTTTGTAACGCCCACTTAAGGTACGTAGTTGTTGTTTCTTCTTTTTGCTCTTATTTGAGTTGGTTTCTTGGTATTATTGTTTGATTGAGTATTGTGTTGAATGCTTGCCCTGAAATTGGTTGAAATAGAAGAAGTTCAGTGTGCCAAGCTTCGCCGGGGCGAAGAAGAATCTTCGCCATGGCGAAGAGGTGTTGAAAACCACGGAAAACTCTCTGGACAGTTTCGCCGCGGCGACAAGCTTCCTCGCCACGGCGACAGGCCGACCAAAATGTTTGCTAAGTTTTAGATATTTCTTCCCTAAGGCAATTTGACCATTCTACCCCTAATTAGCAGGAAAAGTGGGGAGTTAAATAATGTAAGGATTTTTTATGGAGAATATGTTGCTATGGGGGTGTGTTTGTAATGAATCAAAGGATATAGATGAATTCCCAAAGAAGAGTAAGGGCAAAAGGGAATGCTTGTGTTAATTTCATTAAAAGGAATTAAGACTTTGCAAACCCCTCATTCTTCTTCTCCAACGCCACTTTCCTCTCTTGCTTCTCTCAACTTTCTTTTCTTTGGTCAAGGAGTTTCAAAGGGCTTTTGGAGTGATTGGGGGGAGAAAATCAACCTAAGGCATCCTAAGGTAAGGATCCTACTTTGGTTGTAAACTTTGTGAGTTTTTTGTATATATTTGAGTTTTGGGGTTTTTGTTCTTTTGGTTAAGAGTAGAGAAAAGGGCAACCAAACCAAGTGAAAGGAAGAGTTAGTGAGTCTCTCCATAACAAGTAAGTAATCCCAACCCAAGTTCAGATTTGAGAATTTTCTTGATTAGGGTTTTGATAGTAATGATGTATGTATGTGATATACATGTTTTATGCCATGTTATTGAGGCTTAAATAGAGATTTCTAGTGCTTTGTGATTGTTTATACCTTTCAAATATAAGAAATGAGTTGTGGGTTGGAAAGGTAGTTTGAGATGGGATTGAAGGGGTATTGTGGAACCTTTTTGGAAGTGTCTTTCTTTGGCAGGTTTTGTGGCTATGTGAGGGGGTTTTTCCCCATTTTGGATGGTTAGAAAAGATTTAGAATCATTGCTATAGTAGAGTTTTATGATGCACTTGAGTTGTTTGATGAAATGCCTAATAGAAGTTTGGTATGAGTAGTGAACCTTAATTCTGCAACATTGCATGTTGGCATTTCATAAGTGCATTAGTGGAGATGAACCATCCTAGGCACTAATTGTGCATTGAAAAGTGACCTAAGAAGAGTAGGAACTTGTGTATGCAATAACTCTATGAGTAGAGAACTTGGTGGTGCAACTACTCTAAGGGTAGAGAGATGAAAAATGCTAGAATAGAGTGAATTAGAAGAGTAGTAGAGATGGGTTGATGCTTTGTGATCATCACCCGACATTTATGAAATCGGGTTGATGCTTTGTGATCATCACCCGACAGTTATGAGAATCGGGTTGATGCTTTGTGATCACCATTCGATAGCCATTAGAGATGGGTTGATGCTTTGTGATCGTCACCCGATAAGTATTAGAAGCAGGTGGATGCTTTGTGACCACCACCCGGTTAGTTATTAGATAAGTGGGTTGATGCTTTGTGATCATCACTCGACAGTGATTAGAGACGGGTAAATGCTTGTGATCGTTACCCAAAAGTCATGAGAAACGGGTAGGTGCTAGGTGGACTCCACCCGATAGTTACGAAAACTGAGTAGGTGCTTCGTGATCCCCACTCGGTAGTCACTAAGAACGGTTGGTACTGTGTGAATTCCACCCGATAGTCATGGAGAGTGAATGTTACTGTGTGAACGCCATCCGCCATCCCTCCGTAAGATGAGGCCTGACGTTTAGTTGAAACAGAAATAGTATAAGGAAAGAATAGAGTATTACTACGGGGACAGACAGATAGAGGGTTTTACTTACTGAGCATTATTTTGTGCTCACCCCGTTATTTTCCCTTTGTGGATGCAGGATCTAGGTGTTGATGCAGTCGGAGGGGCGTTGGCAAGCGAGGACAATAGCTACACTGTTTCCCCTGTTTTGTCTTTTAAAAATGACTTTTTGTAACAATACTCTTTGTGTATAAAGACATATGACTTATAATGAAAAGAAAGTTTTTGGGCCCAATTTTCTATTGTTATTTGCATGCATTGTATTCGCTTTCAGTAGTTGTACACGGTTGGCCTTCGCAACTCCCTGAATTTTGTCCTTCTTCGAACCTAATTTTCTGGATCTGCATGTGATTACTTCTGGCAACGCTTCTCTGTGGCCAAGTTGCTTGCAAATTGAGCACTTATTCATCTTCTGGGGAACCTCAGAGGCTGATGGAATACGCTTAACTCTTTTTCTCCCCTTATAGTCTTCTTGAATGGTGGATGGTATAATATTAGCCAATGCTGGCGGCATTACCACTCCTCTCTGGAGGCACTAGATATATTGTTTCTGAATAAGCTAGCTGTAGTGATCTGCCATATAGGAGGGGACAAAGTTCCTATGTAATTCTTGAACCAAAATCAGGCTTTCGTTGGTGTTTCAGTGCTGCTAGTGCATGAGGACAAGGTAAACGTTGAATGTAAAGCACTTTACAGCTGCAAGTTTACTAACAAGGTTAACTAGGGCATCCAGACCATAGCCGCATACAATGACTCTTGAGCATTAGAGGATAGCAAACAATGTATTTGACAGTTGCATACGTTCTCGCAATAATTTTTCAGCTGACGGAATAAGGGTTGTAGTAAAATTATCTGATTCCGTACGACACTCATGGAACCACCGTGACAATGTCCACTGGATTGCATCAAAAAGTGCAACTATTGGAAACTCTTTCTATTAACAACTTTGAATTTATGGACTCCGCTATATTCTGTGTCATGACATCAAACCTTCTCCAAGAAAGTAAGCTCTACTCCATCGCTCGAAACCAACTCATGCTCAAGATACTTAGCAACTCTATCCTTGATTCAGATTTGCTGAAAGTGCTCCTCGAACTCATCAACCCGATAAGCTTTTGCTGCCATGTAGTATGTCTGAAGGAGGCTAGCACACTTAAACTTTTGTTTTATGTTCTCACCAAGGTGCCTCATACGAATCTGTGATGTGCTTGACGGTAAATAGTGGCAACCCTCCTTCTTTATAGAGTTGTGCCTATTGGATATTATGCACAACTCGTCACTGTTAGTGTCTATCACGTACGTAATTGCCAAAAAAAACCAAGTCCACAACTCGTCATTCTCAGAGTCACCACACACCATGCAACATGATATGTGTGATTCTCGCTGTCTTGTGCAGTGGCCACCAACAATGTACCTCTATACTTTCCCGTCATAAAGCAACCATCAATAGCCAACACCTTTCTCATGTTACAAACCCCTTATAGCATAACCGTAAGCAACAAAAAATATATTTAACATCATATTCTTGTCCCACTTCAAAGCTGTCTTGCTACCTTGGTTTGTCAATCAACATATAACGGTACGCTTGTAACGCTTCTAATACTACATACCACGTGCTCCGATGTGCCCCTCACAAAATCTTTGCATGTTGTTCTCCTTTCCAGCATTTCCAATAACTAACAGCACATCCCAACTCTGTGCGCACAAGTCTCTGAATATCTTTAGGAGATGGACTTTTCCTTTCAACGAACCAACTTTTGACAAATTGTCCAATAACATCAGTGGAGGCTTGTCGATGCTCACCTAAAATATGTCCCAAACCACAACTGTGCTCACAGGTATATGTCGAAGAATAAATTTTTCCGACTCTACCAACCTTCTACAAAACCCGCCACTTGCACTTTCGGTCACGACATGCAACCGTCAAGCTATGAATTTGACTTTTTGGTGAGAACTCAAATTACCTCTCACAGCAACAAGTTTTAGCTTCCTCACCACTTCTCTTTGTTGTCAAATAAATACCCTATGCGTAACTCGATCCATCTGTAAAAACATGAGCTAATTCACTACTACCTCCAATTGCCCCCTCTGAACCTGCATAAATGACCATAGTGTTTCTCTCCTCACAATCTACGCCTTCTGCATAATCTGTATTTAAAGGAATCTCGACATTTGTGGGAACATCACGGGGTCCTCCTCCTTAACATTTTCATTCTGCTTCCCATCACCATCTTTTACAGTGTCCTCCTCACCACCCAATTCACCATCACTCTTGATTTTTCAACTAACAAATCAATGGCCTCGTAGTTTAAATTAAAACCAGGCAAATCTCTGCCTACTTCCTCGTTGTCCCCTTCTTTTGAACCAACTTCCAACGGTTTTCTACAAAAGAAACCCTTAAAATCGGCCTCAAACATATCGGCCACATCAATAATATAACTTCACACTTTCATCCGACTTTAATATAGCAGGAGGTACCTTATATGTTCAAGAACTCTGCTTAAAACATACTTCACACTATATCACTACGGAGCAACTCAAAATTACCTCTTCTATTATTTCATCAATTAACTCATCAAAACTAACCTCTTTGCTCACAACAATTGGTATAACTCTTTGCTCTTCCCAATCCACTTCCAGCTACTTTCTTCCTCCACCCACTCACCAAAATATTCAACACCCAAAACAACTTGTCCCATGTATAATATAGCCAACTACCATAATGCAAGAAAAAAAATATTCTTAAATGTGTACTAAGGGTTCAAATATTTTAAAAAGAATCTACACAACGCTTATATTTTTGCTGTATCGCTTAAGCGATCATGGTTATTATACTGGATCGCTTAAGCGATCATGGTTATTTATACTGGATCACTTAAGCGATACACTTGATCGCTTAAGCGAGTCCAGTATAATAACCATGACCGCTTAAGCGATCTTATGCCATTTACTGATTGCTTAGTGATATGCTCCTATACACCGACTTTTATCAGATCGCTTAAGCGATCTATCCGCTGCTACCTGATCGCTTAAGTGATCTATCTGCTGAATTACCAGACCTACAGATTGCTTAAGCGATACACCAGATTGCTTAAGCGATCCATCAATAACACTACATTTTCAGTCATCTCCACCTACAATCGATCTATCATACCCAGAACAAATTTTAAACAATTTTTACTACTTCAACTTGCATTACATCATCAAACACAACCCAACACCTAAACAACTAAATCAAAATCATAACCCAAACCCTCCATTATAAGTCTTTGTAAATCTAAATATAAAATGTAAAAGGAGATACACTATCGGAGGAGAATGAGGGGAATCTTTGGTTGAGAAGATGTTAATTGGGAGGAAGAAGAAAGTGTTAATGGCAAAGGAACAAGAAGATATAGAGAATGAGGAGAAGAAGATGTAGAGAGGAGGAAGAAGAAGAAGATGCAAGAGAAGAAGAAGATGTAGACGAAGCTAAGAAGAAACAGCAACCAAGGTAGAGATGCTTAATGGCGGGAGGAAGAAGAAGGTGTTTGGGTTTGTTTGCAAGAATTTCGGGTTTTTGGGAATATATTATAATTTTAAAAGATTACATAATACTTCATTAATCCTAATTAAGACTAATCAAGTTTATTACCCTTAATCAATAATATGGCTATTTGTTAACGCTTAAAACTTGATAGCCTTTTAATTAAATTCAAACTTCAGATGTCCTTTTAATAATGCCCGCTTTGTTGAGTGAAGTTGCCCAAGTTGTCATACTAGAGTGAGAACTCTTCTTTGATATACACTATTGAAATAAATAAATGCAACAAAGTGATTTGATACAGGATTTTGAAATGAATAAACACAAAAAAAGTGATTTAAAAAAGTACTCGGGCAAGTGCGATATTCTTGATTCAATGCTAGAGTTGACTACTACCTTGATTGACTTGATAATATCAAAAATTTACTATGGTCTTCAGTGAGGGTATCAATTTTTGACACATGTTGAGACGACAAGATTTGAGAGGGTTAAAAGGGTAATCTTAATTGTATTTGTATTGCTTAACCGGTTTATTATTACTTTAAAAAATACTAAGTTTACAATCCAGTCTTACAACTTTTTTTTACAATCCTAACGTGTCAACAGCTTGACACTGTCATGTCTAGGGGTGAAAATCGAGCCGAGCTGAGTCGCTTGCAAGCAACTTGAGCTCTGCTCGATTTTGGCTCAAACTCGGCTTGACATTAGTCGAGTTGAGTTCGAGTTCGAGTAGTCATTCGAGTTCGATCATAGTAAAACTCGAACTCGAACTTGATTGAAGCTCGAATACTGGAATTTGATTGAAGTTTGAATACTTGAATTCGATTGAAGCTCGTATTCTCGAACTCAAATAATGGAACTTGAACAAAACTCGAATAAAACTTGACTAAAAGTCGATTATACGAATTTAAATTCGAACTCAAATTCCAATCTCGATTTCTTAGGCTCGAACTCGAATTCGGTATTGTAGTGCTCGAGTCAAGTTCGATTGACTAGATACTCAACTCAACTCACTCGATTTCACCTCTAGTCATGTCAGCTCCCGCTACACCCAAGACACCAAAGGCACCCCTAGAAATGAACAGTCGTTCTTTCGGAAGGAAAGACCGTTTCTTCCGGAAGGAATGACCGTTTCTTCATAACTAACGGCTGTTCCTTAAAGAACAACCAAAGGAGCAGACAAGGAAAAACCAAAGGAATAGTCAAGGAACAACCAAAGGAATAGTCAAGGAACAACCAAAGGAACAGTCATTCATTTGGTTGTTCCTTTATAAGGAATGACCATTCCTTCTGTAAGGAATGACCATTCTTTCCATGAGGAACGTCTATTCCTTCATAAGAAACTGTCATTTTCTATGGAGGAATGACGGTTTCTTTGGTTTAATCAAAATCATTTTGATGTGATAGCGTCAACTCAGCTGCCACGTTGGGGATTGTAAGAGATGTTTGTGAGAAAAAATTGTTGGCGTAGCATTACTTTATTAGTTTTGGATTGAAGGCCTCAACCCATGACCTCGTTTAGTGACATGATTAAATTAAATGAATTATGTAAACTGTTAATGAACTGATTATTAGTTCATAACCAGGTTAATTGTCTATGACAAGGTTATTAGTTTATAACACATCTTTTATGACACTACTTATTTGCATATGACAATCAGATGGTTAGCCATTTATGACATGACTATTCATTGGTGGGTTCAACATCGTAAACCGATAGATCTACTCTAATAGATTCATATGATTGCAATAAGTTTTTAGTACCAGTGCCGCTTAGAAAAAAAATTAATTAATCTAGATTGACTACTTCTACTAGTTATAATTTAGGATTTTTAATTAGGAATTTTTTCTAATTTTATTTTTTTAAAAAGCGTTTGTTTCAATACATTAAAACCAAATTCAAAAGAGTTCTTTTTGTTTTTATTTTGGCTATTGGAATCCGTGAGTGTCTTCACATAAATTTGGAATCGTGCTCTTCAAGGAAGCAGAGCAATTTTCAGGCACACTAGAGTTTCATGTTGTCACATTCAGTCTCAGTTAGTTTTTGCATGTGACAGATTAGTTCTCGTCATAGAAGAGTTGTTTCAGCTAAGTTCTTCTTAGTTTCATATATATTCATTTTACTCATTTTTTAATTTGTTTTTACTGTTCGTGGGTTAATTTTTATTTTGTCATTCTTTTTGTTTCTTCAGCATATTTGTTCCTTTAGTTATTTATATTATATTATATTTTTTATTGTTTCATTTTTTATTTTTTATTGTCCACTTAATTATTATCAGCATTTAGAATTAATTTTCTTTTTAGAGAGTCTAGGTAATTTATGAGTGCTTCGAAACGTGAATCGACCAGTCGTCTATTTAATATTAGATTCATCACCAACACCTTATCTTAAGATAGATTCTTCCCTAGGCATGCAAGACGATAATACTAGGTAGCTCTGATAAGTGCTTGAAATACTCTTTTACTTAGTGATTTATTAGTATTATTTGTGATTTATTGGTTCAAGTTGTATGATTTGGTTTAATTATTTCATAAATGTATTTTATGAGATCATGAGTAGGGTTGCCAAAAAAAAAAACCAAAAATCAAACCGAACTAAACTGAACCAGGAAACCAAACCAAAAAACCGGTTTGGTTTCGATTTTCAAAAATAACCAAACCGATTTTCCGATTCGGTTAATGGTTTAAGTGCAATATTAAACCGGTTTTAAGAAAAAAAAAAAAAAATACCCTGCTTTTTTAATTTATTTGGCATGTACATTGCCTACAACTTATACAAAATAGGCAAGCTATCTGTAGAGGAGCTTGTCCATCTGTACAAACTAAAGAAAGGTCAAGACGAGACTTTCTACCTCTCCAAAGCGAGAAAGACTCATTTGGATGGGTTGGTCAATGTCCCTAAGAAGCTCGGAAACTAGGATTTAAAATATTTTTTCTATCATTCTAGGGGTGATGTTTCTTTTGCCGACAAGCCTATGGATATTCTGCCTCTTTGTTATAGTTAAGTATTTATTGGTCGACTTGTAACTGTTCTAGTCTCCTTTTGCAGAGAACATCGAGTAAACCTATGTCGTCATAGACCATAGGAGTCGGTTGTGGGCTTTCAACAACTTTCCTGAGTGTTGTTGTGATGCGATGAAACTAATCACACTTCCTCAGTTGAAAGCATTTGGATTTCTCCCAGATTCGGCTAACTTCTCAACAATATTTGACGAAGGTAATTGTGGAGTAGCTCACCTTTTCATATTCTTCTTCATTAGATGCTGACATTGTCGTTGTTCTTGTAGATATGTGGGCCAAGAAGCCTCAGAACTTGAAGAAGAAGATGGCAGCCCGCGCTGCCGTGAAGAAGGAGCCTAAGGCTACTGCCAAACTAGTAGGAGTTAGAACCTCGTGACCCTCAGTAAAGAGGATAGAGGGCGAGCTTGAAGGGGCTCCGAGCTCAAAGAAGCCAACAACTACCACCAAGGTGGTTGTAAAGAAGAACGTTCCCAAGCCAGTGGAGGGCTCGAAGAAAAAGATGGTCGAGCCAGTGGAGGGCTCAAAAAAGAAAGCTATCAAGCCTACAGGAGGCTTGAAGAAGGTGCTGGCAGAGCCTTGTGCCTTAGTGAAGGGCTCGATCAATGAAGCCAGCTCTGACAGTTAAGGCCCCCAAGCAAGTGAGTAAGAGAAGAATCTTGTCGCAATAGTGCGATGAAGAGCAAGGGGAGGCTGAGCTCGAAGCTAAGATTAACAGGCTGATCGACGAGCTTCCAAAGCATCTCAGTGTAGGCGCAAACGTGGTGAGGCAGGCGCTGACTGCGAGTTTCTAAGAGCAATACAATATGTGGCCCCCCTATGAGTTGCTCTCTTTTACTACGAGCATGGCCACCAAGGTAACGTATCTCATTTTTTCCTCCCTTTTGACTATCTTCCTTTTTTAGAGTTAACCGTACTCTTTATTTCTTTCAGGCTTGAATGATGTCCTAGCTCCTTTATCGCAAGAGCCTCCCGACGCTCTAAGACTCAGACAATGCCTAAAAAGAAGTAGAGAAGTCCAAGGAAGAGGCCTTAGCGAGGGCCAGGGAGTTGGAGGAGGAAAATGAGGCATTGAGGGACAAGCTTAATTAGTTGAAGAAAAAACAAGCCAAGGCCTTGGCTATCAAGAAGAGGGAGTTTGCAAGCAAACTCTTTTAAGTCTAGGTTGCTGGGGAGAAATCAACCAAAGACCTGATGCAGCAACTGGGTGCCAACAACAAGCTGGTTTCCAAGCTTGCTGATGCTTATGCCAAGGTTGGAAAGTTGGATAAAGAGTTGTCCACTCGGACTATAGAGCTTCAGTAGACTATAAGGAGGCTGCATCGAACGTCGCTTATCTGACAGAGGACGTCGTGCAACATGGCTGGGATACGTATGTCTTCTTGATCCAACACGGAGGACATTGTGCACTTGTGGGAGGCCCATCCTTTACTTGACTATTCCTTTCTTCCTCCAGAATATGAAACAAAGGTAGAGAGAATGAAGGTCGAGACAGCGGGCTTGGAGTTTGTCTATTTGGGCAGCTCCAAGTCCAACAAAGACTAGGGTGGCAAGGATGAGGTGGAGGAGAAGCCTGTGATCAAGGACATGACCTCGCCTGCTCCAACCTCAGCTCTTGTAGGGAATAAGGTTGTAGCAAGTGCGGAATAACAAAGTTTTTTTCTTGCTATGCCACTACCCATTACCAAAGATCACAATACGATATTCCTAACCATATAAGTTTTAATTTTTACCTCTCGTTGGCGGCTCTTTCATTGGATTTCTTTGTGACTTCGCTATCGACCCAAAATAGAGTCAAGCATGATGATATTCACACGAAAGTAGGGACGAGATCACACTTAGATTGATTGCTAGATCAACGTAAGTGCTTAAGGGAGGTGGTGCAAATAGAGAGAGAATTTCTCTCTCTAGGGTTGGCGGCTAGGATTTATTTGGAAGAGTTATTTTTGCTCTCAACTTTGCAAAAAACAACTTATGAAAATTGTGTTTTAATTGTGTTGCAAATAAAAACCCAATGATCCTTTATATAGTGCAATCCCAAATAAGAATTCAATTAGGATTGTGAATCCTTTAATTCCTATTTGGATTGGATTGCAATCCTTAATAAAAGAAATTAGAATCTCTTAAAGATATTCTCCTCAAATATGAATCCTAATTAAATAAATATCCCTATTTATTTAATTCCTATATAAATACATATTCTAATTAAATAAATATTACTATTTATTTAATCCATATATATTTATATATATTTTTCATGTTTAATATATGGGTTTTAATAAATTTAATTTAAATTAAATATATTACTTCATATTAATATGAATGCAATTTTGCTAAAATTCTTCCAATATAAATATTGGATAATGGCATCAACCCTAGCAAAATTACCAAAGTGGCATTTTTGCCCAAAATGACGAAAATGAACTTGGACTCCCAAATTACTGAAATACCCTTTTCAGGCCAAGGACAAAATTGTCCTTCCATTTATGATTCTCACTTAACTACGCTCTATGTGTGTGGCCTGAAGGCTCTTTATTTTGCCGACAGTGTCCCGATAACTAATTAAATATCAACCAATTAGTGTTTTCGTACACCAATCAAGATTGACCTCTAGCAAGGCATCATGATTCCCCGGTAAATAAAGAATCAACAATTGAGGCTTACCTTTCCTATTGTATGGTTACTGTGCAATTCAATCTATTTCATCATCTTATATCTCATCAAGGTTTGAAGTACATAAATTGTGTCTACTTCAAATATTGACCTTGACATGTTTATATTTAGTTGTCGAATCTACGACTATATAAAATTGGATTTGAGCACCAACTTGATTCCACCGTGGCCATGGTTTTGAGGTCGTAGTTCTTAGCCACATATTTTGCCGAGATAAAATCTCTTGTAACCAGGAGTGATGAATCATTTGTTGATCCACAATAGTCATAGTGTACTTCTCGATGTAACCAATCATTACCATTCTGGTAATCCCAAAAAGAGACGACATTAGGCTAGTGTAAAATCATATTGATATTTACACATAGCACTCTGGTGATCTCAAGTTAAAGGACCACATGCACCATCATCTGTAAGGGGATGTATTCCATAGACACTAGGTTTACCATCTTGTATGAAATCCTTTGATGGGTTAGTCCAACGGACTTGCACAAGCAAGCACCCATGCTTTACATTAGGTTGATGCCGGCAAGCTTGACATGTGAGATCTGTCACTATCTTTCGAGAAGGTCATACAACATGATATAGGATTCAATCTTCAATTTCTTTTCCCTTTGATAGATTATTGATGTTGGAATGTGAAAAAAAAAAAAAAGGCTAAATCACAAGTACGGGTTAAAATTACCTTCGGTTTGGGGTTTAGTTTTGAGATTAAAGCTTTTCAAACTGAAAATTTGTTGAATCAAATACTAGATCGAAGGAGAAAATTGAAAATGAAGAGATCTAAGGCTGAGTGGAGGCAATATTGAGTGGGGAATGAAGATAGAATGTTTTGTTTGCTAGGAGGTTCAAAAACACAATATCCCCAATACGGGTTAAAAGGTAGTTTCGGTTTGGGGTTTAGTTTTGAGAATTAAGCTTTTGAAACTAGAAATTTGTTGAATCAAATACTAAATTGAAGGAGAAAGTTGAAAAGAAGAGGAGGCTGAATGGAGGCACTATTAAGTAGGGAGTGAAGAGAGAATATTTTGTTTGATAGAAGGTTTGTTTACCCTACAACTTTTTTTTTTCGGTTTAGAAATTCTTAAAATTCAAGATTATCACATGAATGTCAAGACCTGAAAAAGTGTTTTAATTTATTCACAGTCCATAAAAGTGTCAATGAAAGTACTATTCTATTAAGAGGGGTCTCTTAAAGAAACTCATTTTTTTTTTTTTTTTAATAATTGAGGTGTTTGAGCAAGTTTACGCATACATTGACTAATTCAACTCACTGCGGTAGCCCCGCTAAGGTGAAAATAATAGTTTCGAAACTTTTTGATAGTTCGTGTAGCTTCCAAGTTTAAGGGATGTAATGTAAGTGTCATTAAGGCTTTTAAATTTAGTAGCAACCTCTCATGTTGTTGAATATACGCTACTAATTAAATGGAAAACATATTGATTGGACCACATGAAGAAATACAATGGAGTAATTGATAGTTAATAGGAATGAATACAAACATGGAAAAGGAAAAACCTACATGATCGCATGTATATTCAAATAGACTAATATATAATGACAGATTTTCAAACCAGCAGAGAGTTTAGCATATGGGTTTTTAGTATTTCTCAAAGGTGCACTGACACTATATACATAATATTTATATGAAATATCCATGTGGCATTTTCATAACAATACATGCACTTCTCCTGTCAAACAGATGCACTCTGCCTACTAGAGGTTAAAAAACTATTAACGTTTCAATTTCTTCTTTACTTTTTAATGCATCATGTAGTCCTAGCCAGAATTTAAAAAAAAAAAAAAAAAAAGCATATGAACCCTACGTAATTGTTTCATTAGTTACTAGCCCGGTGTGTAGCCTCCCATGTTCCAAGAATTGGGTTGTAATTTAGCCATTCCAAGCTGCCCTTGCATTCCATCTCTTGCATACTGTTGCCACATTAGTTGTTCTTCCACCAAAAGCTTTTGCTTCTTTTCAAGATCTGACATTTGTACGTATGGTGGTGGTGCCACCGCATCTGATGCTTCAAATGGATCTGCATTACTTTGGGTACCTTGCGTTGTTGATGGAGTTGCAGGCAGTGCTAACATTGCCGGCCTTCCTATTGACCCAAGTGCAACACTACTTGAACTCCCTGTTGCTGGACTAGCCACCATTGCCGCCGCTGTTGTACCTTGTTGATACATTCCATCCAATAACAACATATCGAAATCACCCCCAAGTGAGGCTTGTTGATGCGACAAATTGCTTGCTGATTGAACCAAAGCTGTTTCCCAGTCTGCTGTATCCTCATGGAAGGCTTCCCATCCTGGAGGCGGTGCAGGACCAAAGGGTGCATTTCCATCAAATAATGCTAAAGCCAATTTATCACCGTGTTCTTCTGTTGTTACTGAATCGTTAGCTAAGTTCAACAGGTCACCTTCTAATTGCGCTTTATTTTTCTCTTCTTTAATAATCTGTTTTTCTTTTTCTTTCGGTTCTTCTGTTTCATCAGGGAACTCACAGTAGAAACTCTCTGGCGATGGTAGGGCTTTTATAGTATCCATATTTTCTGCTTTTATAGTATCCATATTTTCTTTTTCTTCTGTTGTTGTTTCCGCTTCCTTTTCAGCTTCTTCTTGTTCATGATTTTTCAATTCTGGACTCATCGGCTTTTTATTTTGTGCCAATGCAGACTTGTCACGTATAAACTCGTCCATTAGTTCAAGCTTTTTTGGTGTTATTTTCTCAACTTCAGGGTATTCAGAAGAGCGTGCAATTCCAACCGTTTTGCACCAGCCGTAAAACAAATCAAGCTCATCATATTGCTTTGAGATACGACAAAAGATCTCATATACCTTAACGGAGTCATTAATCTCTAGCTCCATGAAACGGTCTATCAGAATACCCAATATTTCTGTTATGTCATAATATATGTGGAAACTTTCTTTCACCACTGGGTACAGAGCAACAATCACTACCCTGTTACTCTTTGCTGAACCTGTTCCACATCAAATCAAACACTTTTTCACCTTTCTTGGGTTATGTCATAGTTATGTTTAATAAGGAACTAGAAAAAAGATTAATATTGGAATATGCATGTGGCTGAAAAAAATAAAAACACAGACAATTAAGGTTAAATAGAAATAGAGTTATTATATTGGACAACAGTTATTTTAAAAACTAAAAGAAAAGGAACACAAATTTCATTTGAATTAATCAATGGACAATGTTTTACACTTTTTATTAATAAATCCACTCGTTTACAGAAACATTTTAAAAACTATCATTTGAATAATAAAAAATATTAATTTATATACAAATAAAACTTGAGTCGTTTTTTCTTCTAATTTATAAAATAAGTCTCCTCAAAATAATAATAATGCAATAAAAATAATATACAAATTACCTGTTGGCCGGCAAGCTAAAAAGCGCTCTAGAACCTGTTGTAAATGTTGTATCCTTGAAAATATGCTGTCACTTTTCATGTCACGAACTGGTGTTGACTTTGCATAGGATGACCCAACCTCTTCTTCATCTTCATCAATTCCAAACATGCTACGCTTCCCACGCCGACCTTGCATCCTGAACTCTAGTAGTTCATCAAGATACAATGCATAAGTCCGGACAAATGCTGAGAAATCCCATGAATTAGAACGTGAGGTGTCTCTGAAATCTGACATGTTGAGAAGTCGAGTACCACGCCTAGTTGAGAAGAAAATCTCTTGCTCATATGCAGGATCACCGTCAGCAAGTAGGCGTTGGATTAACATAAGTGTCTTTAACGCAACTGTCCAATTTTTGGTCTTGTTTAAGCGTTTGGAGATTATGCTAACACATGCACCAATGTAAGCACGAGAATATGAAGTTAAGCTAAGTATTTCTCTTATGTGTTTATCCTCAGCTGGGTACTCTTCATGTCTTGTTGCCTTCAGAATTGCCACTTCAAGATCCGACAGTGAGTTCTTGTTACCCACTTTCGCTAGGCTAATGCTTGTCCTGTCCTTCACTGCCCCAATGGCTTTCTTTAACTTGCTTGGAGCCATCTATCAGTTCACAACCTGCTCTTTATTTTAAGAAACCTACAATACATATCAGTTAGCCTTTAATTGAAAATATAATATGGTAAATTGACGTATGATGTGAAAATTAAAAAGGAAGAGTGATAAATGATATGAAAATGAAACCTGCTCTTATGTGTAGTATTATTTGCATGTATTAGAAATTTATTTATTTACTTTAAAATACTGGTGAAATATCTACACCTACATATCTGATTTAATGGTTAGAACTTTATTTTTAGCAACGCATGCTGTTGAAACTAATTTTGTGTCATTAAAAGTTATAAGCATATGATTTGAACAATTAAACTCTGTATTATGAGAGAAATTAATTAAACTCGCTTAATTGGTATCCAGAAATCTTTCAACCGAAACTTATAAGATTGTTCAAATTTACCCCATTTTCATTTTGCTTATGAGAATTACTTAAAAACTGTCCCTTCAAACAAATTACATTGAAATCAAGATTCACATAGAAGTGTAAGTGAAGGTGAAAGGAGTGGTACCTGCTTTAGAGACCTCATAAGATGCAGCCTGACCTTCAAATGGATAGAAATATTGGTACCAAATTACATTTGATTTATGTAATTGACATAAGAAGATAATTAATTTAATTTCCCCTACTGCAGGTGAAGAGAGGAAAGGAAAGAAATCTCTCTCTCTTTTTTTTTTTCCCCTCTCTTCCCACTTGTTTTATATCCCTTCCTCTCCTTTTCTCTTTCGTTTTTTCTATACCTCTAAACCGACTAACAAAGTATTAGACAATCCTCTCAATCAAACCATGGATTAGCCGCTAATGTAGCATGATTCAGAAAATTTAATGGATGTTAACCCGCCATGTACCCATATACTTTTGTTTGACCCCTGGCAGAAATTTCTATATTTCTGTTTTTCTAGTTATTAATTTGTTATTTTGGGTGGAAGGTAGTCTCAGCTTTGTAGAATTTACCATACTTTGACCTTTTCAAAGGTAATTGCTCCATTATGTATTCAATGGATTGATTATTTTTGTACATGTCTAACACCCATATCAAGGTACATAATTTTATTTATGTCCTAATACCCTTAGTTGGACTTCTTTGAAGTTACCTTAGACAAATGTGAAAAAAATTCCTCAAAAGTTCATTAGGGGTAAAATAGTCTTTTCGCTCCTAATTAGATGAAAAAGTGGGAAGTGAAAGGAAGAAAAATAATATGAAGAAGATAATAAAAATGAGGGTATTTTAGTAATTGACTAAACGACATAGATGAAATTTCATAGAAAGTGCAAGGGAAAAATATGAATACATGTTTATATTATTTGATATAAGGCTTTATTTGAAGAAACCGTAACACACCTTCAGCCCTTGTTCATGCCACCTTTACCACATTTTCTCTCAATTTTCTTCACTAAATTTCAAAGGAAAATCATAGGATTTTGTTTGGATTTTTGGAGATTTTCAATCCTAAAGCATCTTAAGGAAAGATTCTAGCACAATGAGTGTGATTAAACTTTAAAGTTTTAAATTCTCATGGTTTTTATATGATTTAGATCCAATAGGAAGAGATTTTTAGCAAAAGGAAGTGATATCACACATTCAAGGTAAGTAAACCTAATTTGAACCTTGATTTGAGCAAGACTTGTGTTAAATGAATTTTTGTATGTTTGTATGTGATGGTATGAGAGAATTATTGGCTGATTTTTATGTTTAATGACGTATAATTTCCAGCCATGAGAAGTAATGTATGAGTATGTGATGAATTGGTGGAATTATGGAAGAATTAGTGATGAAATTTTGAAGTGTAGAGAATTGTTGAAAATGGCCAGGTTTGATACTAAAGTTAGTGAGTTTTTGGCTCCCAATTTGGTGGAATTAGAGAGTTGTGGAAGTGTAGCCAACATGGTAGTTGTATGTGCATATAAAGTGTTTGATGAAAATCCAAAGAGAGAATGCTTGCATGATTTGGTTAAACCCCAATGAAGAAAGGATTAGAGAAAAGCAAGAATTGAAGTAGGAAGATTATGTTTGGGCTTAACCAAATGTAAACGTTAGTATTCAAGGGTGCATATTGTTATGCCAAAATTTAAAATATCACTTAGTCATGTTAGTTCCATGAGAGAAATGACCCTTAGTGTTTGGTTCTAGTTACTTGAACCTTTCCTACTTTTTGAATAGCATATGAAAGTGTTAGGAATGAATTGCAAGTTAAAGTGTTATTTTGATATGACAATTGTGATACTAGAGAATGGTAGAATATGTCATGACATACCATTATGCCATAATGAATTTGCAAGTTTGTATATGTGAATTTGGAACGCATATTATGGAATGGGCTTGATCATGCATATATTGTACACATGATATATATGTATAGCCTTGATTTAGTAAATGAGAATATGAAAGAATATGTTAGCAAAGAATGAGAAAGAAAGAAAAGAAAATGACTAGAAATTGTCTTTTAAGCTAACATGCAAGTATGTATATTTTCTCATTTACTAAAAAATGCAAGTGTTGAATTTCTATAGCTTGGAAATTCATGTTGAAATGTGTATAGTATCTCTTTCTATTCCGTTTCTACAGCATGCTATGTTATAAGGTTTTTGTGATGGGGAACCCATGAGTGACAGAGATGCCTACATACACGTCGCCATGAGCGAGTGGCATCAGCAGAGAGATACAGTATTTGTACAATCTGTCAATAGTGTATGTAGATGAGGACTATACCCACTCACATGGCCAGGGTTCCAAATCCATGCATCAAACTAGTCCGATCGGCAAACTAGAATAGAAGAAAGAAAAGAAAGAGAAAGAGAGAAGAAAAGAAACAGATACAGCATAAGAGACAAATAACAGAAAAGAAAAGAAAGTTCTTTTCTCAGTAAAGTTTATTATTCTGCATATGTATTATGCTACTTACATGATTCAGTATTTCTTATGTGCTCGAAGATGTATAGTTTTATTCATTGTCTTTGCACGTTGATAAGTAGCAAATCAGAGTATCAGAAAAGAATGCATAATATTAGAAAAGAATGAAGAATATTATCAAGGATTAAAGTGAGAAAAGGAAAATCAGAACATGAGTAACGGAGGAAACACAGTAGTGTAGTTTGGTTTACTTACTGAGTAATTAGTGCTCACTCCGTTATTTTACTGTTTTGCAGGTACTAGATGATTTACAACCGGGTGGGACGTCAAAAAGTGGAGGAGCTTGGCGGCACTGTTCAAGATTACCTTGAGCTTACTAAAGTGTATCAGTATTTTGTGTATATATTTATATGAATTAAAATTAGAATTTTTGGATTTTACATTATGTGTATATGTTTATAAAAGTTATTTAGTGGATTTTATCATATATTTCTCAAAGAATTACTAGCTATACAGTATATTAAAACATGCTCTTAATATAAATTAACTTATTTCTTTTTCATTATATATAGAAATTATTAATTCATGAATGAGTACGATAATTTGAATGAAGAGAGATATAAACACTACAACAAAAATGGCCTATAGTAACAATGGACAGTAACAGTTTTCCTTAAAGTATTATTGTAGACTATCTATGGTAACACTTGATGTTAAAATGTTACGATAACAATTTTTATATTTAATGCTTTAACTTTTTGTAACACATTTTATATCAATGGTAACTTTAAAAAAAAAAATTATTAATATATATCTACAGTAGCATTTTTAAAGTGTTATAACAGACCTCATAATATAGTAGTTTTTCTTATAATGTTACCATATAATCAAAATAAAATAACATTTTAAAAGTGTTACCATAAATCCAATTATTAACTAGGAAAGAAAATAATATATTATATGTGAAGTAATTGGTGTTGTTTATGTTTTAGCGAGTATTGTTTAATTTTGTTATTTAGGGTTATAGGCCTTGATTTGATTTGTAAATGTTTGATGTTAAGCTTCGAATTGCAAGTTGTTCATAATTGTAGTGTTAGCGGTTGAGAAATCATGATTTTGTGCTAGTCTTATCAAAGAGTCAAAGAGCTTCATGTATGTTTTAATAAAAAAGTATATTATATTATATATAGGGCGTGGCGAAGTGGGTTGGGCAAGGCCAACCCTGTCCCCAAATTCGGGGATTGAATTTTGGCCCAGACCTGGTCCCATCCCTGAACCATTCGAGGAACCTCTGCCCCATTCAGGTTGGGTCCCCGACGAGGTGGGGAAAATGTCTATCCCTATTATTAATGCTATCATCATCATCACCATCTAAAACATACATACAAGTCCATATATACAAATATGTAACATTACCAATTTTTATAATATCTCATATCTCATACCTAAAATCATCTATATTTCGTAAAGTGTTAGTTTATAATCATCATAGAAAAGACAAAAACCTCAAAGACCCTTTAAAATAAAATTTTATTTTACAAAAGCCCACCTCTTAGCTCGTTGAAGAGTTCATTTAAGTTAGCTATAGGTTGAAGGTTCTAATTTACTATTGATCTTAGCAATGTGATTAACACTATGTTTCACTATAACTATTTAATTCATAAGTAATAAAAATATAATTACTCACGGAATAAATTAGAATATCTATAGCTACATACTATAAGGATTTTAGCAAATTAATTTTCACGTTATTTATTTGCTATAAATTCAAATAATTTATAGCTAATACAGACATACTAGTTATATATTTAAACTAGTAGCTAATAATGATACTATAATATTATTACTACCATGAAAATAAAATTTGTATAGCTAAATACCTTAATTAGCTACAAATTTCAACATTTTATAGCTATTGCACTAATAGTAGCTATGTAGTTAAACTCGTAGCTAATAATGATACTATATGCCATGTAAATAAAATATTTTTAGCTAAATACATTAATTAGCTACAATCTTTAACCATAGCTAATATATTGCAGCTAAATGACTAGTTATTGCCATGATTTTAATAAGTTAAAGCAAGAGATAAATATTAACTTCGAGGGAGGAAGTCTTATCACTAAAATTATATTAATTAGCTATAAATATTGACTTTTGTAGTTGTAAATATGTATTTGCTATAGTTTTGGCCGCCCAAGGAGAAGTTCATTGAGAGAAAAATTTCTCTCAACCTTTTCACTCACCCATCTTCTTTAGACTTTAGAAATTAATCTAGTAAATTGGTTTGTGTTGATTCTTGACTTTGTGTGGATATCGTCGATTCACTCCTATCCTTGGAGTGTGAGCATTTTCATCAAATCGGAAAGAGGTGGAGCCTCCAAATGTTGGTAAGAATATGAAACTTTTATGGGTTTTGGTTGATTCAAAGCATGTAAACACCGTAACACTCATATATGGATTTTGTGGCTTCTAGGGTTTTAATAGGTAAATTTTTGTTTTATGTTGCCTATTTCTTTGATTAAATCCTAACAATGGTATCAGAGCCTCTTATATGAGTCTAAGGTGTTTAATTTACTGTTGCAAATATGTGATTTGAAGATTGCATGTTTTGGATTATATTTTGATTGAGTTTAATGTGGATTAATTGGAATAAAACATGGATTGTTGTGTTTGGGAGTTTATTGAAATCTATTGTGTTTGATCTGATTTTTGGTGAAATTAGAGAATTTTTGTGAAACCCTACGCACCACTATGCTTGGTGGTGCTGGCTATCATGACTAGTGGTTCACGGTAGTGCCATGACCAAAGCAGCAATAACACATTGCTGCAACCAACTGCCACGCCAATGTACGGTTGTTGTATGCTTTGCACACAACAATCCCTTGCTGTCATGCATGGTGGAAAGGATGGCTGTGTGTGGCCAACACTATTTAGGGTGCTTTGTCAGCACATAACCACTGTCCCCAACAGCCCCAGTTGTGACATGTGGGACTGTCATCATGATCATTGTAACGCCACTATGTACGGTGGTTGCACTTGGTTGTTCTCTGCCAGAAACAGCCCAGACTTGTTGGCTATGTGTTTACCCATGTAGCCTTGTTCTTCACTTTGAGTATTCACTCAAGTGTTTGACACGTTGGGCGTTTTTATGCTCAACTGTTCTGTTCTGGTAGCCTATGATTATCCTCGGGGGAAATCGCTCTCATTTATACTACGGTGCTCATTTTTGAGCAATTCAAAATCTCACGTGTTCCAACATGTGTGAGGATCTTTACATTGGGTTTACATTAGTTTTTTAATTACTGTAGCAGTGGGTTTCAATCTATTTACAGTCAGTCGATGCTAGCATGCGTTAATTCACTGCATGTTTGTAAATAGGTCATAACGGATTCAATAGTGAGCCAATTGATTCACGGTTTGCTCCAGTAGATTTTTAACATGTTGATGCATGTTTAGAAAGTCTTTAATGATGCTGCTCATATGGTTCGATGCACGTAAAACGGCTGTTTCGGGCAGCTTACGAGTTGGTGTTGGTGGGCTTCATTTTGGGCTAATTTAGGCGTTGTTGCGCATAGATGTTGGTCCAGAATTTTATATAATTTTTTTGTTCATATTATAATCATTCTGAAGGCCTAATTTGGAAAGGCCCGGCAACAAGGGACTAAACTGAAAAGTTTACAACTTTTTGGGTTCAAACGCAACAAATTAAAACATCAAGGGTAATTTAGATGTTTTTGATTGATTGTTATATGCATATTCTTTAGATGAAATTGTATGGTGTTGGTTGCATTTGCCTTTAGACCTAGTTAAATTTGAGGATTGTAAATTTAACTTAAATAAGGCCTGCATGCCTTGCCTTTCTTTTAATCTCTTGCAATTCTCTCTCTCATATTGCTCCCCTTGAATGTAAATCGAGGTTTCTCTTTATTGATGTAAATTTAAATTTTTTTAATCAAAGTAATGATCGAAAAGAAGAAGCATTGGATTGAAGAAGGCGGGTTTTTAAATTGAAAGTCCTCTTGTAATTTAATTACCTAGGTTGACATACAAATTCCCCAAGGCTCGGGCAATTTGGTTTAGTAAAGGCAATACACCAACATGTTTAACTTTATTGCTTTAGTTGACATGCTAAGGTTGAATGTTATGGATACAACATGATCAATAAAGATAATAAAACTAATGAGACCAAAAGAGCAAAAACCCACATAAACAATATTAAGTCTATGAACGCCTTCCAACATCATGGGCTTAGTGAAACCATAGATTGTCATAACCTTTTCGATCAACGAAGGGTATGCTTCTATTAATGGGAAGCTAAGTTGCATTGGAGTTTTTCCTTAATGATGTTGAGTTAGACTTAACTAGTAGTTTTGGCGTTTCGATCAATGAAGGCTAAAAACGTACTAGAGACACACGTAGAGAAAGTGAAATTTTACAATTCAAGGAAGATATGTAGTTTCTACTTTATGAATCCAAGAGTTGCACATGAGGTCAATGGTCGGTGCCATTGGATTGTGTAATTGGTTTGTTTGCCCAATTTATTTTTGAGGATTAGTGTTTGGCACCATTAGCTAGTATAAATTGAGTTTGTGGCCTACCTATGTCAACCCATTTTTGGCTTTTCGATCAACGAAGGTTAAAAATTGAATTGATGAGATCTTGGCCCACTAGGAAAGCCAACAGGCCTTCCTGAGTTTAATAGTGAGGGCTATTAGAACTTGAGTAAAATAGTGTGAGTGTTTAATTAATTAAAAGACCTTGATTAATTAAAATTATAACATGATATTAACATGCTTTATTTTGCACTTATAGAATCTCAAAATGACTTCAAATAACCTATCATTGTGATTGATCATCGAAAAGGAAAATAGGTTGGATGGTACAAACTTCAAGGATTGGTATAGAAATCTTTGGATTGTACTCAAATTTGAGAAGAAGTTGCATGTCCTTAATGAGCCTATACAGGAGGTGCCTAGTCCTGAAGCTACTTAGGAGGTTAGAGATGCTTATAGCAAGTATCTTGATGATGTTGACAATGTGCAATGCCTCATGTTAGCATAGATGACGCCAGATCTCCAAGAGCAACATGAATACTTGGATACTCAATCTATTATGATTCATCTCAAGGAGCTCTTCGAGAAGCGTGCTAGGCACGGTCATTATGATGCATCTAAGGCATTTCTTAGATGCTGAATGGCAGAAGGAACTTAGGTTGGCCCGCATGTACTTAAAATGCTTGCGTACATACAGAAGCTTGAAACATTGGGTTTTTTCATGGATGCTGAATTATCAATGGACTTAATTCTGTAATCCTTTCCTAACAGCCTCTCACAATTCATATTGAACTTCAATATGAATGGTATGGAGAAGACCCTCTTCGACCTTTGGAATATGCTAAAGACAGTAAAGCAAGACATGAAGAAATCTAAGCCAATGTTGCTAGTTGATGCTGCCCCTATGAGAGGCAAGGGAAAGGGCAAGGGAAAAGGCAAGAGTAAGGGTAAAACTAAGTCAAGTCCAAGTACAAGTCTCAAGATGTCTTAAAGCCTGCTGGTGGCATGAGCAAAGATGGAAAGGTAGTTTGGTTTTTTTGTGGTAAACCTAGCCACTGGAAGAAACACTACAAGACCTTCCTAGCTAGTAAGAAGAAGAGTGGTGCATCTTCTTCTAAAGGTATGTTCATGATTGATATAAACTTATCTCCTAGCACATCTTGGATCATTGACACAGGATGTGCATCTCACGTTTGTACTAATGTGTAGGGAGTACAACAAAGTGGATCACTCAACCGAGGGGAGGTTGACCTACGTGTTGGGAAAAAGGCTAGAGTTGCTGCTCTAGCTGTAGGTGTTTATCAATTATTCTTGCCTTCTAGCCTTATCTTAGAACTTATGCATTGTTATTATATACCTTCCATTTCTAATAATATTATTTCAGTGTCTGCTTCTTTGGATATCATTTTGATATATCTAATGGATTGTTGTCTGTTTGAATGGTATTCATTATCAAAATGCCAGGTTACATAATGGTTTATATGTTCTAGATATAGATAAAGGGATATTCAATCTTGAAAATTAAAAAGCCAAGAATGGCGATCTTAACCAAACATTCCTTTGGCACTATAGGCTGGGACATGTCAACCAAACTCGCATAGCAAACTCCATAGGGACGGAGTCTTGGACCCATTTGATTTTCAATCATATGAGGTATGCAAGTCATGCTTTTTAGGCAAGATGACCAAGTTTCCTTTCACGAGAAACAATGAGATATTTACAGAACTGTTAGGGATCATCCATAGTGATGTATGTGGTCTTATGATAGTTTAGGCAAGAGTAAAGTATTCTTACTTATAATATTCTTTCTAGCTAGTAGTTCTTTGGAAAAATATAAGTAAAACTCACTAAACATATTATAGAAAATACATATGTATGTAAGAATGTAATAGTAGGCCCACAACAAATTTTACTTTATATACAAATCTCTACATCATGTAATAATAATACATAAAAAAGTACAAAGTAATCTCGGACAGTGGTGCCATTCTCCTCTGCTATTTGACTTTCCTCCCGACCGCATCTCATCTATTACCTACAAAAACAGTGAAATCAACGGAGTGAGCACTAAATTGCTCAGTAAGTAAACCCACAATACTTCTATTCTTCCTCCGTTACTAAGATTCGGGATTTACTTTCCTTACTCCAAGCTTCTCTATTCTTCTTTGCTCTTTCTAAGATTTTAGTTTCTCACTTACCGATATGTAAACACAAATAGGGAAACTAACTCGGGATAGTAGAAATGGCATGATGCATATGCACAAATGCATAAACTTTTATAAGTAATGCATTTTCTTTTCTGTTTCTCATTTTGCTTTATGTTTCTTTTCTGTTTTCTTTCTTTCTCTGCATTTCTTTCTTTTTTTGTTTCTCTTCTTTCTTTTTTGTTTCTCTTCTTTCTTTTTTGTTTCTCTTCTTTCTTGCTTTTCTTTCTTTTCTATTCTTTTCTATTCTTTCTTCCTTTTCTTTTCTATTTTTGTTTCCTGATCGGACTCGGATGAGGCATGGATTCATAACCCTGGCCGTGCAAGTAGGTACAGTCCTCATCTACATGCACTTCTAACAGACTGTACAAATTCTTCTTTCTTATTCTGAGGCCGCTCACTAAAGGCGACATGCATGTAGGTATGCTGTAATAACTGCTTTATACTAGGATATTTATAGAAATATATAAAGTAAAATACATTTATATTAGTAAAAGTAAATGGGCCCAAAACTTTCTTTTATTACATATAAACATTCTTTATACAAAATAGAATATCATTTACAAAATGCCATTAAAATAGTGGATAGTGTAGCTATTGTTCCTCGCTTGCCGACGCCCATCCGACCGCGTTCTCACCTAGATCCTGCAACCACAAAGAAAAACAACGGGGTGAGCACAAAATAATGCTCAGTAAGTAAATCCTCTACTCGACTGTCCCCATAACTCTTTCTCTTAATTCTTTCCTTACATTCTTCTTATCTCATTTATTATTTTCTCTTTCACACAGCTCTCGTTACTTAACTTCTGCTATATGTCACGGCCTTATCTTACTGGAGGCACGACTGGGTGGAGTTCACACAGCACCAACCCATTCCTCGTGACTTTCGGGTGGAGATCACAAAGCACCAACCCCTTTTCGTAACTATAGGGTGGAGATCACAAAGCATCAACCCGTTTTTAGTAACTACCGGGTGGAGATCACAAAGCACCAACCTGTTTTTAGTATTTTTCTCATTCTCTCTACTCTTAGAGTAGTTCATACACAAAGTTCTCTACTCTTTCTCAAGCCACTTCTCAATGCACAATTAATGCATATGGATGGTTCTTCTCCACTAATGCACTCATGAAATGCCATCATGCAATGTTGCAAGAATTAAGGTTTACTACTCATGATTCTCTAGGCATTTCATCAAACAACTAGTGTGCATACATAAACTCTACTTTATCTATAGTTCTATCCCTCTCTTGAACCATCCAAAATGGGAGAAAACTCTCTTACCAAGCTATAATTCCTGTCACAACATAACACTTCTGTAATACCCAAGATGTCAAATGTATGTTCCTAACTCAAAATAGTCCTTTAAATGTTAATTTTATGTTAAAAAGCATAAAATCTAACTAAGGGCAAAATAGTCAATTCATTTGGAACAGTATGAATCAATTATCCATAGAAAGGCTTACGGGCAAAATGGTTATTTTGCCTATGGATAAGCATTGAAAAAGTCAAGGATGAGTAGGCTTCATTGCATTTAATGGCATTAATTAAGTAATAATTATGTCTAACCTCAAAGACCCTTTAAAATAAAATTTTATTTTACAAAAGCCCACCTCTTAGCTCGTTGAAGAGTTCATTTAAGTTAGCTATGTTGAAGGTTCTAATTTACTATTGATCTTAGCAATGTGATTAACACTATGTTTCACTATAACTATTTAATTCATAAGTAATAAAAATATAATTACTCACGGAATAAATTGAATATCTATAGCTACATATAAAGATTTTAGCAAATTAATTTTCACGTTATTTATTTGCTATAAATTCAAATAATTTATAGCTAATACAACATACTAGTTATATATTTAAACTAGTAGCTAATAATGATACTATAATATTATTACTACCATGAAAATAAAATTGTATAGCTAAAATCCTTAATTAGCTACAAATTTCACATTTTATAGCTATTGCACTATATAGCTATGTAGTTAACTCGTAGCTAATAATGAACTATATGCCATGTAAATAAAATATTTTTAGCAAATACATTAATTAGCTAACTTTAACCATAGCTATATATGCAGCTAAATGACTAGTTATTGCCATGATTTAATAGTTAAGCAAGAGATAAATTTACTTCGAGGGAGGAAGTCTTATCACTAAATTATTTAATTAGCTATAAATATTGACTTTTGTAGTTGTAAATATGTATTTGCTATAGTTTTGGCCGCCCAAGGAGAAGTTCATTGAGAGAAAAATTTCTCTCAACCTTTTCACTCACCCTTCTTTAGACTTTAGAAATTAATCTAGTAAATTGGTTTGTGTTGATTCTTGACTTTGTGTGGATATCGTCGATTCACTCCTATCCTTGGAGTGTGAGCATTTTCATCAAATCGGAAAGAGGTGGAGCTCCAAATGTTGGTAAGAATATGAAACTTTTATGGGTTTTGGTTGATTCAAAGCATGTAAACACCGTAACACTCATATATGGATTTTGTGGCTTCTAGGGTTTTAATAGGTAAATTTTTGTTTTATGTTGCCTATTTCTTTATTAAATCCTAACAATGGTATCAGAGCCTCTTATATGAGTCTAAGGGTTTATTTACTGTTGCAAATATGTGATTTGAAGATTGCATGTTTGGATTATATTTTGATTGAGTTTAATGTGATTAATTGGAATAAAACATGGATTGTTGTGTTTGAGTTTTTGAAATCTATTGTGTTTGATCTGATTTTTGGTGAAATTAGAGAATTTTTGTGAAACCCTACCCACCACTATGCTTGGTGGTGCTGGCTATCATGACTAGTGTTCACGGTAGTGCCATGACCAAAGCAGCAATAACACATTGCTGCAACCAACTGCCACGCCAATGTACGGTTGTTGTATGCTTTGCACACAACAATCCCTTGCTGTCATGCATGGTGGAAGGATGGCTGTGTGTGGCCAACACTATTTAGGGTCTTTGTCACAAATAACCACTGTCCCCACAGCCCCAGTTGTGACATGTGGGACTGTCATCATGATCATTGTAACGCCACTATGTACGGTGGTTGCACTTGGTTGTTCTCTGCCAGAACAGCCCAGACTTGTTGGCTATGTTTTCCATGTAGCCTTGTTCTTCACTTTGAGTATTCACTCAAGTGTTTGACACGTTGGCGTTTTTTGCTCAACTGTTCTGTTCTGGTAGCCTATGATTATCCTCGGGGGAAATCGCTCTCATTTATACTACGGTGCTCATTTTGAGCATTCAAAATCTCACTGTTCCAACATGTGTGAGGATCTTACATTGGGTTTACATTAGTTTTTAATTACTGTAGCAGTGGTTTCAATCTATTTACAGTCAGTCGATGCTAGCATGCGTTAATTCACTGCATGTTTGTAAATAGGTCATAACGGATTCAATAGTGAGCCAATTGATTCACGGTTTCTCCAGTAGATTTTTAACATGTTGATGCATGTTTGAAAGTCTTTAATGATGCTGCTCATATGGTTCGATGCACGTAAAACGGCTTTTCGCAGCTTACGAGTTGGGGTTGGTGCTTCATTTTGGGCTAATTTAGGCGTTGTTGCGCTAGATGTTGGTCCAGAATTTTTATATTTTTTTGTTCATATTATAATCATTCTGAAGGCCTAATTTGGAAAGGCCCGGCAACAAGGACTAAACTGAAAAGTTTACAACTTTTTGGGTTCAAACGCACAAATTAAAACATCAAGGGTAATTTAGATGTTTTTATTGATGGTTATATGCATATTCTTTAGATGAAATTGTAGGGTGTTGGTTGCATTTGCCTTAGACCTAGTTAAATTTGAGGATTGTATTTAACTTAAATAAGGCCTGCATGCCTTGCCTTTCTTTTAATCTCTTGCAATTCTCTCTCTCATATTGCTCCCCTTGATGTAATCGAGGTTTCTCTTTATTGATGTAAATTTAATTTTTTTAATCAAAGTAATGATCGAAAAGAAAAGCATTGGATTGAAGAAGGCGGGTTTTTAAATTGAAATCCTCTTGTAATTTAATTACCTAGGTTGACATACAAATTCCCAAGCTCGGGCAATTTGGTTTAGTAAGCAATACACCAACATGTTTAACTTTATCTTTAGTTGACATGCTAAGGTTGAATGTTATGGATACAACATGATCAATAAAGATATAAAACAATGAGACCAAAAGAGCAAAAACCCACATAAACATATTAAGTCTATGAACGCCTTCCAACATCATGGGCTTAGTGAAACCATAGATGTCATAACCTTTTCGATCAACGAAGGGTTGCTTCTATTAATGGGAAGCTAAGTTGCATTGGAGTTTTTCCTTAATGATGTTTGAGTTAGACTTAACTAGTAGTTTTGGCGTTTCGATCAATAAGGCTAAAACGTACTAGAGACACACGTAGAGAAAGTGAAATTAACAATTCAAGGAAGATATGTAGTTTCTACTTTATGAATCCAAGAGTTGCACATGAGGTCAATGGTCGGTGCCATTGGATTGTGTAATTGGTTTGTTTGCCCAATTTATTTTTGAGGATTAGTGTTTGCACCATTAGCTAGTATAAATTGAGTTTGTGGCCTACCTAGTCAACCCATTTTTGGCTTTTCGATCAACGAAGGTTAAAAATTGAATTGATGAGATCTTGCCCACTAGGAAAGCCAACAGGCCTTCCTGAGTTTAATAGTGAGGGCTATTAGAACTTGAGTAAAATAGTGTGAGTGTTTATATTAAAAGACCTTGATTAATTAAAATTATAACATGATATTAACATGCTTTATTTTGCCTTATAGAATCTCAAAATGACTTCAAATAACCTATCATTGTGATTGATCATCGAAAAGGAAAATAGGTTGGATGGTACAAACTTCAAGGATTGGTATAGAAATCTTTGGATTGTACTCAAATTTGAGAAGAAGTTGCATGTCCTTAATGACTATACAGGAGGTGCCTAGTCCTGAAGCTACTTAGAGGTTAGAGATGCTTATAGCAAGTATCTTGATGATGTTGACAATGCAATGCCTCATGTTAGCATAGATGACGCCAGATCTCCAAGCAACATGAATACTTGGATACTCAATCTATTATGATTCATCTCAAGGGCTCTTCGAGAAGCGTGCTAGGCACGGTCATTATGATGCATCTAACATTTCTTAATGCTGATGGCGAAGGAACTTAGGTTGGCCCGCATGTACTTAAAATGCTGCGTACATACAGAAGCTTAAAACATTGGGTTTTTTCATGGATGCTGAATTATCAATGGACTTAATTCTGTAATCCTTTCCTAACAGCCTCTCACAATTCATATTACTTCAATATGAATGGTATGGAGAAACCCTCTTCGACCTTTGGAATATGCTAAAGACAGTAAAGCAGACATGAAAGAACTAAGCCAATGTTGCTAGTTATGCTGCCCCTATGAGAGGCAAGGGAAAGGGCAGGGAAAAGGCAGGAGTAAGGGTAAAACTAAGTCAAGTCCAAGTACAATTCTCAGATGTCTTAAAGCCTGCTGGTGGCATGAGCAAGATGGAAAGTAGTTTGGTTTTTTTGTGGTAAACCTAGCCACTGGAAGAAACACTACCAAACCTTCCTAGCTAGTAAGAAGAAGAGTGGTGCATCTTCTTCTAAAGGTATGTTCATGATTGATATAACTTATCTCCTAGCACATCTTGGATCTTGACACGGATGTGCATCTCACGTTTGTACTAATGTGTAGGGAGTACAACAAAGTGGATCACTCAACCGGGGGGGGTTGACCTACGTGTTGGGAAAAAGGCTAGAGTTGCTGCTCTAGCGAGTGTTAAAGTGTTTGATGAAAATCCAAAGAGAGAATGCTTGCATGAGTTGGCTAAACCCCAATGAAGAAAGGGTTAGAGAAAAGCAAGAATTGAAGTAGGAAGATTATGTTTGGGCTTAACCAAATGTAAACGTTAGTATTCAAGGGTGCATATTGTTATGCCAAAATTTAAAATATCACTTAGTCATGTTAGTTCCATGAGAGAAATGACCCTTAGTGTTTGGTTCTAGTTACTTGAACCTTTCCTACTTTTTGAATAGCATATGAAAGTGTTAGGAATGAATTGCAAGTTAAAGTGTTATTTTGATATGACAATTGTGATACTAGAGAATGGTAGAATATGTCATGACATACCATTATGCCATAATGAATTTGCAAGTTTGTATATGTGAATTTGGAACACATATTATAGAATGGGCTTGATCATGCATATATTGTACACATGATATATATGTATAGCCTTGATTTAGTAAATGAGAATATGAAAGAATATGTTAGCAAAGAATGAGAAAGAAAGAAAAGAAAATGACTAGAAATTGTCTTTTAAGCTAACATGCAAGTATGTATATTTTCTCATTTACTAAAGAATGCAAGTGTAGAATTTCCATAGCTTGGAAATTCATGTTGAAATGTGTATAGTATCTCTTTCTATTCTCTTTCTACAGCATGCTATGTTATAAGGTTTTTGCGATGGGGAACCCATGAGTAACAGAGATGCCTACATACACGCTGCCATGAGTGAGCGGCATCAGCAAAGAGATACAGTATTTGTACAATCCGTCAACAGTGTATGTAGATGAGGACTGTACCTACTCACACGGCCAGGGTTCCAAATCCATGCATCAAACTAGTCCGATCGGCAAACCAGAATAGAAGAAAGAAAAGAAAGAGAAAGAGAGAAGAAAAGAAAGAGATACAGCATAAGAGACAAATAATAGAAAAGAAAAGAAAGTTCTTTTCTCAGGAAAGTTTATTATTCTGCATATGTATTATGCTACTTACATGATTCAGTATTTCTTATGTGCTCGACGATGTATAGTTTTATTCATTGTCTTTGCACGTTAATAAGTAGCAAATCAGAGTATCAGAAAAGAATGAAGAATATTATCAAGGATTAAAGTGAGAAAAGGAAAATCAGAACATGAGTAATGGAGGAAACACAGTAGTGTAGTTTGGTTTACTTACTGAGCAATTAGTGCTCACTCCGTTATTTTACTGCTTTGCAGGTACTAGATGATTTACGACCAGGTGGGACATCAAAAAGTGGAGGAGCTTGGCAGCACTGTTCAAGATTACCTTGAGCTTACTAAAGTATATCAGTATTTTGTGTATATATTTATATGAATTAGAATTAGAATTTTTGGATTTTACATTATTTGTATATGTTTATAAAAGTTATTTAGTGGATTTTATCATATATTTCTCAAAGAATTACTAGCTATACAGTGTGTTAAAACATGCTCTTAATATAAATTAACTTATTTCTTTTTCATTATATATAGAAATTATTAATTCATGAATGAGTATGATAATTTGAATGAAGAGAGATATAAACACTACAACAAAAATGGCCTATAGTAACACTGGATAGTAACAGTTTTCCTTAAAGTATTATTGTAGACTATCTATGGTAACACTTGATGTTAAAATGTTACGATAACAATTTTTATATGTAATACTCTAACTTTTTGTAACACATTTTATATCAATGGTAACTTTAAAAAAAAAAAAATTATTAATATATATCTACAGTAGCATTTTTAAAGTGTTATAACAGACCTAATAATATAGTAGTTTTTTTTATAATGTTACCATATAATCAAAATAAAATAACATTTTAAAAGTGTTACCATAAATCCAATTATTAACCGGGAAAGAAAATAATATATTATATGTGAAGTAATTGGTGTTGTTTATGTTTTAGCGAGTATTGTTTAATTTTGTTACTTAGGGTTATAGGCCTTGATTGGATTTGTAAATGTTTGATGTTAATCTTCGAATTGCAAGTTGTTCATAATTGTAGTGTTAGCGGTTGAGAAATCATGATTTTGTGCTAGTCTTATCAAAAAGTCAAAGAGCTTCATGTATGTTTTAATAAAAAAGTATATTATATTATATATGGGGCGTGGCGAAGTGGGTTGGGCAAGGCCAACCCCGTCCCCAAATTCGGGGATTGAATTTTGGCCCAGACCCGGTCCCATCCTTGAACCATTCGGGGAACCTCTGCCCCATTCAGGTTGGGTCCCTGACGAGGTGGGGAAAATGTCTGTCCCTATTATTAATGCTATCATCATCATTATCATCTAAAACATACATACAAGTCCATATATACAAATATGTAACATTACCAATTTTTATAATATCTCATATCTCATACCTAAAATCATCTATATTTCGTAAAGTGTTAGTTTTAAATCATCATAGAAAAGACAAAAACCTCAGAGATCCTTTAAAATAAAATTTTATTTTACAAAAGCCCACACTCTTAGCTCGTTGAAGAGTTCATTTAAGTTAGCTATAGGTTGAAGGTTCTAATTTACTATTGACCTTAGCAATGTGATTAACACTATGTTTGACTATAACTATTTAATTCATAAGTAATAAAAATATAATTACTCACGGGATAAATTAGAATATCTATAGCTACATACTATAAGGATTTTAGCAAATTAATTTTCACGTTATTTATTTGCTACAAATTCAAATAATTTATAGCTAATACAGACATACTAGTTATATATTTAAACTAATAGCTAATAATGATACTATAATATTGTTACTACCATGAAAATAAAATTTGTATAGCTAAATACCTTAATTAGCTACAAATTTCAACATTTTATAGCTATTGCACTACTAATAGCTATGTAGTTAAACTCATAGCTAATAATGATACTATATGCCATGTAAATAAAATGTTTTTAGCTAAATACATTAATTAGCTACAATGTTTTACCATAGCTAATATATTGCAGCTAAATGACTAGTTATTGCCATGATTTTAATAAGTTAATGCAAGAGATAACTATTAGCTTCGAGGGAGGAAGTCTTATCACTAAAATTATTTTAATTAGCTATAAATATTGACTTTTGTAATTGTAAATATGTATTTGCTATAGTTTTGGCCGCCCAAGGAGAAGTTCATTGAGAGAAAAATTTCTCTCAACTTTTTCACTCACCCATCTTCTTTAGACTTTAGAAATTAATCTAGTAAATTGGTTTGTGTTGATTCTTGCCTTTGTGTGGATATCGTCGATTCACTCCTATCCTTGGAGTGTGAGCATTTTCATCAAATCGGAAAGAGGTGGAGCCTCCAAATGTTGGTAAGAATATGAAACTTTTATGGGTTTTGGTTGATTCAAAGCATGTAAACACCGTAACACTCATATATGGATTTTGTGGCTTCTAGGGTTTTAATCGGTAAATTTTTGTTTTATGTTGCCTATTTCTTTGATTAAATCCTAATAATGGTATCAGAGCCTCTTATATGAGTTTAAGATGTTTAATTTACTGTTGCAAATATGTGATTTGAAGATTGCATGTTTTGGGTTATATTTTGATTGATTTTAATGTGGATTAATTGGAATAAAACATGGATTGTTGTGTTTGGGAGTTTATTGAAATCTATTGTGTTTGATCTGATTTTTGGTGAAATTAGAGAATTTTTGTGAAACCCTAAGCACCACTATGTTTGGTGGTGCTGGCTACCATGACTGGTGGTTCATGGTAGTGCCATGACCAAAGCAGCAATAACACATTGCTGCAACCAACTGCACACGCCAACATACGGTTGCTGTGTGCTTTGCACACAACAATCCCTTGCTGTCATGCCTGGTGGAGAGGATGGCCGTGTGTGGCCAACACTATCCAGGGTGCTTTGTCAGCACATAACCACTGTCCCTAACAGCCCCGGTTGTGAAATGTGGGACTGTCGTCATGATCATTGTAACGCCACTATGTACGGTGGCTGCCCTTGGTTGTTCTCTGCCACAAACAGCCCAGACTTGTTGGCTATGTGTTTACCCATGCAGCCTTGTTCTTCACTTTGAGTATTCACTCAAGTGTTTGACACGTTGAGCGTTTTTATGCTCAACTGTTCTGTTCTGGTAGCCTATGATTATCCTCGGGGGAAATCGCTCTCATTTATACTACGGTGCTCATATTTGAGTAATTCAAAATCTCACATGTTCCAACATGTGTGAGGATCGTTACATTGGGCTTACATTAGTTTTTGAATTACTGTAGCAGTGGGTTTCAATTTATTTACAGTCAGTCGATGCTAGCATGCGTTAATTCGCTGCATGTTTGTAAATAGGTCATAACGGATTCAATAGTTAGTCAATTGATTCACGGTTTGCTCCAGTAGATTTTTGACATGTTGATGCATGTTTAGCAAGTCTTTAATGATGCTGCTCATATGGTTCGATGCACATAAAATGGCTGTTTCGGGCAGCTTATGCATTGGTGTTGGTAGGCTTCATTTTGGGCTATTTTAGCCGTTGTTGTGCATAGATGTTGGTCCAGAATTTTATATAAATTTTTTGTTCATATTATAATCATTCTGAAGGCCTAATTTGGAAAGGCCTGGCAACAAGGGACTAAACTAAAAAGTTTACAACTTTTTGGGTTCAAACATAACAAAGTAAAACATCAAGGGTAATTGGTAATTTACCAAGTGATAAAAAATTGCTGTTTTTGATTGATTGTTATATGCATATTCTTTAGATGAAATTGCATGGTGTTGGTTGCATTTGCCTTTAGACCTAGTTAAATTTGAGGATTGTATATTTAATTTAAATAAGGCCTGCGTGCCTTGCCTTTCTTTTAATCTCTTGTAATTCTCTCTCTCATCTTGCTCCCCTTGAATGTAAATCGAGGTTTCTCTTTATTGATGTAAATTTAAATTTTTTTAATCAAAGTAATGATCGAGAAGAGGAAGCATCGGATTGAAGAAGGCGGGTTTTTAAATTGAAAGTCCTCTTGTAATTTAATTACCTAGGTTGACATACAAATTCCCGAAGGCTCGGGGAATTTGGTTTAGTTAAGGCAATACACCAACATGTTTAACTTTATTTCTTTAGTTGACATGCTAAGGTTGAATGTTATGGATATAACATGATCAATAAAGATAATAAAACTAATGAGACCAAAAGAGCAAAAACCCCACATAAACGATATTAAGTCTATGAACGCCTTCCAACATCATGGGCTTAGTGAAACCATAGATTGTCATAACCTTTTCGATCAACGAAGGGTATGCTTCTATTAATGGGAAGCTAAGTTGCATTGGAGTTTTTCCTTAATGATGTTTAGTTAGACTTAACTAGTAGTTTTGGCGTTCCGATCAACGAAGGCTAAAAACGTACTAGAGACACACGTAGAGAAAGTGCAATTTTAAAATTCAAGGAAGATATGTAGTTTCTACTTTATGAATCCAAGAATTGCACTTGAGGTCAATGGTCGGCGCCATTGGATTGTGTAATTGGTTTGTTTGCCCAATTTATATTTGAGGATTAGTGTTTGGTACCATTAGCTAGTATAAATTGAGTTTGTGGCCTACCTATGTCAACCCATTTTTGGCTTTTCGATCAACGAAGGTTAAAAATTGAATTGATGAGATCTTGGCCCACTTGGAAAGCCAACAGGCCTTCCTGAGTTTAATAGTGAGGGCTATTAGAACTTGAGTAAAATAGTGTGAGCGTTTAATTAATTAAAGGACCTTGATTAATTAAATTTATAACATGATATTAACTTGCTTTATTTTGCACTTATAGAATCTCAAAATGACTTCAAACAACCTATCATTGCTATTGATCATCGAAAAGGAAAATAGGTTGGATGGTACAAACTTCAAGGATTGGTATAGAAATCTTTGGATTGTACTCAAATTTGAGAAGAAGTTGCATGTCCTTAATGAGCCTATACAGGAGGTGCCTGGTCCTAAAGCTACTTAGAGGTTAGAGATGCTTATAGCAAGTATCTTGATGATGTTGACAATGTGCAATGCCTTATGTTAGCATAGATGACGCTAGATCTCCAAGAGCAACATGAACACTTGGATACTCAATCGATTATGATTCATCTCAAGGAGCTCTTCGAGAAGCGTGCTAGGCACAATCATTATGATGCATCTAAGGCATTGCTTAGATATCGAATGGCAGAGGGAACTTAGGTTGGCCCGCATGTACTTAAAATGCTTGCGTACATACAGAAGCTTGAAACATTGGGTTTTTTCATGAATGCTGAATTATCAATGGACTTAATTCTGTAATCCTTTCCTAACAGCTTCTCACAGTTCATATTGAACTTCAATATGAATGGTATGGAGAAGACCCTCTTCGACCTTTGGAATATGCTAAAGACAGTAAACCAAGACATGAAGAAATCTAAGCCAATGTTGGTAGTTGATGCTGCCCCTAGGAGAGGCAAGGGAAAGGGCAAGGGAAAAGGCAAGGGTAAGGGTAAAACTAAGTCAAGTCCAAGTACAAGTCTCAAGATGTCCTAAAGCCTGCTGGTGGCATGAGCAAAGATGGAAAGGTAGTTTGCTTTTTTTGTGGTAAACCTAGCCACTGGAAGAAACACTACAAGACCTTCCTAGCTAGTAAGAAGAAGAGTGGTGCATCTTCTTCTAAAGGTATGTTCATGATTAATATAAACTTATCTCCTAGCACATCTTGGATCATTGACATAGGATGTGCATCTCACGTTTGTACTAATATGTAGGGAGTGCAGCAAAGTGGATCACTCAACCGAGGGGAGGTTGACCTACGTGTTGGGAAAAAGGCTAGAGTTGTTGCTCTAGCTGTAGGTGTTTATCAATTATTCTTGCCTTCTAGCCTTATCTTAGAACTTATGCATTGTTATTATGTACCTTCCATTTCTAATAATATTATTTCAGTGTCTGCTTCTTTGGATATCATTTTGATATATCTAATGGATTGTTGTCTGTTCGAATGGTATTCATTATCAAAATGCTAGGTTACATAATGGTTTATATGTTCTAGATATAGATAAAGGGATATTCAATCTTGAAAATAAAAAAGCCAAGAATGGTGATCTTAACCAAACATTCCTTTGGCACTGTAGGCTGTGACATGTCAATCAAACTCGCATAGCAAACTCCATAGGGACGGAGTCTTGGACCCATTTGATTTTCAATCATATGAGGTATGCAAGTCATGTTTTTTAGGCAAGATGACCAAGTTTCCTTTCACAGGAAACAATGAGACATCTACAGAACTGTTAGGGATCATCCATAGTGATGTATGTGGTCTTATGATAGTTTAGGCAAGAGTAAAGTATTCTTACTTATAATATTCTTTCTAGCAAGTAGTTCTTTGGAAAAATATAAGTAAAACTCACTATACATATTATAGAAAATACATATGTATGTAAGAATGTAATAGTGGGCCCACAACAAATTTTACTTTATATACAAATCTCTACATCATGTAATAATAGTACATAAATAAGTACAAAGTAATCTCGGACAGTGGTGCCATTCTCCTCTGCTATTTGACTTTCCTCCCTACCGCATCTCATCTATTACCTGCAAAACTAGTGAAATCAACGGAGTGAGCACTAAATTGCTTAGTAAGTAAACCTACAATACTTCTATTCTTCCTCCGTTACTCAGATTCGGGATTTTCTTTCCTTACTCCAAGCTTCTCTATTCTTCTTTGCTCTTTCTAAGATTCTAGTTTCTCACTTACCGATATGTAAACACAAATAGGGAAACAAACTCGGGATAGTAGAAATGGCATGATGCATATGCACAAATGCATAAACTTTTCTAAGCAATGCATTTTCTTTTCTGTTTCTCATTTTGCTTTATGTTTCTTTTCTGTTTTCTTTCTTTTTTTGTTTCTCTTCTTTCTTTTATGTTTCTATTCTTTCTTGCTTTTCTCTTCTTTTCTCTTCTTTCGTTCTTTTCTTTTCTATTCTTTCTTTCTTTTCTTTTCTATTCTTGTTTGCCGATCGGACTCGGTTGAGGCATGGATTCGTAACTCGAGCCGTGCGAGTAGGCACAGTCCTCATCTACATACACTTCTAACAGACTGTACAAATTCTTCTTTCTTATTCTGAGGCCGCTGACTAAAGGCGGCATGCATGTAGGTATGCTGTAATAACTGCTTTATACTAGGATATTTATAGAAATATATCAAGTAAAATACATTTATATTAGTAAAAGTAAATGGGCCCAAAACTTTCTTTTATTACATATAAACATTCTTTATACAAAATAGAATATCATTTACAAAATGCCATTAAAACAGTGGACAGTGTAGCTATTGCTCCTCGCTTGCCGATGCCCATCCGACCGTGTTCTCACCTAGATCCTGCAACCACAAAGAAAAACAACGGGGTGAGCACAAAATAATGCTCAGTAAGTAAATCCTCTACTCAACTGTCCTTGTAACTCTTTCTCTTAATTCTTTCCTTACACTCTTTTTATCTCATTTATTATTTTCTCTTTCACACAGCTCTCGTTACTTAACTTCTGCTATATGTCACGGCCTCATCTTACCGGAGGCACGGTCGAGTGGAGTTCACACAGCACCAACCCACTCTTCGTGACTTCGGGTGGAGATCACAAAGCACTAACCCGCTTTTCGTAACTACCGGGTGGAGATCACAAAGCACCAACCTGTTTTTAGTAACTACCGGGTGGAGATCACAAAGCACCAACCCAGTTTTAGTATTTTTCTCATTCTCTCTACTCTTAGAGTAGTTCATACACAAAGTTCTCTACTCTTTCTCAAGCCACTTCTCAATGCACAATTAATGCATATGGATGTTTCTTCTCCACTAATGCACTCATGAAATGCCAACATGCAATGTTGCAAGAATTAAGGTTTACTACTCATGATTCTCTTAGGCATTTCATCAAACAACTAGTATGCATACATAAACTCTACTTTATCTATAGTTTTATCCCTCTCTTGAACCATCCAAGATGGGAGAAAACTCCTTTACCAAGCTATAATTCTTGTCACAACATAACACTTCCAAAGAGATTCCTCAATCTCCTCCAATTTCATCTCAAACTACATTCTCATTACACATCACACTTCTCATAATTGAAGTGTATTTAACAACCACAAAGCAAATAGTCATTTCCATCTCAAATCTCAATAACATGACATATAACATGCATACATAATTTCTATTCAATCTCTACTCAAGAGAGTTCTCAAATCTCAACTTGGGTTGGGATTTACTTACCTTGTAATGGAGAATCTCACTAGCACTTTCCTTTCCTTTACAATGCTTGTCTCTTCTCTACCCTTTAAACAATAACACCATAAGACTCAATATACAATATATGCAAAACTTCACATCTAAAGCAAGGATCCTTACCTTAGGATGCCTTAGATTGATTTTCTACCCCAAACTACTCAAAAGGCCCTCTAAAATTCTTGAAAGGTTGAAGGGAAAGTTGAGAGGCAATGGAGAATGGAAGAGGCGGTGGAAGATGAAGAATGAAGGGTTTACTAAGCTTAACCCCTTTTTAGCTCAAAATATCTTCATTCATTCCCATATTGCCCTTGCTCTTCCTTGAAAATTTCATCTTTGTCCTTTAAATCATTAAAATCACACCCCCACTCTAACATATTCTCCATAAAATTTCCTTACAATTCACTCCTTACTTTTCTTGCTAATTAGGGGTAGAATGGTCATTTTACCTCTATGGAGAATTCTCTAGAAACCTCAATAAACTTTTCTGCCGTCTCGTCACCGCGGCGAAGAAAGTTCCATCACCCTGGCGAAAAATTACAGAGCCGACACAGCAATTACAAGGTCAACGTCGCTGCGGCGAAGACTATTCTTCGCCCCGGCGAAGACCGAAATTCCAAACTTCACCAAAACTCAACCAAAATCAGGGCAAACACTCAACCAAACCAACAAGGGCCAACCAACTAAAAATAACGACATACAAGCTCAAATGTGAACAACTCAATAAATATTTAGGTAATACAACACAATTTAACTACGTACCTCAAGTGGGGCGTTACAATTCTCCCCCCTTAAAAGAATTTCATCCCCGAAATTCACACAAACAATTCCGGGTAACGATTCTGCATATCTTGCTCTACCTCCCATGTGGCCTCCTCGACCTTGTTATTCCACCAAAGGACCTTTACTAATGGAATGCTCTTATTCTGAAGTTCTTTAAGCTTTCGGTCCAAAATTTGTACTGGACGCTCCTCATACACAGGGTTCTCTTGTAAGTCAACATCGTCTACTTTCAAGACATGGGAGGGGTCACTTACGTACTTTTGAAGCATCGAGACATGGAACACATCATGCATCTTGTCCATGCTAGGTGGTAGTGCCAATCTGTAGGCCACTTTTCCCACTCGTTACAAGACTTCAAATGGACCTACATATCTTGGTGCTAAATACCCTTTGCTTCCGAAGCGCATTACTCGCTTGTAGGGGGAAACTTTCAGAAATACTTTATCGCCCACTTGGAATTCAACCTCTTTCCTCTTCAAGTCGGCATAACTCTTCTATCGATCTTGGGCTTGTTTCATTCTGTTTCTGATTAACTTTACATCCTTTATCATTCTCTGAGTCACCTCTGGCCCAAGAGCGATACTTAACTTGTCTCTTTCTCTGATCTTATCCCAATGTAGTGGAGACCTACATCGTCTACCATACAAAGCCTCGTAAGGCGCCATCTTAATTGTAGACTGATAATTGTTGTTGTAGGCAAACTCCACTAAAGGTAACATCTCATGCCAGGATACTTTATAATCCATACAGCAAGCTCTCAACATATCCTCAAGCACCTGGTTCATTCTCTCTGTTTGGCCATTCGTCTGAGGATGATAGGCAGTACTGAATGCTAAACGGGTACCCAAATTCCTCTATAAACTCATCCAGAAAGCTGAAACAAACCTGGAATCTCTATCTGACACTATTGTCTTGGGAACCCCATGCAACCTAACTATCTCCTTAATATAAATCTGAGCCAATTGATCTGTAGTGGTGTTCTCCTTTACTGGAAGGAAATGGGCTGACTTGGTTAACCTGTCCACGATTACCCATATAGCATTATACCCTTTCTGTACTCTGGGGAGACCTGTGATAAAATCCATCGAAATGCTCTCCCATTTCCACTCAGGAATACTTAGTGGCTGAAGCAACCCTGACCGCCGTTGATGTTCTGCTTTCACCTGTTGACAAATCAGGCACTTAGCTACAAATTCTGCAATATCTTTCTTCATACTTGGCCACCAATAGCCTTTCTTTACATCTTGATACATTTTGGTTGCTCCAGGATGAGCAGTGTATGGTGTGTCATGAGCCTCCGTAAGTAGTCTTTTCTTCAACTCATCATTCTGAGGGATGCACAACCGATTCCCAAAATAGAGGACACCATCTATTACTTGAAACTCTGTTGTCTTGCCCTCATGCACTTGCTGAACTATTCTTTGACACCAATCATCGGCCACTTGCTTATCTCTGACTTCCTCTAATAAAGTAAATTGAACCTCTAACCTGGCAATCCTTCCCAGAAGTACTTCAATCTGTTCTCTACATAATTCTTCTATCAACTTTTTCTGCTTAGTGAGTTGGGACAAATAAGCTTTTCTACTCAAGGCATCGGCTACCACGTTGGCCTTCCCTGGTTGGTACTTGATCTCACACTCATAATCCTTAACCAGCTCTAACCACCTTCTCTGTCTCATATTCAACTCCTTCTGAGTGAAGAAATGATTAAAACTCTTATGATCAGTGTAGATACTACTTTTGGCACCATAAAGGTAATGCCTCCAAATCTTTAGTACGAAGACCACGACTGTCAACTCTAAATCATGCGTAGGGTATCTTGTCTCATACTCTTTCAATTGCTGAGAGGCATATGCTATCACCCTACCTAACTGCATTAACACAGCACCAAGTCCTTGCTGTGAGGCATCTGTATAAATGTCATAATTTATACCCTCCTGTGGTAACACTGTAATAACTGCTTCATACTAGGATACGTATAGAATACATTAAGTAAATATATTTATATTAGCAAAAGTAAATGGGCCCACAATTTTCTTTTAATACATTTAATCATTCTTTATACAAAGTAAGGCATCATAAGTAAAAGTTATCAAAAACAGTGGACAGTGTAGCTATTACTCCTCGCTTGCCGATGCCCATCCGACCGCGTCCTCACCTAGATCCTGCAAACACAAAGAAAAACAACGGGGTGAGCACAAAATAATGCTCAGTAAGTAAATCCTCTACTCGTCTATCCCCGTAACTCTTTCTCTTAATTCTTTCCTTACACTCTTCTCATCTCATTTATTTTCTCTTTCTGTTTCTCTTTCACATAGCTCTTTTCTATTAACTTTCTGTTGTATGTCACGGCCTCATCTTACCGGAGGCACGGCTGAGTGGAGTTCACACAGCACCAACCCATCCTCGTGACTTGGGTGGAGATCACAAAGCACCAACCCCTTTTCGTAACTATAGGGTAGATCACAAAGCATCAACCGTTTTTAGTAACTACGGGTGGAGATCACAAAGCCCAACCTGTTTTTGTATTTTTCTCATTCTCTCTACTCTTAGGTAGTTCATACACAAAGTTCTCTACTCTTTCTCAAGCCACTTCTCAATGCACAATTAATGCATATGGATGGTTCTTCTCCACTAATGCACTCATGAAGATCATGCAATGTTGCAGAATTAAGGTTTACTACTCATGATTCTCTAGGCATTTCATCAAACAACTATGTGCATACATAACTCTACTTTATCTATAGTTCTATCCCTCTCTTGAACCATCCAAAGGGAGAAAACTCTCTACCAAGCTATAATTCCTGTCACAACATCACAACTTCTGTATATACCAAGATGTCACAATGTATGTTCCTAACTCAAAATAGTCCTTTAATGTTAATTTATGTAAAAAGCATAAAATCTAACTAAGGGCAAAATAGTCAATTCATTTGGAACAGTATGAATCAATTATCCAAAAGGCTTACGGGCAAAATGGTTATTTTGCCTATGGATAAGCATTGAAAAAGTCAAGGATGAGTAGGCTTCATTGCATTAATGGCATTAATTAAGTAATATAGTCTAGTGTGAAATGACCAAAATGACCTTATATGAAGAATTAAGGACTATGAGTTTATACAATTAAAATATTGGGCCAATTGCATAATTTTGGAAAATAAATGAAATGTTTTCCTATAAATGAGATGAAATTCGTTCAAGCCAAAGGAGAGAGCCTTTCTTCAACATTTCTTCCATTTTCTCTCAAATCTTCCATGAAACAAGCTTTCTTTCTCTAAGTTTTAAGGAGTTTTTGCTTATTTTCAAGGAGAACAAGATGGAGCCTTGGATCTTCAATTTGAGGGTTAAGATAGGATTAAAAACTTTAGTTTTGATGTGATTTGAAGATTTGAGGTAGATGTTGAGGTATAATGTATATATGTAGGATAAGGTGTAAAAGAAGTCAAGGCAAAGGATTTGTTGGAGGAAGTCTTTAAAAAGGTAAGGAAGAACCTCCCATGCTTTAGGGTTTATGCAGGGTTTTGTAGATTTTATAAAACCTTAAATTAAGGCTTTAAGGCATTGCTTTGAATTCATTATACATGAAGTTATTGCTTTATGTTTTATGAGTGTTATGTTTGATTGAAGAAATGAATGTGGGATGCTGATTGTGGCAAAAATTGTAGTATGGGAGGCCACATGGTGTTGAATGGTTACTATTAGAAGTGTTGAGGTGTTGTTGCATTAGCTTACAATGTATAGCAATAATGGAGATTATGGGAGAGATTTACACTTCCTTTAAGATGTTAAAGACTATTAAGGGAGGTTATTTTGATCCAAAGTTGACCTAGGTTAATGTAATAGGAATTGATGGGCATAGTTATAATAGAAAATTCGGATTAGTGAGCTTAGGGTTTTGTTAACCCTGCTTCAGTATTCGACCATAACTTGAGTTATAAAAATTGAAATGAGATGATTCTTGAAGAATTAGAAAGCTAGGACACAGAACTATAACTTTATGTTTATGCCAAGAGCCAATTCGTTCTAGAAATAGATGGAAATGGCCTGAAGTATAAACTGGTTATAAAGTTTACGATTTAACATGATCAATTCCTATGATTATGAATGATTATCTGTATTATTGAAGTATGCCATGTACTAGTTTACCCATTAGATGATCTTTGAAAGATATACATGGTCATGATGTCAATACATGATTAATGTTTGAATGGCATGAAGATGCAATATAATACATGTTTAAGATGATGTATGGTGAGCAAGAGGTAATGTAAATGGATTGATAATCATAGTGAATTAAATATTAAGCTCACCAAATATGTATTTACATGCCATAAGATGTTAGAGATGCAAATAGACATGATAGAGATCATTGACTGATGGAAAACGCGTAAGATATCCTCGTATACGGTTAAGGAAAGATGAATTATGCTTTAGATGAAATAACGCGTAAGCATGGCTCCTATGATATGAGCTCTAGATGATTTGAGGCTAGATGATATGAAGTGCTAAGATGCTAGAAAAGTCCAATCGGCTAGCGTTAAAGTTTCATATGCTTAGTTGCATTACATGAGTTATGATGTTAATTGTATCATGAGATGATTTATACTCAGTATAGAGTAGATGTTCTGTCATGACATGTGATGTGTGTGTCACATTGATGTTATATAGCCATGGGATAAAATGATGAAAAACATATGAATTAGTAATAAAAGGGGAAGTATCCCTAGATGTAAAAGATAAGTGATGTGTTAATAATTGTTTAAATAAAGATCAAATAGTACATTTAGAATGAAACGGATCATTCCTTACTGAGCGATTAGCGCTACACCTTTCAGTTGATTGCTTTGCAGGTAGACTAGAAGCAGGGATGATAGAGACAACGGGACTACATGTGGGGGAGATGATTTATGTCATCTTGATGTTTTTATCTTGATGTAAATAATGTAAATGAAAATATTTGTGAAATACCTTTGGAAGCTTCCACCCATTATGTTTTGATTGTGTAATTTCTAAAGTTTGTAAATTAAAGTTTGGATCCTGCGTGACATTTTATATGCATGTTTTGGATATTATTATTATTATCCTTACACAGATTTTTCTAAATACAACTTGTTTCCAGACATGTATCCTCGAGATTCATTGGGGATATTCAGAGGATACCTGACCGGAGGGGGTTTTACAACTTCCAAAGAGATTCCCCAATCTCCTCCAATTTATCTCAAACACATTCTCATTACACATCACACTTCCATAATTGAAGTGTATTTAAAAACCACAAAACAATAGTCCTTTCCATCTCAAATCTCAATAACATGACATATAACATGCATACAAATTTCTATTCAAACTCTACTCAAGAGATTTCTCAAATCTCAACTTGGGTTGGGATTTACTTACCTTGTAATGGAGAGATCTCACTGCACTTTCCTTCCTTTACAATGCCGTCTCTTCTCTACCCTTTAACAATAACACCATAAGACCAATATACAATATATGCAAAACTTCACATTAAAGCAAGGATCCTTACCTTAGGATGCCTTAATTGATTTTACCCCAAATACTCAAAGGCCCTTCAAATTCTTAAAAGGTTGGGGAATGTGGAGGAAATGGAGAATGGAAAGGCGGTGGAAGATGAAAAATGAAGGGTTTACTAAGCTTAACCCCTTTAGCTCAAAATATCTTCATCATTCCCATATTGCCCTTGCTCTTCCTTGAAATCATCTTTGTCCTTAAATCATTAAATCACACCCCACTCTAACATATTCTCCATAAAATTTCCTTACAATTACTCCCCACTTTCCGCTAATTAGGGGTAGAATGGTCATTTTACCCTATGGAGAATTTTCTAGAAACCTCAATAAACTTTTCTGCCGTCCCGTCACCACGGCGAAGAAAGTTCCTCCCCCCCGAAAAATAACAGAGCCAACATCGCAATTATAAATCAACGTCGCCGCGGCGAAGACTATTCTTCACCCCGGCGAAGACCGAAATTCCAAACTTCACCAAAACTCAACAAAATCAGGGCAAACACTCAACCAAACCAACAAGGGCCAACCAACTAAAATAACGACATACAAGCTCAAATGGAACAACTCAATAAACATTCAGCAATACAATACAATTTAACTACGTACCTCAAGTGGGGCGTTACATTTGCTGTGGGTACAGTTCTTATAGCATTCTCAACGGACTGTACAAATTCTTCTTCTTATTTGGGCTGCTCACTAAAGGCGGCGTGCATGTGGGCTATTCTTCTTCTCGGTCACTCAGGGTTCCCTATCGCAACAACCTTCTCTTCTTATCTTTTGACATTCTTTAAATATTTCAGGTTTGAATTATTCTTTAATATGTTTCTTAAAACAATAATTCTACATTTAATTTCTTTCTTCTTTCTCTTTATTCTTTAATATTCTCATACAGAATGTGATGAAATATGCTCATTCTTGCTATTATTTCAATGCAAATGCCCAAGTAAGAATGATTATGGCATCTAAAGATATCATTGGAACTAATATTCTCTACCAACAACATATTTCCATAACAGGTAATAATCACATAATTTTATATATATATATATATATATATGCATTCACTTGACATTTCATCAACACTTTACATGCACAAGCAAAACTCTAAGTTGTCTACACTTCTCCATCTATCTCAAGCCACCATAATTGGAGTAAAAACTCCCTAAATCAAACAACCCCCTAGCTGAAATTCATCCCAGCATTCCACATCCATTCTTTCATATTTCATCCAAACTCCCATCAACTCCACGTATAATACATCACTTCCAACACATATTAATAAATCAATTCTCATCACCTACTAATAAATCAACTTCATCATGCTAATGAACCAATTCTCATCATATCTAATGAATCAATTCTCATACATATATAATTCACTTCTCATGGCCATGAGATTCACATACAACATCCTCACATTTCAATCCATAATTCTCATCATCCAACATACATAACATAAAATAAATTCTCTACACAAGTATTTATCCAATCAAACCTAAAGTTGGATTTACTTACCTGAATTTGAGCAACTCCAACACTATAATCTCTCTTTGGTACAATTCCCTTTCCTCTTAAACCCTAAGCATATACAACCATAAGAATTCAAAACTTTAAAATTTAATCTCACTTCTTGGTGCAAGAATTTTACTTTGGATGCTTAGGTGAAAATCTATCAAAATTAGCCAAAATCCTATGAATTCTCCTGGAATCTAGTGAAGAAATTTGAGAGAATTTAGGTAGAGAATGGCGTGAATGGAGGGGTAGAGTGGCTAGGGTTTCTCCTCTTGAACTCTTATTTTATATATATGAGTTTCCCATTTTACCCTTGCACTTTCAAAATTCCATCTATGTCCCTTAGTCAATTACAGAATGCCCTCATTTTTATTATCTCTCCATGTTATTCTATTCTTTTCACTCCCACTCTTCATCTAAATATAAGTGAAATGACCATTTTACCCCTAATAACATTTTAAAGAATTTCCTTAACACTTGTCCAAGATAACTTTGACAAAATTCACTAAAGGTATTAGGGCATAAATAAGCTATGTACCTTAATGTGGGTATACATTACTTCATCACATTTACTGAAGATCAATAGATTGTTAGTCTATTTGATGAGACATAAATCTGAATATTTGATAAGTTCAAAGAGTTCAGGAATGAAGTACAAAAAAAAGCTTGGAATGAGTATTAAAGCCATTTGATTAGACCGATGAGCTGAATACTTAAGCTTGGACTTTGGTAGATACCTTAAGGAAGTGGGATAGTATCACAACTCACACCTCCATATACACCACAACACAATGGTGTATCAGAAATGAGGAATCGACTTTACTTGACACAGTTTGTTCGATTATGAGTTTGGCTGATCTACCTCACATTCCGGGGCTATGCCTGGAGACTACATGTAATACCCAAGATGTCAAAGGTATGTTCCCAACTCAAATAGTATTTAGATGTTAATTTTATGTTAAAAATCATAAAATCTAAACAAGGACAAATAGTTGATTCATTTGGAACGGTATAGAGTCTTATCCATAAAAGGGTATTAGGGGCAAAATAGTAATTTTGCCTATGGATAAGCATTGCAAAAGTCAAGGATGAGTAGGCTTAATTGCATTTAATGGCATAATTAAGTAATAATTATGTTTAGTGCAAATGACAAATGCCTTTATGAAGAATTAAGGACTTTGAGTTATACAATTAAAATAATGGGCCAATGCATAATTCTGGAAAATTAATGAAATATATTCTATAATGAGAGGAAATTCGTTCAAGCCAAGGAGATTCTTTCTTCAACCTTTCTTCCATTTTCTCCAAATCTTCCTGAAACAAGCTTTCTCTCTCTAATTTTAAAGGAGTTTTGCATAATTTTCCAAGGAGAACAAGATAGGAGCCTGGATCTCAAATTGAAAGGTTTAAGGTAAGGAATAAAATTGAAGATTGAGGTAGATGTTAAGGTATAATGTTATATATGTAGGAGTAAGGTGTAAAAGAAGTATAAGGCAAAGGATTTGGTGGGGAATTCTTAAAAAGGTAAGGAAGAAGCTCCCATGACTTTAGGAATTATGCCAGGGTTTGTAGATTTTATGAAAACTTAATTAGGGCTTTAAGGCATAGAATTAGTTGATGGCAGTGTAGTTGAGCTCATTAATGTTATATTGCCTTGAATTCATATACACGAAGTTTGCCATTTATGTTTTATGAGTTGTATGTTTAATTGAAGAAAATGAAGTATTGATGTTGATTGTGGCGAAACTTGTAGTATTGGAGGTCGCATGGTGTTGAATGGTTGCTATTAGAAGTGTTGATGTGTTGTTTGCATTAACTTATAATGTTATAGCAATGATGGATGATCATAGGAGTGAGGTTTTTACCATTCCTTTAAGATGTTAAAGACTATTAAGAGGAGGTTTAATTGATCCATAAGTTGACATATTTGTTATTGTCAATAGATGTTGACATGGCATGGTTTATTATGAAAAATTCGGATTTGGCAATTTAGGGGTTATGTTAAACATGCTTCAGTATTTCGACCATAACTTGACTTATAAAAATCAAAATGAGATAATTCTTGAAGCATTAGAAATTTAATACATAGCCCTATAACTTTATGTTTATGCCAAGTGCCCAATTTGTTTGAGAAATTGATGGAAAATGGCCTGAAGAACTAAACTTCTAGTATTAAAGTTAACATTTAACATGATCAATTCTTATGATATGAAGAGATTAATGTATTGTTGTAATTAAGCGATGTACTAATGTTTACCCATTAGTTAGATGATCTTTGAAAGATACATGTTGATGGATGCGAACGCATGATTAATGTAATGAAATGGCATGAAGATGCAATGTAATATATGTTTCAAGATGATGAATGTGAGCAAGAGGTAATGTAAATGGTTTGATAATCCATAGATGAATCAAAAGTATTAAGCTCACTAAACATGTATTTAAATGCCATAAAATGTTAGAGATGCATATAGACCGGATGGAAAATGGTAAGCATATCCCCGTATACCGGTTGAGGAAAGATGAATATATGCTTTAGATGCTAAATAACGCGTAAGCATGCCTCTTGATGATATGAGCTCTAGATGAATTTGAGGCTAGATGAGAGGAAAGATGAATATATGCTTTAGATGTTAATTAATGTGTAAGCATATTCTCCTATTCCGATTGAGGAAAGATGAACATATGCTTTAGATGCTAAATAATGAGTAAGCACGCCTCTCAATGATGTGAGCTCTAGATGAATTTGAGGCTAAATGAGAGGAAAGATGAATATATGCTTTAGATGCTAATTAACGTGTAAGCATATTCTCATATTCCGGTTGAGGAAAGATGAACATATGCTTTAGATGCTAAATAACGTGTAAGCACGTCTCTCGATGATATGAGCTCTAGATGAATTTAAGGCTAGATGAGAGGAGAGATGAATATATGCTTTAGATGCTAATTAACGCGTAAGTATATCCTCGTATTTTGGTTGAGGAAAGATGAATATATGCTTTAGATGTTAAATAACACGTAAGTATATCTTCGTATTTTTGTTGAGGAAAGATGAATATATGCTTTAGATGCTAAATAACAAGTAAGCACACCTCTTGATGATTGAGCTCTAGATGAACTTGAGGCTAGATGAAAGGAAAGATGAATCTATGCTTTAGATGCCAAATAATGCATAAGCATGCCTTCTGATGATATGAGCTCTAGATGAATTTGAGGCTACACGATATGACGTGATTAAGATACTAAGAAAAGTCCGATCGGCTAGACGTTAAATGATTCATATGCATTTAGTTGCATTACATGAGTTATGATGTTATTTACAACATGATATGATTTGTACTCATGTTAGATGATATTTAGATGTTATGTCATGACATGTGATGTGTGTGCACTATGTTTACATACTTATTTGTATGTGTACACTTGATATTTTATATGACCATGGGGAAGATGATGAAAAGTATATGAGTTAGTAAAGAAAAAGAACCATACTTAGATGCAAAAGAGGTGTGGTATGTGAATGAATGTGTTTGAATGAATGAATGTTAAATAACGTACTTGGTATTAATGGATCATTCCTTACTGAGTGATTAACGCTCACCCTTCCATTGTTGATTGCTTTGCAGGTAGACCGAAAGCGAAGGATGCTAGAGACAGCGGGGCTACACGTGAGGGGAGATGATTTATTGTCATCTTGATGTAAATAATGTAAATGACAAATGTTTTTGAAACACCTTTTTGAAGCTTCCACTATATGAATGAAAATGGCATTAATATGTTCTGATTGATTGATGCCCAATTGAATTTAAGTTTTTATTTTTATTTTTGAAGGGACAAATTTTGATCTTGCGGTACATCTTACAGTAATGTTTCGAACATTATTATTATTCTTGCACAAGTTCTCTAAATACAACTCGTTCCCCATACATGAATTCTCTCAATTCTCATTGAGGGATATTCAAAGGGTACCTGACTGGGGAGGGGTTTTACATTACAATTCACAAATTGAATTGTGTGCCGTCCAAATCAGTGGATAAGACTCCATATGAACTATAGAATGGGCGAAAGGCCAAGTTGTCTTCTTTGAGAGTTTGGGATTGTGTTAGGAAACGGTCCATGTACGCAGCGGAAAAACAAAAAAACAATAATACAAGGATCGTTCCCAAAGAGCCAAGATCAAAGGTATAATTTTACAATTTATATTAAATTAGAAATTTACAGAAAAATTAATCATGAATTTAGAAAACATACGCACGTTTGGAGGCTGCTCCAAATTTTTCAATGAACGTTTTTGCTACCGACCCAAGTGTAGGATCGAACCCACGTAGTCCACACGAAGACAATCACAAAGAACTAAGGAGGGATTTGCTAGATCCTCCTTAGCTTTAAGATTAAAGAAGAAAAATCAAATGAATTGATTTTGGGCAAAATGAAATATTGCCGTGAGAGAGAGTTTTGGGCTGTGTGTATTTCTCTTTTACAATGAAAAGGAACTAATGAGAAAAAAATCACCTTTCTTTCAATTAACACTTTTCTTTTATAGTGTTATTTTAATGCCCTATTCCCATATGGAATAGGCTTGGGCTCCAACCCAAACACCCCATGTTATCAAACACTCCCAATTAGATATTTATTTTTATTTCATCATTATCTCAATTAAAATCAATTAATATATATTTAATCTATATATTAACATTTAACAATAATGATGATTTAATTAAATATATGCGAACACATATTTAAACGTAATTTCACTTATTTAATTTTTCTAATAAATTAAATAAAGGCTACGACCTCAGCAAATTTAATTGCACTGTGAAATTACCAAAATACCCTTTCGCCTTAAAAGACGAAAACGCCCTTCTTTCTTCTTGCATCTTAAATTGTCTTCTATGTGTGTGACCCTTAGGCTCCTCATCATATCGGCAGTGTATAGTATTGCGATTAACACCAATTAATCGTCTCACTAATACACAGACCAAGATTGGCCCCTAGCAAGGCATCATGGCCACCCGATAGATTCGGATTCAGCAAAGTAGCTACCTGTCAACGATATGGTTACCGTGCAATTCGATCCTTTCATCATACGTTATCTCGACGAGACGAAGGCATAGAAATAGTGTCAACCTTCGGTTACTCTCGATATTATTTATTCAGTTTCTGGACCAATGACCCGTATTATAAACTGGATAGAGCAACAACTCAATCCCACTGTGGCCACAGTTTTAGTGTCATTGCCATATACTGAATTGCGCCGTGAGATAACTTTCTCCCGTACCCGGGAGTGATAAATCCTCTGTCAATCCACCATAGTCTTGATACACTCCTTGATGCAGCCAATCACCACCGTATTGACAGCTCTGAAAAGAACTGCGTTAGGCTAGTGTCAAACTACACCAATCGGTGCACAAGGCGCTCCGGTGATCTCAAGTCTAAGGATCACATGCACCACCATTCGTTAGAGGATTTGTTCCATAGACACTGGGGTTACCATCCATATGGAATCCTCTGGTGGGTCAGTCCAGTGAACTTGCTGTGGTGTAATCGCCTACAACAAACACCCATGTGTTGCACCAGGTTGTCACCAAACAACCTTGACAAGTGAGATCAGTCACTGCCTTTCGACAGGGTCGTTCAACACTATGATAGCCTTACCGTATTATCTGTGCCCTTAGTTCAGAATAATACTGGGGCTACGGACGTTTCTAGAATGGCCACCATATGTGCTCATAGGGTTCTCACTATCAAGATTTGAAACACTTGATACCCTCGTCACGGCTCTACCATTCTAAGGACATATATCAATACATATTGCAATAATAATGATTTACGCGATATAGAATAAAATGCCTTTTATTGATTAATGAACATTATTACAAAGAGTCAATTCTACAATAATTGATTGGCTCTAGGGCATCTACTCTAACAATCTCCCACTTGCACTATAGCCAATCATTCATGTATTTAATACCAAATGATCTCAAGTGCCTGTCATGCTTCTGCTGCGACAGAGGCTTTGTTAGTGGATCTGCGAGATTGTCGTCAGTATGCACTTTACTAATCTGCACGTCTTTCCTCTCAACTATCTCTCTGATGAGATGGAATCGTCTGAGTATGTGTCTGGACTTCTGATGAGACCGTGGTTCCCTAGCTTGAGCAATTGCTCCATTGTTGTCACAATAGATGTCTATAGGATCAACAATCGTAGGAACCACACCAAGTTCAGTGACGAACTTCTTAATCCAGACTGCCTCCTTGGCCGCATCTGACAATGCAATATACTCAGCCTCCATTGTAGAGTCCGCTACAGTGCTTTGCTTGGAGCTCTTCCAGCTCACTGCACCGCCATTGAGACAAAATACAAACCCTGATTGCGATCGATAATCGTCTTTGTCCGTTTGGAAACTAGCATCACTGTATCCTCTTACAGTGAGCTCATCTTCCCCTCCATAAACCAAGAACATATCCTTAGTCCTCTTCAAGTACTTAAGAATATTCTTGACAGCCATCCAGTGACGCTCACCTGGATCCGATTGATATCTACTACAAGTGCTCAAAGCACATGAGACATCAATCCGAGTACATAGCATGGCATACATGATGGATCCAATTGCTGATGCATATGGGATCCTCTTCATCCTATCTCTCTCATCTTGTGTTTTAGGACACAATTCCTTAGAGAGATAAACACCATGTGACATCGGAAGAAATCCCTTCTTGGATTTTTCCATACTGAATCTTTTTAGTACTTTGTCAATATATGCACTCTGACTTAGGCCAAGCAACCTACGCGATCTATCATGATAGGATGTAGGCTGTTTCCCCTAAGTCCTTCATGGAGAAGCACTTGGATAACCAAGTCTTTACCAATTGCAAGTTTGGTATATCATTCTAAATCAGAAGTATGTCATCAACATACAACTCTAGGAATACTATTGCGCTCCCACTCACTTTCTTGTAAACACAGCACTCATCTTCATTCTTGATAAAACCAAATTCTTTTACAGCTTCATCAAAACGAATGTTCCAGCTCCTTGAAGTTTGCTTGAGTCCATAAATGGATCTCTGCAACTTGCATACCTTATTACCTTGCCTATCAAGAATGAAACCATCAGGTTGTGTCATATACACATCCTCCTCAAGGTTTTTGTTCAGGAAAGCAGTTTTGACATCCATTTGCCAAATCTCATAGTCATGATATGCTGTAATTGCAAGCATAATCCAGACGAATTTAATCATGGCAACCGGCAAAAAGGTTTCTTCATAGTCAATGCCATGAATTTGTTTGAAACCTTTGGCAACCAGTCGTGCTTTGTAAGTACGCACCTTGCCATCCATGTCAGTCTTCTTCTTGAAGACCCATTTACACCCTATGGGTTTTACCCCTTTAAGTGGTTCCACCAAAGACCACACTTCATTCTGGTAAATGGAGTCCATCTCAGATTTCATGGCTTCAAGCCATATAACAGAATCTAGATCCAATATAGCGCCTTCGTAGGTTCTAGGTTCATCGTTTTGGTAGACTAGTACATCACCATGTTGAGTCACGAGATAACCATATCTCTCGGGCTCATGGCGTACTCTTTCAGATCTACGTAGCTGTTGTGCTACCTGAGGTGGTTCACTTTGATCCACAGGTTGTGGAGTAACCTCCTCATTATGCTCAACCACTTCCTGTGGCACATCATCTCATCCTTCGTCTAGTATATCTTATGGTTCTAGAACTTCATCGAGTTCTACTTTTCTCCCACTAGTACTTCTTAGAAAATATTCCTTTTCTAGAAAGACACCAGATCGATCAACAAAAATTTTGCACTCTTCTGGGTGGTAGAAGTAGTATCCTTTGGTCTCCTTTGGATACCCCACAAATATACATTTATAGGATTTTGGGCCCAGCTTGTTCGAAGTCAATTTCTTAACAAAAGCTTCGCAACCCCAAATCCTTAGATAAGACAAGTTGGGCTTTCGCCCACTCTATAGCTCATATGGAGTCTTATCTACAGATTTGATGGCACACGGTTCAAAACATGAGTTGCAGTTTCTAGGGCATAACCCCAGAACGATGCAGGTAAATCATTAAAACTCATCATGCACCTAACCATGTCAAGTAAGGTCATGTTCCTCCTTTCTGACACTCTATTGTGTTAGGGTGTATAGGAGGGGTGAGTTGTGATGCTATCTCACATTCCTTCAGGTACTCTGAAAACCCTAAGCTTAAGTATTCACCTCCTCGATCCGACTGAAGAGCTTTAATACTTTTGCCCAAGATATTCTGTACTTCATTGCTGAATTACTTGAATTTATCAAAGGCTTCAGATTTATGTCTCATGAGGTAGACATAACCATATCTACTAAAATCATCAGTAAATGTGATGAAGTATTAATATCGACCTCTGGCCTCAACTGTTAGTGGACTACATACTATTGGAGCAGGTGCCCTAGAGCCAATCAATTATTGTGGAATTGACTTTTTGTAATGATGTTCATTAATCAATAAAAGGCATTTTATTCTATATCGCATAAATCATTATTATTACAATATGTATTGATATATGTCCTTAGAATGGTAGAATCGTGACGAAGGTATCAAGTGTTTCAAATCTTGATAGTGAGAACCCTATGAGCACATATGGTGGCCATTCTAGAAACGTCCGTAGCCCCAATATTATTCTGAAGTAAGGGCACAGATAATATGGTAAGCCTATCATAGTGTTGAACGACCCTGTCGAAAGGCAGTGACTGATCTCACTTGTCAAGATTGTTTGGTGACAACCTGGTGCAACACATAGGTGCTTGTTATAGGCGAATACACCGTAACAAGTTCACTGGACTAACCCACCAGAGGATTCCATATGGATGGTAACCTCAGTGTCTATGGAACAAATCCTCTAACAAATGGTGGTACATGTGATCCTTAGACTTGAGATCACCGAAGCGCGTTGTGCATCGATTGGTGCAGTTTAACAATAGCCTAACGCAGTTCTATTTAGAGCTGTCAATACGGTGGTGATTGGCTGCATCAAGGAGTGTATCAAGACAATGGTGGATTGACAGAGGATTCATCACTCCCAGGTATAGGAGAAAGTTATCTCATGACGCAATTCAGTATATGGCAATGATACTAAAACTATGGCCACAGTTGGATTGAGTTGTTGCTCTATCTGAATTATAATACAAGTCATTGGTCCAGAAACTAAATAAATAATATCGAGAGTAATCGAAGGTTGACACTATTTCTATGCCTTCATCTTATCGAGATAACGTACAATGAAAATATTGAATTGTACGGTAACCATATCGTTGACAGGTAGCTGCTTTGCTGAATCTGAATCTATCGGGTAGCCATGATGCCTTGCTATGGGCCATTCTTGGTCTGTGTATTAGTGAGACAATTAATTGGTGTTAATCGCGATAATATACATTGTCGGTATGATGAGGAGCCTATGGGTCAGACACATAGAAGATAATTTAAGAGCCAGGAAGAAAGAAGGGCGTTTTCGTCTTTTTGGGCGAAAGGGTATTTTGGTAATTTCACAGTGCAATTAAATTTGATGAGGTCGTAGCCTTTATTTAATTTGTTGGAAAATTAAATAAGTGAAATTATGTTTAAATATGTGTTCGCATATATTTAAATATATTATCATTATTGTTAAATGTTAATATATATATAAATTGATTTTAATTGAGATAATGATGAAATAAAATAAAATATCTAATTGGGAGTGTTTGGTAAAATGGGGTGTTTGGGTTGGAGCCCAAGCCTATTCCATATGGGAATAGGGTATTAAAATAACACTATAAAAGAATAGTGTTACTTGAAAGAAAAGAGAGATTTTTTTCATTAGTTCATTTTCTCTTTGAAAAGCAAGAAACACACAGCCCCATTTTCTTCTCCCACGGCAAAATTCATTCTTGCCTAAAATCAATTCATTTGATTTTCTTCTTTAATCTTAAAGCTTAAGAGGATTTGGCAAATCCCTCCTCAGTTCTTTGTGATTGTCTTCGTGTGGACTACGTCGGTTCGATCCTACACTTGGATCGATAGCAAAAATGTTCAAAGACAAATTTGGAGGAGCCTCCAAACGTGCGTATGTTTTTCTAAACTCATGATTAATATTTCTACAGATTCTTATTATGATAAAATTGTAAAATATACCCTTGATCTTGGCTCTTTGGGAACGATCCTTGTTATTATGATTTTGTTTTTCCGCTGCATATATGGACCGTTTCTTAACAGTGGTATCAGAGCCTTGGGTACCAAATTTTATAGTTTTTATGTGGATGGTTGATAACATGTATTTGATGATATTATGTTGCCTTATAGAATCTGCCTAAAATCGGCCTTAAAAGCATGTTTTGAGAAATTTATTAATTGATTAATTTAATTTGTTGATGATTTGCAAGTTTGGTATATTGGTGATGGATTTTTGGTTGAAATCAGTGTGTATGATTGATTGAAAATCCGTTTTAAGTGTATATGGTTACTGTATGAACAAATCTGGAGCTACAGATCTGTGTACGCTCGCCACGGCGATATAACCCATCGCCGCAGCGACTATTGTTCACGCTAACGCTGGTGTCGAATCCAGTGCTCACCGTGGCAATTTAAACCATCGCCGTGGCAAACGTACGTTGAGCATGAACGTCAAGTAATTAGTGCACGTTGCAACGATCTAACTCATCACCGCAACGAGCGCACTTTCGAGTCTGAAGGGGGCCATATTGTAGAGTTTCAAAACTTTTGGACCAAACAAAGATCTGCAAATTGTTAGGGGGTAATTGATAATTAACCCACAAATCTCAAAAATTGATTGTTTTTGAAATGTATGTTTTGTACTTGTTTGTATATTGCATGGTGCACGGTACATGAGCCTTAGACCTAAGGGTGAATGTTTTAAAATAATTTTGGGTATGTATGGTTGTATAATTTATTAAAATAGAGTATGCGTGTCCTACCTTTCTCTTCTTCTCGATGTACATTCTCTTCTCATCTCATTCCCCTCGAATGTAAATCGAGGTTTCTAAATTTATTGATGTAAAGAATTTGTATAATTATTTTATTGTAAATTTAGAATTATATTTCAAGGAAAGATGAATCTATGCTTTAGATGCCAAATAATGCATAAGCACGCTTCTGATGATATGAGCTCTAGTGAATTTGAGGCTACACGATATGACGTGATTAAGATATAAGAAAAGTCCGATGGCTAGACGTTAAATGATTCATATGCATTTAGTTGCATTACTGAATGATGATGTTATTTACACATGATATGATTGTACTCATGTTAGATGATATTTAGATGTTATGTCATGACTGTGATGTGTGTGCACTATGTTACATACTTATGTATGTGTACACTTGATATTTTATATGACCATGGGGAAGATGATGAAAAGTATATGAGTTAGTAAAGAAAAGGAACCATACTTAGATGCAAAAGAGGTGTGGTATGTGAATGAATGTGTTTGAATGAATGAATGTTAAATAACGTACTGGTATTATGGATCATTCCTACTGAGTGATTAACGCTCACCTTCCATTGTTGATTGCTTTGCAGGTAGACCGAAAGCGAAGGATGCTAGAGACAGCGGGGCTACACGTGAGGGGAGATGATTTATTGTCATCTTGTAAATAATGAAATGACAAATGTTTTTGAAACACCTTTTGAAGCTTCCACTATATGAATGAAAATGGCATTAATATGTTCTGATTGATTGATGCCAATTGAATTTAAGTTTTTATTTTTATTTTGAAGGGACAAATTTTGATCTTGCGGTACATCTTACAGTAATGTTTCGAACATTATTATTATCTTGCACAAGTTCTCTAAATACAACTCGTTCCCCATACATGAATTCTCTCAATTCTCATTGAGGATATTCAAAGGGTACGACTGGGGAGGGGTTTTACATTACAATTCACAAATTGAATTGTGTGCCGTCCAAATCAGTGGATAAGACTCCATATGAACTATAGAATGGGCGAAAGGCCAAGTTGTCTAATTTGAGAGTTTGGGATTGTGTTAGGAAACGGTCATGTACGCAGCGGAAACAAAAAAACAATAATACAAGGATCGTTCCAAAGAGCCAAGATCAAAGGTATAATTTTACAATTTATATTAATTAGAAATTTACAGAAAATAATCATGAATTTAGAAAACATACGCACGTTGGGAGGCTCCAAATTTTTCAATGAACGTTTTTGCTACCGACCCAAGTGTAGGATCGAACCACGTAGTCCACACGAAGACAATCACAAAGAACTAAGGAGGGATTTGCTAGATCCTCCTTAGCTTTAAGATTAAAGAAGAAAAATCAAATGAATTGATTTGGGCAAAATGAAATATTGCCGTGAGAGAGAGTTTTGGGCTGTGTGTTTATTCTCTTTACAATGAAAAGGAACTAATGAGAAAAAAATCACCTTTCTTTCAATTAACACTTTTCTTTTATAGTGTTATTTAATGCCCTATTCCCATATGGAATAGGCTTGGGCTCCAACCCAAACACCCCATGTTATCAAACACTCCCAATTAGATATTTATTTTTTTTATTATCATTATCTCAATTAAATCAATTAATATATATTTATCTATATATTAACATTTAACAATAATGATGATTTAATTAAATATATGCGAACACATATTTAAACGTAATTTTGTATTTAATTTTTCTAATAAATTAAATAAAGGCTACGACCTCAGCAAATTTAATTGCACGTGAAATTACCAAAATACCCTTTCACCTAAAAGACGAAAACACCCTTCTTTCTTCCTGAGTCTTAAATTATCTTCTATGTGTGTGACCCATAGGCTCCTCATCATACCGGCAGTGTACAGTATACGATAATAGCAATTAATCGTCTCACTATACACAGACCAAGATTGACCCCTAACAAGGCATCATGGCCACCCAATAGATTCGGATTCAGCAAAGTAGTGGTTACCGTATAATTCGATCCTTTCATCATACGTTATCTCGACGAGACAAAGGCATAGAAATAGTGTCAACCTTCGATATTATGTATTTAGTTTTTGGACCAATGACTGTATTATAAACTGAATAGAGCAACAACTCAATCCCACTGTGGTACAGTTTTAGTGTCATTGCCATATACTGAATCTGCATGAGATAACTTCCCGTACCCAGGAGTGATGAATCCTCTGTCTACCACCATAGTCTTGATACACTCCTAGATACAGCCAACACCACCGTATTGAAGCTCTGAATAGAACTGCGTTAGGCTAGTGTCAAATGCACCAATCGGTGCACAGGCACTCCGGTGATCTCAAGTCTAAAAATCAAATGCACCACCATTCATTAGAAAATTTTTCCATAGACACTAGGGTTACCATCCATATGGAATACTCTGGTGGGTCTGTCCAGTGAACTTGTTGCGGTGTATTCGCTACAGTAAGCACTCATGTGTTGCACAAGTTGTCACCAAACACCTTGACAAGTGAGACTAGTCACTGCCTTTGACAGGGTCATTCAACACTGAAGCCTTACCGTATTATCTGTGCCCTTACTTTAGAAATACTATAGGGCTACAGACATTTCTAAAATGGCCACATATGTGCTCATAGTGTTCTCACTATCAAGATTTGAAACACTTGATACCCTCGTCATGGTTCTACCATTCTAAGGACATATATCAATACATATTGGAATAATAATGATTACGCAATATAGAATAAAATGCCTTTTATTATTGATTAATGAACATTATTACAAAGAGTGAATTCTACAATAATTGATTAGCTTAGGGCATCTACTCTAACAATATCCCACTTGCACTATAGTCAATCATTCATGTATTTAATACCAAATGATCTCAAGTGTCTTCATGCTTCTGCTGCGACAAAGGTTGTCAATGGATCTGCGAGATTTTCGTCAGTATGCACTTTACTAATCTGCACGTCTTTCCTCTCAACTATCTCTTTGATGAGATGGAATCGTCTGAGTAGTGTCTGGACTTCTGATGAGACCGTGGCCCTAGCTTGAGCAATTGTCCATTGTTGTCACAATAGATGTCTATAGGATCGACAATCGTGGGAACCACACCAAGTTCAGTAATGAACTTCTTAATCAGAATGCCTCTTGGCTGCATTTGACAATACAATATACTCAGCCTCTATTGTAGAGTTGCTATAGTGTTTGCTTGGAGCTTTTCCAGCTCACTGCACCGCCATGAGACAAAATACAAACCTTGATTGCGATCGATAATCATCTTTGTCAGTTTGGAAACTAGCATCACTGTATCCTTTTACAGTGAGCTCATCTTCCCCATAAACCAAGAAACTACCTTAGTCCTCTCCAGGTACTTAAGAATATTTGATAGCCATCCAGTGACGCTCACTTGGATCCGATGAATCACTATAAGTGCTCAAAGCCATTAGACATCAATCCGAGTACATAACATGGCATACATGATGGATCCATTGTTGTGCATATGGGATCCTCTTCATCCTATCTCTCTCATCTTGTGTTTTAGGACACAATTCCTTAGAGAGATAAAACCATGTGACATCGGAAGAAATCCCTTCTTGGATTTTCCATCTGAATCTTTTTAGTACTTTGTCAAATATGCACTCTGACTTAGGCAAGCAACCTACGCGATCTATCATGATAGGATGTAGGTGTTTCCCCTAAGTCCTTCATGGAGAAGCATTGGATAACCAAGTCTTTACCAATTGCAAGTTTGGTATATCATTCTAAATCAGAAGTATGTCATCAAATACAACTCTAGGAATACTATTGCGCTCCCACTCATTTCTTGTAAACACAGCACTCACTTCATCTTGATAAAACCAAATTCTTTTACAGCTTCATCAAAACGAATGTTCCAGCTCCTTGAAGTTTGCTTGAGTCCATAAATGGATCTCTGCAACTTGCATACCTATTAACTTGCCTATCAAGAATGAAACCATCAGGTTGGTTTCATATACACCTCCTCAAGGTTTTTGTTCAGGAAAGCAGTTTTGACATCCATTTGCCAAATCTCATAGTCATGATATGCTGTAATTGCAAGCATAATCCAGACGAATTAATCATGGCACCGGCAAAAAGGTTTCTTCATAGTCAATGCCATGAATTTGTTTGAAACCTTTGGCAACCAGTCGTGCTTGTAAGTACGCACCTTGCCACCATGTCAGTCTTCTTCTTGAAGACCCATTTACACCCTATGGGTTTTACCCTTTAAGTGGTTCCACCAAAGCACACACTTCATTCTGGTAAAGGAGTCCATCTCAGATTTCATGGCTTTAAGCCATTAAACAGAATCTAGATCCAATATAGCGCCTTCGTAGGTTCTAGGTTCATCGTTTTGGTAGACTAGTACATCACCATGTGAGTCACGAGATAACCATATCTCTCGGGCTCATGGCGTACTCTTTCAGATCTACGTAGCTGTTGTGCTACCTGAGGTGGTTCACTTTGATCCAGGTTGTGGAGTAACCTCCTCATTATGCTCAACCATTCCTGTGGCACATCATCTCATCCTTCGTCTAGTATATCTTTTGGTTCTGAACTCATCGAGTTCTACTTTTCTCCCATAGTAATTCTTAGAAAATATTCCTTTTCTAGAAAGACACCAGATCGATCAACAAAAATTTTGCATCTTCTGGGTGGTAGAAGTAGTATCCTTTGGTCTCCTTTGGATACCCACAATATACATTTATAGGATTTTGGGCCCAGCTTGTTCGAAGTCAATTTCTTAACAAAAGTTCGCAACCCCAAATCCTTAGATAAGACAAGTTGGGCTTTCGCCCACTCTATGCTCATAGGAGTCTTATCTACAGATTTGATGCACACGGTTAAAACATGAGTTGCAGTTTCTAGGGCATAACCCCCGAACGATGCAGGTAAATCATAAAAACTCATCATGCACCTAACCATGTCAAGTAAGGTCAGTTCCTCCTTTCTGACACTCTATGTGTTAGGGTGTATAGGAGGGGTGAGTTGTGAGCTATCACATTCCTTCAGGTACTCTGAAAACCCTAAGCTTAAGTATCACTCCTCGATCCGACTGAAGAGCTTTAATACTTTTGCCCAAGATATTCTGTACTTCATTGCGAATTACTTGAATTTATCAAAGGCTTCAGATTTATGTCTCATGAGGTAGACATAACCATATCTACTAAATCATCAGTAATGTGATGAAGTATAATATCGACCTTGGCCTCAACTGTTAGTGGACTACATACTATTGGAGCAGGTGCCCTAGAGCCAATCAATTATTGTGGAATTGACTTTTTGTAATGATGTTCATTAATCAATAAAAGGCATTTTATTCTATATCGCATAAATATTATTATTACAATATGTATTGATATGTCCTTAGAATGGTAGAATCGTGACGAAGGCGGATCTTCAAATTGAAAGGTTTAAGGTAAGGAATAAAAATTGAAGATTTGAGGTAGATGTTAAGGTATAATGTTATATATGTAGGAGTAAGGTGTAAAAGAAGATAAAGGCAAAGGATTTGGTGGGGGAATTCTTTAAAAAGGTAAGGAAGAAGCTCCCATGACTTTAGGAATTATGCCAGGGTTTGTAGATTTTAATGAAAACTTTAATTAGGGCTTTAAGGCATAGAATTAGTTGATGGCATGTGTAGTTGAGCTCATTAATGTTATTTATTGCCTTGAATTCATTATACACGAAGTTATTGCCATTTATGTTTTATGAGTTGTTATGTTTAATTGAAGAAAATGAAGTATTGATGTTGATTGTGGCGAAACTTGTAGTATTGGAGGTCGCATGGTGTTGAATGGTTGCTATTAGAAGTGTTGATGTGTTGTTTGCATTAACTTATAATGTTATAGCAATGATGGATGATCATAGGAGTGAGGTTTTACCATTCCTTTAAGATGTTAAAGACTATTAAGAGGAGGTTTAATTGATCCATAAGTTGACATATTTGTTAATTGTCAATAGATGTTGACATGGCATGGTTTATTATGAAAAATTCGGATTTGGCAATTTTAGGGGTTATGTTAAACATGCTTCAGTATTTCGACCATAACTTGACTTATAAAAATCAAAATGAGATAATTCTTGAAGCATTAGAAATTTAATACATAGCCCTATAACTTTATGTTTATGCCAAGTGCCCAATTTGTTTGAGAAATTGATGGAAAATGGCCTGAAGAACTAAACTTCTAGTTATTAAAGTTTAACATTTAACATGATCAATTCTTATGATTATGAATTGATTATTAATGTATTGTTGTAATTAAGCGATGTACTAATGTTTACCCATTAGTTAGATGATCTTTGAAAGATATACATGTTGATGGATGCGAACGCATGATTAATGTAATGAAATGGCATGAAGATGCAATGTAATATATGTTTCAAGATGATGAATGTGAGCAAGAGGTAATGTAAATGGTTTGATAATCCATAGATGAATCAAAAGTATTAAGCTCACTAAAACATGTATTTAAATGCCATAAAATGTTAGAGATGCATATAGACAGGATGGAAAATGCGTAAGCATATCCCCGTATACCGGTTGAGGAAAGATGAATATATGCTTTAGATGCTAAATAACGCGTAAGCATGCCTCTTGATGATATGAGCTCTAGATGAATTTGAGGCTAGATGAGAGGAAAGATGAATATATGCTTTAGATGTTAATTAATGTGTAAGCATATTCTCCTATTCCGATTGAGGAAAGATGAACATATGCTTTAGATGCTAAATAATGAGTAAGCACGCCTCTCAATGATGTGAGCTCTAGATGAATTTGAGGCTAAATGAGAGGAAAGATGAATATATGCTTTAGATGCTAATTAACGTGTAAGCATATTCTCATATTCCGGTTGAGGAAAGATGAACATATGCTTTAGATGCTAAATAACGTGTAAGCACGTCTCTCGATGATATGAGCTCTAGATGAATTTAAGGCTAGATGAGAGGAGAGATGAATATATGCTTTAGATGCTAATTAACGCGTAAGTATATCCTCGTATTTTGGTTGAGGAAAGATGAATATATGCTTTAGATGTTAAATAACACGTAAGTATATCTTCGTATTTTTGTTGAGGAAAGATGAATATATGCTTTAGATGCTAAATAACAAGTAAGCACACCTCTTGATGATTGAGCTCTAGATGAACTTGAGGCTATATGAAAGGAAAGAGCATCGTCTATGCTTAGATGCTAACATAAAGCAATAAAGCAGCCTCCTGAGATATGAGCGCTAGATGAAATTTGAGGCTACACGAATGACATGATTAAGACACTAAGAAAAGTCCGATCGGCTAGAAGTTAATGATCATATGCATTTCGTGGCATTACATGACTTAGATGTTATTTAAACATGATATGATTTGTACTCATATTAGATGAATTTAGATGTTATGTCAGACATGTGAGTGTGTGCACTATGGTACAGACTTATTGTTGTGAAACTTGATTATTTTAGATGACCCATGGGAAGGATGATGACAAGTATATGAGTTAGTAAAGAAAAGAACCATACTTCAGATGCAAAAGAGGTATGTATGTGAATGAATGTGGGTTGAATGAATGATGGTAATAACATACTTGGTATTAATGATCATTCCTTACGAGTGATAACGACCCTCCATTGTTGATGTTGCAAGTTATGACCGAAAGAGAAGGGAGCTAGAGAAGCGGGAATGAACATGAGGGGAGATGATTATTGTATCTTGATGTTTTTATTTGATGTAAACCAATGTAAATGACCAAAGGTTTTTGCAAACACATCTTTGAAGTTCCACATATGAATGAAAATGGAATAATATGTTGAATGATTGATGCCCAAAATGACTTTTTTTTAAATTTTTATTTTATTTTGAAGGGAAAATTTTGATCTTGCGGTAATCGTACAGTAATGTTTCGGACATTATTATTATCTGCCTAGGTTTCTAATAAGTCATTCCCCATACATGAATTCTCTCGATTCTAATTGAGGATTACTCAAAGGGTACTGATGGGGAGGGGTTTTACATACAATTCACAATGAACTGCTTTTGTGCCATCAAATCAGGGATAAGACCTCCATATGGAACTAGGCAGGGCGAAGCCAAGTTGTTTCTTGAAGAGTTTGGGATGATTGTGTTAGGAAGGAACGGTCTATGGACACAGTGGGAATGGAAAAACAAAAAAAACAATAATACAAGGATCGTTCCCAAAGAAGCCAAGATCAAAGGTATAATTTTACGTACAACCCCTCCTAGCCGAGTATTCATAAGTATCCCTTGGCCATGAGACCTAGAAAACCGCACTCCTAAGAAAGAAGTTTATTTTAAATCTATGAACGAATAAACTTGTAGTTTAAAAATATATCTTTTGTATTTTAAAACATTTTAATTCTCAACGAGAATAAGTCATTGTACATGGCCAAAATATTAGTTTCCTTTACTCTGGAGTACATTATGAATCATAGTAGGACGTACGAGAACATACACACTTTTACAAAATGTACTAGCCAATTTGATTCTTTTATAACACAACATATATACTACATAATTAAAATGGACATATTTTATGATTATGAGATATAAATAATTCTACACACAATACTAGCACAACCATTCAAAAGCATAATTAAAACAGCCCTATTGCTCCCTAGCGTCCCTCGGAATCCTCTCCAGAGCTTCTGCCGTAATCCTTACCTGCAAAACAATTTACAACATTTCGTGTGGGTGAGCGCTAACGGTCAGTACGGAATATGGCCATTTTATTAAACTATAAGGTCGTATACATTCATTATACAAGTATATTACGTAGGCCTTACTACATACAAAATATGACCTTCCTTCTTTAACATACAAGTTCATAAAAATATATCATACACTTGGACTTTCTCATAAACATAAGTCCTAACATAATCATACATAAGATAACAGAACATATATACTTTAGTGAATTATTCATGACATGGCATGCTTATTTGTTTTTTGTCTTAATACTTGAGGGTTCTTAGTCTTTGTTATCAGATCGAATTTCATTTAAACCATTACCTTGTTCCTTGGGCTCACCTCAAGGACGCATGGTTTCATAAGGACTTTCATTCCTTGATTTGTTTATACATCAAGAAGACTCATGGAATTGAGTCTTTAACATTTCATAAATTTTTTTCAGAAGGCAACCTAACATAGGCTATATGCTTACCATTATGAATGAAAAATATATGGACTAAATATCCCATGCTACAATCATACTATATTCTCATACTAAATGCTTAACTTTAATTCATTCAATTTCTCATACAATCAAGGAATTTCAGTAGAAGATTATTCAGGGGTTATTAGATAGAAACAAATGGGAATTTCCATTAAGAAGGGGAATGCCATACCAGTGTCACATTTCAAAGCAATTTTTCCATATCTTCAAATCGAATTTATTTTTGGCTAAAAACATAAAAGTGTTAGGTCTGTTTCTCAACCTTTTAACGCTTCAAGATAAACTCCAATCGGACTTCTATAACTTCAGTTAGGCTGATCAGGGAAGCAGTACAGTAAAGTCCGAAAAGCCAAATCCGAATTCTATCATTTTAACCATAGCACTTCATGTGACATTATATCATTGCATATCATTCTAGATAAAAGGCAATTTAAAAAACCTCACTTTTACAGAACCAAAAAGTGCCAAAACATCGTCCAACTACAAAGCTCTTAATTGGCATAATCATCCTCCACATGCACAGTACACCATCAACACACCCATTTAAACAATCCATACACCAAAAACATAGCATCACAATCATATTAACATAATAAATGTAGTTCATAAACCTAGGTGTTATCAATTGTATGCATAAGGGAGATTTGTCGTACCTTAGTATAACAAAGCACCAGGACACTCCTCTTTTAGCTACAAGGTTACCTTCTACCTTATACACGTCAACCACTTATATTCTCTTTTAACCTAAAAGATCAGACAACTAGGGTTTGAAAACTCACCTTAAAACTCTAAATGGAAGTTCTTTATGTGTAGATGGTGATTCTCCTTTGAAAACCAACTTGAAATACTATGAAATTTGAGGAAATATAAAAGGCTTGAATTAGTGGTTTTATGGTGGATTGAGGAGATGAAAGAAGAAGATGAATGCATTTGGGGTGTAAAAGGCCGACTCCTCTCACCTTAAAATCTTGTAAATATTCATTCAATTGTTACTCTAATGGATGGTCAATAAAAGTTAGAGATAAGGGTCATTTGGGATAATTTTTTTCATATCAGGGTATTTGGTCATTTCTCCCACAACATAAAGATAAGAACTCATTAATGCCATTTGACTTCTTAAAAACACTTAAAATTAAGCAATCCCAGAGGTAAATGACGAACTTACCCTTAATGCACTTTTATGGATACTTAGTACATTGGATTGGTATAAAAGACCATTATACCCTGGTTACGTTTACGCTATTAACCATATCAATCAACTTTAGAACCATTCTCACTCATTTCTCTTCAAATGACTCAATCACCCCTTACACTTAATACTGGCCACATCTCGAAATACATGGTTAAATTGACCATTGACCCTTCCATTCAAAAAAAGGAAAATTACTTGAAAAGTACATTTAATACCTTAAGCATTGGAATAATAACGCGGGGTTTCCCCATCTCCCCCCGTATAAAGAATTTTGTCCTCGAAATTAGTGAAGAGTCTGGCTTATCTTCTTTCATATACTTGACAACCTCCATGTCGCTTCTTTCACATTATTTAATTCATCCATAGTATTATACAAGCGGGGTACTTTTTTATTTCGGAGGCTATTTTATTTCTATCTAGAATCTGAACTGGGGCGTTCTTATAAATTAGTCATTCTTTTAACTCCACTTCATTTGCTTGTAATATATGCGAAGGATCAAGAACATACTTCGCAAAAAGGGAGGAAAAATGGAAAAACAATGGATCCAGTCCATCACTAGCTGGTAAGGCAAGTCTTATAAGCTACTTGACCCACTTTACTCAAGACGCATATGGACCGGCATATCTAGGGGCAAGCTCCCTTTTTTTCAAACATCATAACCCCTATAAAGAGATATTCCCAAACTTGTCTCCTCTTGGACTCTATTCCTTTCTTTCGGGTATGCATCGATCTTCTGGCTGTCTTGGGTCGATTTCATTCTCTCGTGGAAAATTTAATATTCTATCATTTTTTGTGTCATGGGTCTGGACAGAAGCTTAGTTAATGCATCTTTCTCCTATTCATCCAATGTAAGGAAGATCTACATCTTTCTTCCATACAAAAGCTTCATATGGTGCCATTTAAGGTTGCTTGATAAATGTTATAAGCGAATGCAACGAGAGGGGAGAATGTCACACTAATTCAATTGTGATCATATAGCAGGCCCGACATATCCTCCAATATTTGATTTGTTCTTTTGTCTGTCCATCGTCTTGTAGGATGATAGGCTGTGCTGAAATTAAGCTAGTACCCAAGGCCTTGTGCATGCTACTCCAGAATTTACGACAAAAATTACATCCTTGTTGAGACAATACTCCTAGGTACTCCATGTAATCTCCTATTTCTGGGACAATAATCATGCCTAGCTGATCAAAGAGATATTGTCTGTAACTAGAATGAAATGGGCAGATTTAGTTCAATCCTATCTACAACCACCCCAAATGGCATTATAACCCCTTTTGCACTCTAGGAAGACTTAAAGAAATCTATAGAAAGATCTTCCTTCCACAAAGGAATACAAGGGGCTTGAAACAAGCCTGAAGGCGCTGAGTTCGATTTAACCTGCTGACACACCAGGATCTGGTAAATACCTCAGTTACCATACTTTTTTCCTTTTTTTTAACACATAGCCTACCAATAGCTCTCCTCAAATCCTGAGACATACTTTAACTCCCTGGATGAGCAGGGTAAAGAGTACTATGTGCTTCCTCAAAAATCTTCTTTCTTAGCTCAATATCCTGAGGAACAACAATAGATCTCTAAATTTCAGGATCCATTCACCCCTTGTGATCTGATTCTCTGCCATCTTTCAACTGTTGCTCAATTCCTTAATAAACCCATCATTATTTGTTTTTCTCTAATTTCCCTAACAACTTAGACTGAACTTTCAATTGGTGGATAATTTCCCAATCTCCAAATCATCCCCTATTTCATTATTCTCTTGTTGCAAGTTGTTTCTGAAAAGTTAATTGAGATAAAGAGACTTTCCTGCTGAGGGGCATCTGCAACTACATTAGTTCCCTGCGATACTAATATCCCATCACGTCCTCACCAGCTCAAGCACATCTTCTCTACTTCATATCAATTCTTTCGGGTGAAAAACAGTATTTAAATTTTGTGATATGTGCAAAACTTACATTTACCCCAAAGATAAGTCTCAAATCTTCAAAGCAAAAACGCAAATGCTAATCAAAGATTCATGCGTGGGGTACCTCTTTCATAGTCTTAGCTTGATGAGAGGTATAAGACAATCACCTTACCTTTTGCTCAATACGCCACCAAAACAATTATAAGAGGCATCAATGTAAATATCATAAGCACTCCATCCTCTGGAAGGGTTATAAACAGGAGCAGTAGGTAATCTCTTTCATCTTGGAAACGCTTCTCAGAGGCTTCAGCCAGCTAAACGGGGCTTTTTTTTGTCAGAGCTGTGAGTGGAGAAGCTATTAGCAAAGCCTTTCCACAAATTCCTGTCAATCCTGCTAAACCAAGAAAAATTCTAATTCTTCTAATAGGATTTGGTCTTGGCCATTCAATCACGGCTCAATCTTACTTAGGGTCTCCACTGAAATACCTGTTTGTGAAACAACATGTCCAAGAATGTTACTTTGACCAACCAAACTCAGATTTGTGAGAACTTAGCATATAACTGTTTCTCCCTTGTCTTGTAGCACAAATCTCAAATGCTCTTCTGATCTCCCTTTGTTTTGGGAATAGACTAGGATATAATTCTAAAAAAAGTACTAGAAATTTAGATAGACAATCATGGAAAAATCCTATTCATTCAAATGCCATAACAACGCTAGTGCATGAGGCAATCCCAATGGCATCACTATAAATTCATAATGCCCTATTGTTTGAATGCAGTATTGGGGAATATCCTTGTCAGCAACCCTCACTGGATGGTAGCTTGACGGAAGATCAATCTTGGAAAACACAGAAGCTCCCTTAGTGATCAAGCAAGTCTCAATTCTTGGCAATGGATAAGTGTTTCACTGTCACTTTATGAGCTCCCTGTAATCAAACACTCTACACGAACCATCTTGTCTTGACATAAATAGGAGCTCCACATAGGAGAATGATATGGGATGAATGAAACCTTTATCTAAACCTTCCTGAGCGCTTCTTTACTCTTGTAACTTGCTAGAGCCATTCTATACGGGAGCTTTAGATATTGGTGGCGTACCAGGAGATAATGAGCTAGGTACCTACAACCTCCTTATCATCTTCATTGCCTTCCCTGCACTTATCATCAGGCGGGTAGATGACCTTCCCCACAGGTGAAATGTTCTCCAGCATCGAAGTTAACAACTGGCCTTCTTCTTCTGACAATCTATCAATACTCCATATTTGCTCAGGAAGTACATCCCGAAATCTATCAAAATCAGCATATCCAAAACAATAAAACACATTCAACTCATGCTAATCAATCACTATATTTCCCCCATCAACAACTTATCAGCAGCAAAATAATTCTCCCATTTAGGCATCTCCAAATTTACTAGCAGTCCACGTACAAGGCTCTAAAACTAGATCGTTTATAATACCATTATGAGATAAAGAATGGGTGCCCCAGACCGAATCAATCAGTACATTAAAGAGGTAGGTGGAATTGTAACTGACCAGTAACTGCAGATGGATGGCTTCAGCGCTTTTGAGCCATTGAGTAAACGCAGACAGTCGAACCTGCCAACATATCTGAAGGGAAGTAGCTTGAGTAACTGTACAGTACTTTGCCATGTGGTCCCGGTTGTTTTTGTTTACATTTGAACACACATTGGTCCCTAATAGACATTCCTAGTATGCGGCCTCCCACAGTTTGGAAAATGGGGAAGATTATTCTTCTCGTGTGGTTGTAGAGTTCTCTTATTCTTGCCAACCTTCGTTTGAATCTTGCTGAAATTTTTTTACCTTTATCGTCGGGGCTTGAGTGGATTCCCAACTTTAGCTTTCTAAACTACGGTCCTGGCCTGAACTAGAATACCAATCACAACTTGGGGTTCCTCCATCCCTCGCTTATTCACCTCAATCTTGCTCTAAGGCCCATTCCAAGGGCCTCACTATAAGTCTTGGTAGGGATGACCACGCTAATACACATCGGGCAATTTTTGGTGCAAAATCCATTAATAAATATCTTAACCGCACTGTTGAGTACTCACCATAGTAGGAGCAAAACGGGGGAAGGAGTTGACACAGTGTAGCATACTCGTTAACGTCATATACCTTGCTTCAATTCTGTGAAACTCTGAAGCTTACGGATTAACATGTCCGCTGACCTATTATACTTCAAATAGCCTTTTATGTCATTCATAGAAGACGCACTCTGTCCATAGGTATGCTCCATAGCTTCCACCATAACCGGCATCGCTCTCAAAACAAGGGGATAGGGTAAGCATAGGGCTTTTCCGGGTCACTCATGGAGAAACCAGGCCAATTACTCGTTCGCGTCTCGAACCACCCTCTGGTCAAAGGGGTCATTGAAACACTGAACTCTGGGGGTTGGTGTTTTTGAGAAGATTAAGATTGGCTCCACTTGTACAGAAGGTTGTAGACCATCGGCAATAACTGGTTCGGTACTGGAGGTGGAATTGGTATTTGGAAGTGAGGATGAACTTGGAGCTGAGGGATGTATGTTCACTTGGTTACTTATACTCTCGGGATAACCCTCCTAAAGGCTCTCAGTAAAGCATGCCGAATCATCCTGTTGATTGTAGCCTCTACAAAACGAGCATTTGGGCAGACGTAGATGGTCCCACTATCGGGGGCACAATGGTAGTCGGTGCTAACTGGTCCCTAGTGCCTGATCATTAATATTCTCCTCGCCCCCTCCTAGTAAACATTTCGTGGAAGGCCTCGTAGCCCACCCTTACTCACACAATTTCAATCAATATTAGCAATCTTTCATAACAATTAAAGAAAATATTACCGCAATCGGCTGGAGAGAGTATCGTGGGGCGCATGAGGAATGGTACGTCCATTAATTACAACACCATTTGCATCATTCAATTAAATAGGACAAATAACTATTACAATTCAACAAAACATCCATTCGAACACAAAATCGTACTCTGATACCAAATGTAAAAACCCCTCCCAAGCAAGCGTATTCCTAAGTATCACTAGCCATTGGAACCTAGAAAACGTCTCCGAGGAAAGAAGGGTATTTTACAATCCTATTTAAAGAATAAACTGTAGTTAAAAATATATCTATTTTTATTTAATAACCTTTTATATTCTAAACTATATAAGTTCATTGTACAAGTCAAAAATATAGTTCTTTCTTGGAGGACATTATGAAATCCATAGTAGTGCTACGAGGAATCATACCACACTGTACAAAATGTACGAGCAATTTGAGTCTTTGATTACACAAAACATATATACTCAGAATAATTCATGACATATACGGCATATGAGATATAAAACATAAGTACTACACTAAATACTAGCAAAACCATTCAAAAGTCATAATTAAAAACATCCCTTCCTGTCATAGAAGTCCCTCGGAATCCTCTCCCAGCTCTTCATGCTTAATCCTACTGCAAAAACATTTTAAAAACATTCGTGGGGAGAAGCGGCTAATCGGTCAGTAAGGAATATTGCCATTTATTAAAATAGTAAGGTCATATAATCATTATACAAGTGCTAGTACTAGGACCTTACATACTTACAAAAATATGCCTTCATTCTTTACACATAAAAACAAGTTCATAAAAACATACATTACACTTTGGACGTTTCTCAATAAACATAAGTATAACATAATTTCCATACCTAATATAACAGAGAACAGAATAGGACTTATGAAATCTTCATGTAAATGGAATTTTATTCTTTTGCGTTATACTGAGGGTTTCATTAGTCTTGGGTATCCGATCGGATTCATTTAAACCATTACCTTGTCTTGGTCGTCAGCACTAAGGACTCATGGAATCCTCTTTAACATTCATAAATTTTTCTAAATGACAACTAAATAAAGCTATATGCATTACCATTATGAATGCAAATAATGGACTGAACATTTTTTTGTGCACAGCCAAATCATACTAATTCTCCTACTAAACTTTTAAGTAATTCATTCAATTTCTCTACATACAAGGAATTTCGTAGTACGATATTCAGGGGTTATTGAATTAGAAACAAGGGGAATTTCCAATTAAGAAGGTGGAGGTGATGCCATACAGTTCGGTCGACCTGTTCAAGCGTAATTTTCCAGTATCTTCAAATGCGAATTTATTTGTGGCTAAAAAAAATAAAAGTTTAGGTCTGTTTCTCAAATTTTTAACACTTCAAGATCAACTCAATCGGAATTCTCTAATTTCAGTTATGACTGATTCACAAAGTGAAGCATGTACAGTATAGTAGCAAAAAAAGCCAAAGCCGAATTCTAGTAATTTTAACCATGTCACCTTCATGTTGTCACATCATATCATTTTCCATATAATTCTTTAGTATAAAAGGCATAAAACCTACCGTTTTACAAGAACCAAAAAGTGCAAACATCGTCCAAACTACAAACTCTCTTAATGGCATCATATCTCCACATGCCAACAATACACAATCAAACACCCATTTAAAACAATCATCACCAAAACATAGCATCACACTCATATAACATCAAAAAGTAAGTTTAATAAACCCTAGGTGTTATACATTTATCATAAGGGAGATTTTTTCCTATACCTTAGTGTACAAAGCACAAGGACAAGCTCATTAGCTACAAAGGTTCACCCTTTTACTATACACGTAACCACTTATGAAATTTCTCTTTTAACTAAAAGCTCAGAACAACTAGGGTTTGAAACTCACCTTTAAACTCTGAAATTGAAGTTCTTTATGTGTAGATGGTGATCTCTTTGAAAACCACCTTGAAATCCTTATTGAAAATTTGAGAAATAAAATGCTTGAATTAGTGGGGCTTTTATGGTGGATTTGAGGAGATGAAGAAGAAAGATGATGACTTGGAGGGTGTAAAAAGGCCGGACTCCTCTCACTAAAATCTGGAAATACTATTCAAATTGTTATTCTAATGGCTTGGTCAATAAACGGTAGATATAAGGGGTCAAATTTGGCATAAATTTTTCATATCAAGGCTATTGTGTCAGTTCTACCACAACATTAACGATAAGCACTCATTTATGCCATTGACTTCTGGTTACAAACACTTAAACAATTAAGTAAGCCCAGTAGGGTATAATGACTAACTTACCCTAATGTACGTTTATGGATACGAGTACATATGGATTTGTATAAAAAAGACATTATACCCTTGGTTACCGTTTACGCATTTAACAAATCAATCAACTTTATGACATTCTCCAGTATTTCTCTTACAATGACATCACAGCCTTACACTAAGAATGGTCCACATCTCGAAATACATGTAAATTGGAACAATTTTACCTTCCATTCAAAAAAAGAAAAAATTACTGGAAAAGTAAATCTTCATACTTAAGGCATTGGTAATAATAAACGCGGGGTTTACATTTACGTTTATATTAAATTAGAAATCTGCAAAAAATTAATCATGAATTTAGAAAACATACACGTTTGGAGGCGCTCCAAATTTTCAATGACGTTTTTGCTACCGACCAAGTGTAGGATCGAAACCCACGTAGTCCACACGAAGACAATCACAAAGAACTAGGAGGGATTTGCTCGATCCTCCTAGCTTAAGATTAAAGAAGAAAAATCAAATGAATGATTTGGGCAAAAGAATATGCCGTTGTGAGGAGAGTTTTGGGCTGTGGTAGTTGCTCTTTAAAATGAAAAGGAACTAATGAGAAAAAATCACCTTTCTTTCAATTAACACTTTTCTTTTATAGTGTATTTTAATGCCCTATTCCCATATGGAATAGGCTTGGGCTCCAACCCAAACACCCCATGGTACCAAACACCCAATTAGATATTATTTTATTCATCATATCTCCGTAAAACTCAATTAATATATTTAATCTATATATTAACATTTAACAAATGATGATTAATTAAATATATGCGAACACATATTTAAACGAATTCTATTTAATTTTCTAATAAATTAAATAAAGGCTACGACCTCAGCAAATTTAATTCACTGTGAAATACCAAAATACCCTTTCCCTAAAAAGACGAAAACAGCCTTCTTTTTCCTGAGTCTTAAATTTCTTATGTGTGTGACCCATAGGCTCCTCATCATACGGCAGTGTACAGTATCGCGATTAACACAATTAATCGTCTCACTATACACAGCCAAGATTGGCCCTACAAGGCATCAGGCCAAGATAGATTCGGATTCTAGCCAAAGTAGTTGGTCACGATATGGTACCGCAACGAGCTTTCATGCATACGTTATCTCGACGAGACAAAGGCATAGAAATAGTGTCAACCTTCGGTTATTCGATATTATGTATAGTTTGGACCAATGACTGTATTATAAACTAGATAGAGCCACACTCATCCACTGTGGCTACAGTTTAGTGTCATTGCACATATATGAATGCGCCATGAGATAACTTCTCCAGTACCGGAGTGATGAATCCTCTTATCCACCATAGTCTTGATACACTCCTAGATACAGCCAATCACCACCGTATTGAAGCTCTGAATGAACTGCGTTAGGCTAGTGTCAAACTGCACCAATCGTGCACAAGGCCTCCGTGATCTCAAGTCTAAATCAAATGCACCACCATCTGTGAGAGATTTTTCCATAGGACCCTGGGTTACCACCATATGGAATCCTCTGGTGGGTCGGTCGTGAAGCTTGTGGTGTATTCGCCTACAGCAAACCCATGTGTTGCACCAGGTGTCACAAAACAACCTTGACAAGTGAGATAGTCACTGCCTTTGACAGGGTCTTCAAACACTATGATAGCCTTACGTATTATCTGTGCCCTTACTGAATAACTAGGCTACAGACTTTCTAAATGGCCACCAATGTGCTCATAGGGTTTCTCTATCAAGATTTGAAACACTTGATACCCTCGTCATGGTTCTCCATTCTAAGACATATATCATACATATTGAATAATAATGATTTAGCGATATAGAATAAAATGCCTTTTTATGATTAATGAACATTATTACAAAGAGTAATTCTACATAATTGATGCTCTAGGGCATCTACTCTAACAATATCCACTTGCACTATAGCAATCATTCATGTATTTAATACCAAATGATCTCAAGTGTCTTCGCTCTGCTGCGACAAGGCTACAGGATCTGAGATTTCGTCAGTATGCACTTTACTAATCTGCAAGTCTTCCTTCAACTATCTCTTTGATGAGATGGAATCGTCGAGTATGTGTGGACTTCTGATGAGACTGGCTTCCTGCTTGAGCAATTGCTCATTTTGTCACACTAGATGTCTATAGGATCGACAATCTGGGAACCACACCAAGTTCAGTAATGAACTTCTTAATCAGATGCCTCTTGCCTTTGACAATACAAATATATCTCATTTGTAGGCGCTACAGTGCTTTGCTTGGAGCTTTTCCAGCTCACTGCACCGCCATTGAGACAAATACAAACCCTTTTGAGATCGATAATCTCTTTGTCAGTTTGGAAACTAGCATCACTGTATCCTTACATGAGCTCCTCTTCCTCCATAAACCAAAAACATATCCTAGTCTCTTCACAGTACTTAGAATATTCTTGATAGCCATCCATGACGCTCACCTGATCCGATGATATTACTACTAAGTGCTCAAGCAAATAGACATCAATCGAGTAATAACTGGCATACATGATGGATCCAATTGTTGATGCATATGGGATCTCTTCATCCTATCTCCTCATCTGTGTTTAGGACACAATCCTTAGAGAGATAAACACCATGTGACATCGGAAGAAATCCTTCTTGGATTTTCCATACTGAATTTTTAGTACTTTGTCAATATATGCACTCTGACTTAAGCCAAGCAACCTACGCGCGTCTATACGATCGATAAGATGTAGGCTGTTCCCCTAAGTCCTTCATGGAAGCACTGGATAACAAGTCTTTACCATGCAAGTTTGGTATATCATTCCAATCAGAAGTATGTCATCATACAACATCTAGGAATACTATTGCGCTCCACTCACTTTTCTTGTAAACAAGGACTCACTTCTTCTTGAGAAAACAATTCTTTACAGCTTTATCAAAACGAATGTTCCAGCTCCTTGAAGTTGCTTGAGTCCATAAATGGATCTCTGCAACTGCATACTTATTACCTTGCTATCAAGAAGAAACCATCAGGTTGTGTCATAACACATCCTCCTAAGGTTTGTTCAGGAAAGCAGTTTTGACACCATTGCCAAATTCATAGTCATGATATGCGAATTGCAAGCATAATCCGACGAATTTAATCATGGCAACGGCAAAAAGGTTTCTTCATATCAAGCCATGAATTGTTTGAAACCTTTGGCAACCAGTCGTGCTTTAAGTAGCACCTTGCCATCCATGTCAGTTTCTTCTTGAAGACCCATTTACACCCTATTGGTTTTACCCCTTAAGTGGTTCCACCAAGACCACATTTTGGTAATGGAGTCCATCTCGATTTCATGCTCAAGCCATTTAAGTACAATCTGATCCAATATAGCTCTAGTTCTAGGTTGCATCGTTTTGGTAGACTAGTAATACCATGTTGAGTCACGAGATAACCATATCTCTCGGGCTCATGGCGTACTTTTCCAGTACGTAGCTTTGTGCTACCTGAGGGGTTCACTTTGATCCACAGTTGTGGAGTAACCTCTATTTGCCAACCACTTCCGTGGCACATCATCTCCTTTCGTTATAATCTTTGGTTCTAGAACTTCATCGAGTTCTACTTTCTCCCCTAGTACTTCTTAGAAAATATTCCTTTTCTAGAAAGACACCAGATGACAACAAAAATTTTGCCTCTTCTGGGTGGTAGAAGTAGTACCTTTGGTCTCTGGATACCCCACAATATACATTTAAGGATTTTGGCCCAGCTGGTTCGAAGTCAATTTATTAACAAAAGCTTGCAACCCCAATCCTTAGATAAGACAAGTTGGGCTTTCGCCCACTCATAGCTCATATGGAGTCTATCTACAGATTTGATGGCACACGGTTCAAAACTGAGTGCAGTTTTAGGGCATAACCCCAGAACGATGCAGGTAAATCATAAAACTCATCTGACCTAACCATGTCAAGTAAGGTCCTGTTCCTCCTTTCTGACACTCATTGTGTTGGGTGTATAGAGAGGGTGAGTTGATGCTATCCACATTCCTTCAGGTACTCTGAAAACCCTAAGACTTAGTATTCACCCTCTCGATCCACTGAAGAGCTTTAAACTTTTGCCCAAGAGATTTTACCAGTTCTGAATTCTTGAATTTATCAAAGGTTCAGATTTATGTCCATGAGGTAGACATAACATATCTACTAAAATCATCAGATAAATGTGGGAAGTATAATATCGACCTCTGCGCAACTGTTAGTGGACCACATACTATTGGAGAGGTGCCCTAGAGCCAATCAATTATTGTGGAATTGACTTTGTAATGATGTTCATAATCAATAAAAGGCATTTATTCTATATCGGTAAATCATTATTATTCAATATGTATTAGAATGTCCTTAGAATGGTAGAACCCTGACGAAGGTATCAAGTGTTTCAAATCTTGATAGTGAGAACCCTATGAGCACATATGGTGGCCATTCTAGAAACGTCCGTAGCCCTAATTATTATGAAGTAAGGGCACAGATAATATGGTAAGGCTATCATAGTGTTGACAACCCTGTCGAAAGGCAGTGACTGATCTCACTTGTAAGGTTGTTGTGTGACAACCTGGTGGCAAACATGGGGTTGATTAGGCGAATACACCGTACAAGTCACTGGACTACCACCAGAGGATTCCATATGGATGGTAACTCCAGTGTCTATGGAACAAATCCTCTAACAATGGTGGGTACATGTGATCTTAGACTTGAGATCACGAAGCCTTGTGCAGATTGGCAGTTTACATAGCTAACCAGTTCTATTAGAGCTGTCAATAGGTGGTGATTGGCTGCATCAAGAGGTGTATCAAGACTTGGTGGATTGACAGAGGATTCATCACTCACGGTATAGGAGAAAGTTATCTCAGCGCAATTCAGTATATGGCAATGATACTAAACTGTGGCCACATGGGATTGAGTTGTTGCTCTATCTGAATTATAATACAGTCATTGGTCCAGAAACTAAATAAAATAAATCGAGAGTAACCGAAGGTTGAACTATTTCTAGCCGTCATCTTCGGATAACGTACATGAAAGATCGAATGTACGGTAACCATCTGACAGGTAGGCTTTGCTGAATCTGAATCTATCGGTGGCCATGATGCCTTGCTATGGGCCATCTTGGTCGGGTATTAGTGAGAAATTAATTGGTGTTAATCGCGATATATACATTCCGGTATGAGAGGAGCCTATGGGTCACACACATGAAGAAATTTAAGAGCCAGGAAGAAAGAAGGGGTTTCTCTCTTTTGGGCAAAGGGTATTTGGTAATTTCACGGCAATTAAATTTGCTGAGGTGTAGCTTTATTTAATTTTGTTGGAAAATAAATAAGTGAAATTACGTTTAATATGTGTTCGATATATTAAAATATTATCATTATTGTTAAATGTTAATATATATTAATATATATTAATATATATTAATGATTTAATTGAGATGATGAAATAAATAAAATATCTAATTGGGAGTGTTTGTAAAATGGGGTGTTTGGGTTGGAGCCCAAGCCTATTCCATATGGGAATAGGGCATTAAAATAACACTATAAAAGAAAAGTGGTAATTGAAAAAAGAGAGATTTTTTTCATTGTTCATTTTCTCTTTGAAAAGCAAGGAAACACAAGCCCATTTTCTTCTCCCACGGCAAATTCATTCGCCCAAAATCAATTCATTTGATTTTCTCTTAATCTTAAAGCTAAGGAGATTTGGCAAATCCCTCCTAGTTCTTTGTGATTGTCTTGTGTGACTACGTCGGTTCGTCTACACTTGGATCAGTAGCAAAAAAGTTCAAAGACAAATTTGGGAGCCTCCAAACGTGATGTTTTTCTAAACTCATGATTAATATTTCTGCAGATTTTATTATGATAAAAATGTAAAATATACCCTTGATCTTGGCTCTTGGGAACGATCCTTGTTATTATGATTTGTTTTTTCGCCCTATATGGACCGTTTTTAACAGTTGTATCGAGCCGGGTACCAAATTTTATAGTTTTTATGTGGATGGTGTTGATAACATGTATTTGATGATATATGTTGCCTTATAGAATCTGCCTTAAATCGGCCTTAAAGCTGTTTGAGAAATTATTAATGATTAATTTAATTTGTTGATGATTGCCAGTTTGGTGATATTGGTGATGGATTTTTGGTTGAAATCATGTGTATGATTGATTGAAAATCGTTTTAAGTGTATATGGTTACTGTATGAAAATACGGAGCTACAGATCTGGTGTACGCTCGCGCAGTATACCATCCCGCACGAGCTTACTCCCGCACGACTGTCCGAACGTGTGTCGAAACCAGTGCTCCCGGGCAATTTAAACCATCGTGCGGGCAAACGTACGTTGAGATGAACTCAGTAATAGTGCCACGTTGCACGATCTAACTCATCACGCCACGAGCGCACTTTCGAGTGTCGAAGGGGCCGCTTGTAAATTTCAAAACTTTTGACCAAACAAGATCTCAAAGTTAGGGGGTAATTGTAAATTAACCCAAAATCTCAAAAATTGATTGTTTTTGAAATGTATGTTTTGTATGTTTGTATATGCATGGTGACCTACAATGAGCCTTAGACTAAGGTGAATGTTTTAAATAATTTTGGGTATGTATGGTTGTATAATTTATAAAATAGGGTGCGTGTCCTCCTTTCTCTTTCTCGATGTACATCTCTTCTCATCTCATTCCCCTCGAAGTAAATGAGGGTTCTAAATTTATTGATAAAGAATGTATAATATTTTATTGTAAATAGAATAATTTTGTAATGTACTTGAAGACTGAGCAAAGGTCAAGGCAACCATACTTAGACTCAAGATGTTTATTACAGACCCTAGGTGACCCACCGATTCCTTAGGCTCGAGGAAATCGGTTTTAGTTGGGCCATGTACCGGACGTTTTAATATTTGTTTAGAATGCATGCTAAGGTTGAATGTTGAATAACATGCCAAACAATGTCATTCTAACAAAGATATAATTTGGTGAGACATTACGAACAAAACCCTCAATTAAAGTATATTAAATCACGTAAGCCTTCCATACCATGGTTTTAATCAAACCACTGTCCCGTCGTCGAAACCTTGTTCGCCAAAGCGAAGGGTACACTTTACCAGTGGGAGGTTAAAATGCATTAGAGTTTTCTTAATGGTGATGGGTGACTAAAATGACGTTTTGCTTGTCGCCAAAGCGAAGGTTGATAAAACACAGTCATAGGCATAGTAGAGCAGTACACATATTGTGGTACAGTGGTATATGTAGTGTCCATCTACTGAACTAGAATCACACTTGAGGACGATGGCTTAGGACCATTGGATTGTGTGATGGCTTGTTGGCTTTTTCACTTCGAGGTTGATAGTAGGAGCTATAACTAGGTGCATTAAGTTTGTGCTACCAATCAACCATTTGGGTTGTTCGCCAAAGGAGAGGTTTGAAATGGGAGGAGGGATCTTGGCACTAGGGAAGTCACGACTTTCCGAGTAATGGTGAGGGCTATTGACTTGAGTAAAATAGTGGAGCATGTTTATGAAAGAGCATATAAACAATAATAATGAACTGGTAATAATGGTTACTTTTCTGCATTGTAGATTCATTAAAATTGAGCAAAAATGAAACCACAGAATTAACTAACAAATCATCGAACTGGGAGAAAAATGGAATGGTGAAAATTGGTGACTGGTATAGAAGTAAATAATATACTAGTCAAGTGATAGATTACACCTATTGAGCAAGCTCTATCATCAAAGCCTACTGATAGTTCTACCATGAGATAGAGTATGATATGTGCATCATATGGCACCATATACGTCGACAACAGTGCCAGAAAAATGGATTTAGCTTCATTCTTCAGTTTTCTAAAGAAATGAGAAGATATGAGTGTTCGTTGTATTAGATGTAGATGGAAGAGGGTACCAAAATTGGCACCATATACTCAAGTGGGACCGAGTATATGAACAAGTGAGATTGGGGATGTAGACTAATGAAGGTTTAATGATAAACCTAGTATTTACAGTCTTGCCAAATTATTCTCAATTGTCTTGACTTCATTGAGGAAGATAAGAAGATAACCTTTCGAGCTTTGGATTTGTTAAAGGCTACTGAGTCAGGCATGAGAATGTCAAGAAACATTGAAGTTGGTTGAACCAGCTCAAGTGAAAAGGAAAAGGCTCATAAGTCAATGGAAGAACTTTGCAAAAAGGAAAGGCTTTGTCCCACTGTGGGAATCCCAACCACTGGAGAGAAACATTGCAAGGCTTCCTAGCAAAAGGAAGAAGAATGTACCTTCGTCAGTACGTGTTTGAGATTAACTCTCTATAAACATCTAGTTGACACAAGATGTGGTTCTCACATTTGATTAATGTGTAGGAACTACGGTAGAGTAGATTGCTTGCGAGGGAGAGGTGGACCTACCAATTGGAAATGAACGAGTCGTGCTGTGCATTTGCGTAGGATCTTATGTTTATTGCCGATGGACATTGTTCTTAACTTGTGGATTATTATGGTTTTCTTCAGTTTCTAGAAATTATATTCTGTGTCCACATAGGAAATGAGAATATTAGTTTACTAATGGATTATTGTCCTTGGTATAAATAATATTCTTTATGGAATTGTTTCATAAAATATGTTCTTAAGAAAGACAACAAGGATAATCTAAAATGACAACTATGCCAACTTTGGCAAGTTGAGCTAAACATACCTTAAAGAATGGGATAGATCACAACTCACCCTCCTTATACACCCCAACACAAAGGAGTGTCAAAAAGGAGGAACAGGACCTACTTGACATGGTTAGGTCCATGATAGTTCAGTGCTTACTGCATCGTTCAGGGTTATGCCTAGAAACTAACCAGTTTTGAACCGTGTGCCGTCAAAGTTTATAGATAAGACTCATATGAGTATGGAGTGGGCGAAACCCAACTTGTCTTATCTGAGGATTTGGGGTTGCGAAGCTTATGTAAGAAATTGACTTCAAACAATTGGGCCCAAAATCTTGTAAATGTATATTGTGGGGTATCCAAAAGAGACCAAAGATACTACTTCTACCAGAAGAGCGCAAAAATTTTGTTGCTCGATCTGTTCTTCTAGAAAAGAATATTTTCTAAGATGTACTAGTGGGAGAAAAGTAGAACTCGATGAAGTTCTAGAACCACAAGATATACTAGTAGAAGGACGGGATGATATGCCACAGGAAATGGTGTGAGCATCATGAGGAGGTTACTCACAACTTGTGGATCAAAACCAACTAAGTAGTAGGAGCTACGTAGATCTAAGAGAGTACGCCATGAGCCCAGAGATACGGGTATCTCGTGCTCAACATGGTGACGTACAGTATCCAAGACGATGAACCGGAACCTACGAAGAGCTATATCAGTCCAGATTCCATTAAATGGCTTGGATCCATGAAACTGAATGGACTCCATGTACTAGAACCAAGTGGGTCTTGTGGAACCACTGAAGGGTAAAACCATAGGGGTGTAAATGGGTCTTCAAGAAAGACTGACAGGATGGCAAATGCATACTTATAAAGAAGACTGGTTGCCAAGGTTTCAAACAAATTCATGGCATTGACTATGAAGAAACCTTTTCGCGCGTTGCCATGATTAAATCCATCCGGATTTGCTTGCAATTGCTGCATATCATGACTTGAGATTTGGAAATGGATGTCAAAACTATTTTTCTTGACGGAAAACCTTGAGAAGTGTATAGACACAACCTGATGGTTCGTTTTGATAGTCAAGCTAATAAGGTATGCAAGTTGCAGAGATCCATTTATGACTCAAGCAACTTCAAGGAGCTGGAAATTTGTTTTGATGAAGCTTAAAGAATTCGGTTTTATAAGAAGAAGATGAGCCCTGTGTTTACAAGAAAGTGAGTGGAGCTTAGTAGTATTCCTGTGTTTATGTCAAGAAATACTTCTGATGCGGAGAGATATACCAATTGCAGTTGGTAAGACCTTGGTTACAACGTGCTTCTCCAGAAGGACTTAGGGGAACAACCTATATCTTTGGAATAAGATTATTGTGATAGATCGTGTAGGTTGCTCAAACTAAGTCAAGTAATAGAACAGGTACTGAACACATACAGTATAGAAAAATGCAGAAGGGATTTCTTCTGATGGATATGGTGTTCTATCTCTGTAAGGATATGTGTCCTTAACCACATAATGAGACGAGAGACATGAAGAGGATGCCACAGTTCAGCAAGGATCTATCGGTATGCTCATGATTGATATTCTAATGTGCATTTCAACCCTTGTAGTGGGATTCAAATCAGGCTCAATCGAGAAGATGTTATGTACTTAGCACTGGAGGTCTTATGTGCAGTCAGCACATAGTAGAAGATAGTCAACCTAAATCCAAGTGAATGACAATCGGAATGAGTGTCAATGGACATTCTAAGTACTTGAAAAAGGCTTAAGAATATATTATTTCTTCTTGGATTATGGAGGAAGATGAGCTCACTGTAAGAAAACAGTGATGCTATTTCCAAACGGGAAGGGAAAAGAATGATTATAGTCACAATTTGGGATTACACAATTTTGTCTCAATGGAACTGCAGTGGTGGAAGAGGCCAACTCAGTATACTGCATGTGAATTCTACCAATTTGTGCTAGAGGTATCACATTTTTAATGCTACTGTGTAGCAGTTTAGAATCAAGAAGTGCATACTGAACTTTGAATTGTGTGATTTCAAGCATTGCAATATCAGTTATAGTTGACTGCCAATATACAATGGAGCCCATTGGTTGTGCTGAGGAATCACGGTATCCTCAGTAACCAAAACACTTACTTAGTTGATTCAATTAATCTGAATGGTCAATAAGAAAGGGAATGTGAGATTTGTAGAATACCTACGAACCCACTATTAAGTGTTATTCTAGCAGATCATGATGGGGCACTTGGGTCATTCATGTTGAGTGCATGAATGATGGCTATAGTGCAAGTGGGAAATTGGTAGGATTAGAGTGCAAAGGGAGACAATCAATTATTGTGGAATGGACTCTTTGTAATTAATGTTCATTAATCAATAAACAGACATTTTGATTTTATATCGCGGTAAATCATTATTATTGCAATATGGATGATATATGTCCTGTTAGAATGGTAGAACCAGAATGAGGGGTAATCAGTGTTTCAAATCTGATAGTGGAAACCAATAGCACATATGGTGGCCAGTTAGAACGTGTGTAGCTACAGTATATTCTGAAGTAAAGGCACAGATAATCCGGTTTAAGTCTATCACTATTGTTGAACGACCCTGTCGAAAGGCAGTGACTGATCTCACTTGTCAAGGTTGTTTGGTGACAACCTGGTGCAACACAGGGGTGCTTACTGTAGGCGAATACACAATAGCAAGTTTACTAGACTGACCCACCAGAGGATTCCATATGGATGGTAATCCCAGTGTCTATGGAACAAATCCTCTAACAAATGGTGGTACATGTGATCCTTAGACTTGAGATCACTAGAGCACCTTGTGCACCGATTGGTGCAGTTTGACACTAGCCTAACGCAATTCTATTCAGAGCTATCAATACGGCAGTGATTGGCTGCATCAAGGAGTGTATCAAGACTATGGTCGATTGACAGAGGATTCATCAGTCCTGGGTACGGGAGAAAGTTATCTCACGGCGCAATTCAGTATATGGCAATGACACTAAAACTGTGGCCATAGTGGGACTGAGTTGTTGGTCTATCTGAATTATAATACAGGTCATTGGTCCAGAAACTAAATAAATAATATCGAGAGTAACCGAAGGTTGACACTATTTCTATGCCTTTGTCTCATCGAGATAACGTACGATGAAAAGATCGAATTGTACGGTAACCATGTCATTGATAGCTAGTTGCTTTGCTGAATCTGAATCTATCGGGTGGCTATGATGTCTTGCTAGGGGCCAATCTTGGTCTGTGTATTAGTGAGACGATGAATTGGTGTTGATCGCGATACTATACACTACCAGTATGATGAGGAGACTATGGGCCACACATATAGAAGTTAATTTAAGAGCCAAGAAGAAAAAAGGGCATTTTCGTCTTTTGGGGTGAAAGGGTATTTTGGTAATTTTACAGTGCAATTAAATTTGCTGAGGTCGTAGCCTTTATTTAATTTGTTGGAAAATTAAAAAAGTGAAATTACGTTTAAATATGTGTTCGCATATATTTAAATATATTATCATTATTGTTAAATGTTAATATATATATATGTGTGTGTGTGTGTGTATATAGATATATATTAAATATATATTAAATGATTTTAATTGAGATAGTGATGAAATAAAATAAAATATCTAATTGGGAGTGTTTGGTAAAATGGGGTGTTTAGGTTGAAGCCCATGCCTATTTCATATGGGAATAGGGCATTAAAATAACACTATAAAAGAAAAGTGTTAATTGAAAAAAAAGAGAGATTTTTTTCATTAGTTCATTTTCTCTTTGAAAAGCAAGAAATACACAGCCCCATTTTCTTCTCCCACGGCAGAATTCATTCTTGCCCAAAATCAATTCATTTGATTTTCTTCTTTAAACTTAAAGCTAAGGAGGATTTGGCAAATTCCTCCTTAGTTCTTTGTGATTGTCTTCGTGTGGACTACGTCGGTTCGATCCTACACTTGGATCAGTAGCAAAAACGTTCAAAGACAAATTTGGAGGAGCCTCCAAACGTGCGTATGTTTTTCTAAACTCATGATTAATATTTCTGCAGATTCTTATTATGATAAAATTGTAAAATTATACCCTTGATCTTGGCTCTTTGGGAAAGATCCTTGTTATTATGATTTTTTTTTTCCGCTACATATATGGACCGTTTCCTAACACATACATCACTATGGATGATGCCTAATAGCTCAATAGCCCTTTCACCTTGTCCTGTGAAAGGAGACTTGGTCATCTTGCCTAACAGGCATGACTCGCATACCTCAAATGACTGAAAGTCAAAAGGGTCCAAAACTCCATCCCTTTGAAGTTTTGCAATGCGAGTCTTATTAACATGACACAATTTACTGTGCCAAAGATATGTTTGGTTTTGATCGCTATGTTTAGCTTTCTTGGTTTCAATATTGAGAATATCTTTATTGTTTAAATCAAGAACATATAATCCATTATATAACCTTGCAATTCCAAATAGAATACCATTCAAACTAAAGGATAACAATCCATTAGATATCTCAAAATGATACCCTATATTATCTAAAGTGGATACTAAAATAATATTTCTAGAAATAGAAGGTACGTGATAATAGTTATGTAGTTCCAATAAACAGTAAGTCCCTACAGCCAATGCAGCCACATGTGCTCCATTTCCAACTAGTAGGTCCACCTCTCCCTTGGCGAGCACTTAACCACTTAACTCTGCCTTAGTCTTTGTACATCAGTACAAATGTGAGTACCACATCTTGTGTCAATGACCCAAGATGTTGAGAGAGAGAAATTAATCTCAATCATAAAAATACCTGAAGTCGTAGCCTCTGACTTCTTCTTGCTTGCGAGGAAAGCCTTGCAGTGTTTCCTCCAGTGGCTAGGCTTGCCACAAAAGAAGCAGACTACCTTGCCCTTCCCTATGCCACTTTCAGGCCCAAGAGCAACCTATCTTTTGGGCTTGGGCTTGGGCTTGGGTTTGGCCTTGGCCTTAACCTTACTATTACCCTTTGCTTTACTGGCAGCAACCAGTAAAATAGGCTTGGACTTTTTCAAGTCCTGTTCTGCAGTCCTCAGCATGTTCAAAAGTTCTAACAAGGTTTTCTCTATTGTGTTCATATTGAAATTCATTATGAACGGAGCATAAGAGTCAGGCAAGGATTGCAGAATTAAATCCATTTGTAATTCTACATCTAAGCCACATCCCAAAGTCTCAAGCCTCTCTATGTGCTCGATCATCTTGAGCACATGAGGACTAACTTAGGCTCCCTCAGTTAGACGACTCTCAAACAATGCTTTCGACACCTTGTACCTCTCTTGTCGAGCATTTGTTTGGAAAAGCTCCTTGAGGTGTAGAATAATGGAAGAAGCATCCATATTCTCATGTTGCTTTTGTAGCATATGTGTCATCGATGCTAACATCAAGCATTGAACACTATAAACATCATCAAGGAACTTTTCATAAGTATCCTTAACTTCCTGAGTGGCATCAGGGTCAGGCTCAGCCATGTATGGCTTTTCAAAGATATACAATTTCTTTTCTGACTTGAGTATAATCCGAAGATTACGATACTAGTATGAGAAGTTGGATCCATGTAACTTGTTTTCTTTCTCGATTATCGGTCGCAGGTTAATAATGCTCATTTTGGTGAATCTACAATTGCAGAAAAATAAAGTCATTATAAAGTTCATTATTATTTAATATGGTCTTTTATTAAACGATGCTCCCACTATTTTAATCAAGTCAATAGCCCTTACTATTAACTCGGGAAAGCCTGTTGACTTTCCTAGTGGACTGAGATCCCATCCAACCCATTTCAAACCTTCGCTTTAGCGAACAAGCCAAAATGAGTTGATTAGGTAGGCCAACAAACTTAATCCACACCAGTTGATAGCTCCTACTATCAACCTCAAATGTGAAAAAGCCAACAAGCCAATCACATAATCTAATAGCTCCAACCATTATCCTCAAGTGTGATTCTCAGTATCAGTAGAGCGGACAGTACATGTCACCATGTACACATAATATGTGTACTGCTCTACTATGCCTATGACGTGTTTATCAACCTTCGTTTTGGCGAACAAGCAAAACCGTCATTTTAAGTCGGCCCATCACCATTAAGGAAAACTCCAATGAATTTTAACCTCCCACTGGTAGAAGCATACCTTTCGCTTTGGCGAAAAAGGTTTCGACGAACAGTGGTTTGATTAAAACCATGGTGATGGAAGGCTTACATGACTTAGTATACTTTATTTGAGGGTTTGTTATTTAATGTCTCACCAGATTATTATCTTTGCGAGAATGACTTTGTTTGGCATGTTATTCAACATTCAACCTTAGCATGCATTCTAAACATAATATAATATGTGTCGGTACATAGCCCAACTAAAATCGATTTCCTCGAGCCTAGAGGAATCGGTGGGTCACCTAGGGGTCCTGTAATAAACATCTTGAGTCTTCAAATATGGTTGCCTCATCCTTTGCTCCGTCTTCAAGTATATTACAAAAATATCATTCTAAATTTACAATAAAATAATTATACAAATTCTTTACATCAATAAATTTAGAAACCTCGATTTACATTCAAGGGGAAAGAGATGAGAAGAGAATGTACATTGAGAAGAGGAGAAAGGCAGGACACGCAAGCCCTATTTAATAAATTTACAACCATACATACCCAAAAGAATATTTTAGAACATTCACCCTTAGGTCTAAGGCTCATGTACCAGGCACCATGCAATATACAAACAAGTACAAAGCATATATTTCAAAAACAATCAATTTTTGAAATTTGTGGGTTAATTACATTTACCCCCTGACAATTTGTAGATTTCATTTGGTCCAAAAGTTTTAAAACTTTACATTTTAGCCCCTGTGCACTCGGAAGTGCGCTCGCTGCGGCGATGAGTTATATCGCGGCGTGCGTTGGTTATGCTGACGTCCACACTCTAAGGACAATCGCCGCACCACGACAGGCGCTGTTTTCATACCGCGCTCATCCAAAAGACGATCACTGCGATGCTGGTTTCGTCACCAGCGTGAGCGTGAATAACGCCCACTGTGGTGATGGGTTAAATCGCCACGATGATCGTACACAGATCTGTAGCTCCGGATCTGTTCATACAGTAACCATATACACACCAAACGGATTTTTCAATCAATCATACACACTGATTTCAACAAAAATCCATCAACCATTATTCCAAACTGGCAGATCATCAACAAATTAAAATTAATCGATTAATAGATTTCTTAAAACATGCTTTTAAGGCAGATTTTAAGCAGATTCTATAAAGCAACATAATATCATCAAATACATGTAATCAACCATCTACATAAAAACTGTAAAATTTGGTACCCTAGGCTCTGATACCAATGTTAGGAAACGGTACATGTACGCAGCGGAAAAACAAAAAAACAATAATACAAGGATCGTTCCCAAAGAGCCAAGATCAAAGGTATAATTTTACAGTTTATATTAAAGTAGAAATCTGCAGAAAAATTAATCATTAGTTTAGAAAACATACGCAAATTTGGAGGCTCCTCCAAATTTGACAATGAACATTTTTGCTAAAAACCCAAGTGTAGGATAGAACCAACGTAGTCCACACGAAGACAATCACAAAGAACTAAGGAGGGATTTGCTAGATCCTCCTTAGCTTTAAGATTAAAGAAGAAAAATCAAATGAATTGATTTTGAGCAAAATGAAATACAGCCGTTGGAGAGAGTTTTGGGCTATGTGTATTTCTCTTTTACAATGAAAATGAACTAATGAGAAAAAAATCACCTTTCTTTCAATTAACGCTTTTCTTTTATAGTGTTATTTTAATGCCCTATTCACATATGGAATAGGCTTGGGCTCCAACCCAAACACCCATGTTACCAAACACTCCCAATTAGATATTTATTTTTATTTCATCATTGTCTCAATTAAAATCAATTAATATATATTTAATCTATACATTAACATTTAACAATAATGATGATTTAATTAAATATATGCGAACACATATTTAAACGTAATTTCACTTATTTAATTTTTCTAATAAATTAAATAAAGGCTACGACCTCAACAAATTTAATTGCACTGTGAAATTACCAAAATACCCTTTCACCTAAAAAGATGAAAATGCCCTTCTTTCTTCCCGAGTCTTAAATTATCTTCTATGTGTGTGACCCATAGGCTCCTCATCATACCGGCAGTGTGCAATATCGCGATTAACACCAATTAATCGTCTCACTATGCACAGACCAGAATTGGCAATTATACCACTTAGATGCAGAAAAATTCATTTTCCTAACCAAATGATTAGTTGCGAAATCAAAGAAAGCAAATTGGCCAAACACTTTTAGCAACTAAAATTGAGTTGCTTTCGCCATTGATAATTTAGTCATTAAAACACATTTTTTGCAACTAATTTGATGGTTGCGGAAAGGAAATTACCATATTTCGGTTCAACATTCACCAACTAATTTTTTTTGGTAATTACCACTAAAGTTTTAGTCACTAAAAGAGGCATTTTGCAACTAAAAAGTTAGTTGCAAAATGCTTTTACCAAATTACCTTTAAGCATTCAGTGTCTATGTTTTTGGGAATTATTATCCATTTTCTAGTCACTAAAATCTACATTCTGTGACTAAATCAATAGTTGCGATGCAATTTTATCAAATTACCCTTATTCATTATGCGTCTAATTTAGGGGACCACTTTTCGAGGCAATTAGTAACTAAATTACTAGTCACTAATGACAAAGCTTTGGGGTCTAACCATGTTTTTAGTTGCATATACTTTCTGGGTCAACGGTTTTGCAACTAGTTAGCGACTAAGGAATTTTAGACGTGATAAACAATCAACATCTAAATTTGACTATTAGTGTCTATTTTTGATAGACGCGAAATGCCATATTTCTTGTAGCGGATAGAACTTATATTATTATAAGTTAATAAATATTTACCTAATTTCCCTTGAATAGTTTATTTTAAACCTAAAATTCAGTGTTTTGAAAACCAACCCAAGGTGAAACCTGACAAAGTTTCTAGGTCTCTAGTTGACCAATCTGATCGGCCAATCAAACTGGGTGTCCAAAAGTTTAAAATTTAGCAAATACGCTCCTAAAAATTAACATTAAGTCCTATAGGTTTGAAATCCAATAAACACACCCCAAATGAAAATTAGCGGTCATCCTTTGACACACCAAATGCCTAAGATCTGACTGAAATTGGTTTGATTTTGGCCAGATATCACCCCCGTTGGCATTGACAACCTAGGCTAGATCTCACCATCGTCGGCGTCCACAACCCAAGTTAGATCTCACCACCGTCGGCATCAACAACCTTCCTTATCACCACAAAAATACTTCCCTCAGTCTCCTGACAAAAACCCATCTCACCCCACCCCCATTCACCTCGCTAATCACCAACAACAGCCAACTGATGTTGTTGCCGATTTTTTCGATTTCTAGTCAATTCACTAACCGAAAATGACCTCTGTCGGCACCCTTGCACTCACCGACCCTTCCTCTTCAAAACAACTAATATCCCATCCTTCAATTGGTCACTGGTCATCATCCTAATTTCTAGGGTTTTCGGTGAATAGGAAAATTTGTAACCCGGATCGGTGAAAGCCCTAGGTCTCGGTTCAATGAGTGGGGCTGAGCCAAGTCTTAAAACACTACTAAAATTTAATGGTAGGAGGATTTTTGTTATTTCTAGATTTCTCATGGGGATTTTGTTAACAATATTTCATTTAAGTAACAAGTCAATTTTGGCTTCATATTTATATTTAACTAGGTGTAAAGCCTGCGCGTCGTATGGGTATGTTTATTGCTTGTATTTCATGTATTCAAATTTACCAATAAGATAAGAAGACTTACTTCACATTTTGAATCGCAAAAAAAAGATTAAGTTGGTATACATTGAATTAATCCTATCTAACGTATATCGAATTATTTAAATTTACATTTCACGCATGTAACATTTGATATCAAATTGCTATTTTTAATTTCTTTATTATTTGTTGCTTTATTTATCAATTCAACATTAATTTACCTTCAATACAAACCCTTATATATATATATATTCATTAGTATCAATAACACTTCGTAAACAACATTATATTAACAACAAACACCGATTATATTAAGCCACATGTAACCAAATGTAATATTATATTTATTAAGTAGTTGATGTATTAGATCCGTAGGAACCATTTTTAACTTCAATTCAATTATGGTTCAGCAACTGGTTTTTTACAATTAAAACTTGTTCACCTTTTTTTTTTTTTAAATAGATGATAGTAATGTTGATTTTGGATTTCTTAAAGACAATAACAATATCCAATGTTATTTTCATGCAACTTTATATTCCGGTTAGTACTCAATGTATTCCATTAGTAAGAACCATTTTTTATTTTCATTTAAGATATGGTTTGGCAACTTGTTTACTACAATTAACAATTGTTCAACATATTTTTTTGAATAGGTAATATAAACAGTGATTTGTGGATTTGTTAAAGATAAAAACAATATGAGTTATCATTATTAGAGTACATTAACAATTGTTATTGTATTTGACAAAGAAAAATAGAGTTCGTTATAGAGAATTAATTATCAGTTGAATATTCGAAAATCAGTAAATTGAAGTGAATTTTATTTAATATATTTTAATAATAAAGCAAATGTGTACACTATTTTTTTCTTTTTCTCAAGTACTATTGGATGGTGTACATGGAGGTTATTTATTCTTCTCCTCAAGAATTTTCAATTCCTTTGCAACAACTAAATACTTCTGTGTATTTAGTTTAGAAAGAATAACTATGGCAGAATGTAGTGGCGGACCCAAGATTTTTGCCCCAGAGGGGGGGGGGGGGGGGGNCATGTTGAGAGAGTTGAGGATTGTGGATTAAAATTAAGTTGAGTTTGAATTTGTCTACCTGATCCGCTTGAAGATGCATTTATTTGGGGATGCTTCTTCTCTACGTGTCGTCGCATCGTCGAAGTCCCCTTCTCAACCCCAATAATGGTTCCACATAAATTACATATCCCACACGATTCTTCCCCCTCCCCATTTGTCTTTGACTGTTTTGATTTGGTGAAGTATCGCCAGACATCGGACACGACTCTCTTTGACGGTCGGGGGGGGGGGGGGGGGGGGGGGGGGTTGTCCTCCATTGCCAATCAATTAGTGAAAACTTTTAAAAACCACCAAACCTTGAGCGAAGGAAATAATACAATATCAAGAATCTGAAAAGAAATAATGCAATAATACAATACTTTCCTACTTGAAAAAATCTATAAAAAGCAAAACCTTGAGCAAGTGTGTTAAAAATAACATCCAATTCCTGTGGAAACACAAGAAAATTTTTACGTGGAAAAACATTTTTAATGTGAAGAGAGCAAAAAACCCTAAGCCTAAACCCTAAACCCTAAATCTTGACCTAATTTACTTTTTATTCAAATTCTCTTATCAATTGATGTTATTGATGTCTTATGAAAATTTGTGATGAAATTGGAAGTGAATAAGCAAATGCCCAATGGAAAAATGAGTTGAGTTATATGCACTTTTAAAGTAATGTTTTATATGATTAAGTTGTTTAAAAAATTAAATAGGAAACAATTTTGCTTGCTCTTAACACTTGATTGTCGTGGTCAAAGTTTAACGAATGATTCAAATTGAATTATAATCTGATTATTTTTTTAATTATGTCACGTCATTGTTATTAGTTAGAGGATAGATTTGTAAAAAGAGTATAACATAATCATTCGAAATTTGTTAAGATCAAGGAAAGATAATGTTAATTATTAAGCAAATTATTAGTTCATAATTATATTAATTATTAATTTTTATTTCTATTCAAAAGGGTTGTAAGTTACAAAATGGAATCTTTTATTAGTAGAGGGAACTGGGGTATGTTAAGTAATTAATTATGTACAGGGATGAAAGATAGAGAGGTAAGCATAGATGAAATGACAGTGAGGCCAAGTCAAAGAATTAAAAATCACAATTAATAGTGATTTCTGTGGTATATTATATGGACTAAATTAGGGGAAAGGGGGAGGACAGGAAAGTCAAACTAATAAAGACAAGTATAATCCCAAAGGATAAAGAGAGATTCTAGGGAAAACTTTCCATTAGAAAATTTGGTTTTTTTTTTTTTTCTTTTTAATAAATTTGAGTGTAGGCCTGGGCCTACCCTCAAAGGGGTTGGGTTTGCCTCCGGTGGAATGCATGATATGTAACAACCTATCAATGACATCATTGAATTTTTGTCTTGTAGCATTCAGATTCTCTAAGTGGGTGCTAACTGTATGTAGAATCTATTTCAACTCTAGCGCTCTGTTAGCCATTGCCGAATCAATTGGGAAAAAAAACAATGAAGTTTTATAAATTTATGAAAGCGCTACAAATACAAACTTCCTCATAGTTGTATTGAAATAAACATTATAGGTAAAGGTGGAACATTTGGGCCGGGTTAGGCAGGTCAACCCTAACCCGGCCCGTAAAAATGCGGGTTATACCCGGACCACCAAGATGGCGGTCCGGGTTGACCCTAACCCGGTAGCAACCCCCAGGCGGGCCGGGTTGCACAATGGCAACTCGCAACCTGACGGGTTGCTGTTTTGTCTCTTTTGCAAGAGACCCACCAACCCGCCGGGTTGGCAGAAAAAAATAAAAAGTTTTATTTTATTTTTCAAATGACCCCTTTACCCTTGAAATATAGCCGTTTCATAGCCGTTGGAGGGGTCTTTTTCATCATTTTTCTTTCCCATTTTTTCCTATAAATTGGCCCTAAACTCTCACATTTTTCTCACAACTCAAATTCTCTCATTCTCTCATATTCTCTAATCTCTAATCTCTCAATTATTCATTTATTCTCTTAATCTCTTTGTTATCAATTTGCTCGTATTTTAATTTTTATTAGTTTTTGCAATTTTTAATTCATATTTCCAATTTTCCAAATTCCAATTTCCATATTCCAATTCTCTTTCTTTAATTTTTATTTCTTCTACATCAATTTTTTTTTTTTCAACTACAATGGATAGATATTTATCTCCCATCAATTACAATGATGAAGGAAATTACTATCCTAGTCCTAGTCCCGCTGATTTTACTAACATAAATGCAGGAGGAGATTCAAATAGTCCCGCTTTCCCATTCTCAGAATCCGATACACCTCAAAATATGCCCCCGATTCCAACAGCTCCCGGTGGTTCTAGAAGTCGTCCTCGTAATCGTCGTGCTCGTCCAACTTCATCTCAAGCTGAGGCGGGATCATCAACTGCCGTCGAAAGCGAAGACAGACACACATCAGACGTTTGGGCGCATTTCGACAAGTTTTACGAGACAGAAAATGGCGTTCAAGTCAAGAAAGCAAGATGCAAATATTGTGCAAATGTTTATAAAGCTGATTCAGGTAATGGTACTAGTACTTTAAAAAGGCATGCTAATAAACATATTAATCAACATGGAAATAGAGAAAGCAATCAAACTCAAATAACTAATATGGGTACTACTTGGCGTTATAATTCTGATGTATATAGAGAACAGTTAGCTTTATATATTGCTGCATCTGATCAACCTATTAATATGGCAGAAGATAAATATTTTGAAAGATTTGTTCAAAATTCATTTTTTCCAGGATTTAAAAGTTATTCTAAAACTGCAACTAGAAATGATTTAATAAAATTGTTTAAAAAAATGAAATTAGAATTAAAAAATAAATTTCATACTTGTCATATTAGTGTGGCTTTAACTGCTGATATTTGGAGTGGTAGAGCTAAACAAGATTATATTTGTGTGACTAGTCATTATTTTGATAATGAATTTAAATTAAATAAATCTTTATTAGGATTTAGATTAATGGATGTGGATCATAGTGGTTTAGAAATCTATAATAAAATTATTGAAGTTTTAGAAGATTATGATATTATTGATAAAGTGATAAGTTTAACTTTAGATAATGCAAGTTCTAATAGTAAAGCTATAGAATTTTTTCAAAATAATTATCTTTTATATAATAATTTGAAGTTTTTTCACCAACGTTGTGCATGTCATGTTATTAATTTAATTGTGAAAAGTGGTATGAAAACAATTAAAAAAAATATTGATAGAATTAGGGAATCTTTAGCTTGGATTACTAGTAGTAATAAAAGAAATGCTGAATTTCAAGAAGCTTGTATAAAATCAAATATGTCTCCTAGAACTTTTGCATTAGATATGCCTGTTAGATGGAATAGTACTTATTTAATGCTTGATTCATGTTTACCTTATGCTAATATAATTAGTTATTTTGTAGCAAATAATAGAGGTCCTCATCATTTGGTAGAAAATGATTGGAAGATAGCTAAAGTATTTCATTCTTTTCTCAAATGTTTTTACCAAGCCACTTTACAACTTTCTGGTGTGTATTATCCTACTAGTCCATTGGTAATACATGCAATTATAAAAATTTCCGAGTTATTTACAAAAAACAAAGATGATGAAATTTTACATGCACCAATAAAGGCAATGGAAAATTTTTTTTTGAAATATTGGAGACCCGTTCCTTTTCTTTATTGTTTAGGTGCTATATTTGATCCTAGAATTAAATTAGCACGTTTAGAAAATGGTCTTGACAATTTAAGTGAAAATTTACAAAACGAATCATATATCAATCAAATAGGAGAGGTAAAAAATAGTCTTTTCGAAGTATATTTCCAATATGAAAACAGGTATGGGAACCCGCAGTCGCAAAGAGGCGAAATATCCAGAGAAGCTGTAGCAGAAGAAACAAATGAAGACTTATTCTCTTGGAATGCACTGAATAGGCCGAAGAGGACCCGAGTCCGAAGCACAGCCTCCTCTTCAGACGCACCACCACCAACAACAACAACAACTAATATGCTGTCCTCCATGGAGTCGCAGAGTAATGAACTTCAACAATATTTGGCAACCCCCGAAATGTTTTCAACAGGTCACTTTGATCTCTTAGAGTATTGGAGAGCCAGAAAATGTATTTTTCCGGTATTATCAAGACTTGCCTTGGATGTTTTCGCTGTTCCTGTCTCAACCGTCTCATCCGAACAAACATTTAGTGCAAGTGGAAGGATTTTAAATGAAAGGAGGACTAAACTTGCTCCAAAAATGATTGAAGTCCTCACATGTCTTCGAGATTGGGAACGATCGCGCCATCAAGATCAATACGAGGTTATCGACAATACTTTAGTAGAATCGTTTCAATTTTGTAATATAGATGATACAGATGAGGGAGGTCCTAGTGAACCACCCCCAAATTAGTTGTTTTGTAAAATGTAATTTGTAAATTAATTGTCAATTATTGCACTCTTTTTTCCTTACCAAGTTTTTGTCCTATTGGGTTTTTCTTGGTGAGGTTTTTAACGAGGCAATAATTATTGTAATTTCTTATTTTATTTTTTAATAAATGAATAAATTTAATTATTATTATATTACAATTTTAATGTATTAAAATTGAATTAATATTTGGAATGTTAACAAAAAAAAAAAAAATTTAATTTAATTTAATTATTGATATTTTAAAAGAAATTAACAATTAACTAAAAACAATTACATTTATAAATTGTTAATTATTCATTTGAAAAGTTAATTAAACATTTAAACTTAAACAAAATAAAACAAAAAAAAATTCAAAAAAAAAATTCAAAAAGCAGGTTAACCCGGCCCAACCCACGCCTAACCCGACGGGTTAGGGTTGGCGGTCCGGGTTGGGCTAGCCAATTCCTTAATATTGGCAGGCCTAACCCGGCCCGCCAATGTCACGACGGGTTAGGGTTGGCGGTCCGGGTTGGGCTAGCCAATTCCTTAATATTGGCAGGCCTAACCCGGCCCGCCAATGTCACTGGGCGGGTCAAAACTGACCTGCCATTAACAGCAACCCGCCGCGGGCCGGGCGTGTTGCTTTTCCACCTCTAATTATAGGATGGGTTAAATGTGAACATCAAACGAACCACCGACAAACCAGTGGGCAAATTCTAATAAATAAAGACACCCATTGAAATTTGTAGTTTTTTTTTTTTTTTTGGCTTTTATATTACACAAAATATCGATTACTGTTTCCTTTGATGTTTTCATATTCTGAGTTCGTACCTTTTAGTTTCTTTCTTGTAGTATTTAAATTTTCAATGTGGGTGCTGATATTGGCTACAATCTCTTTCAACTCTGATGTTCTGTCAGCCATTGGAAAATCAAATAGGAAAAAAAAAACAATGAAAGTCTACAAATTTATAAAAGCAATACAAATAGAGACTTCCTTATCCCTACATAGAAAGTAGTTGAAAGTCCCACACGTTGAGCAGGTTGCTTATGATATTGGTTTTGACACCACGTTTGTTTGAATAATTGGATGTTTCAATTGGTTAATATTTACTATTGTATAGGTCTACCATATTAACGATTTTAATTATATATAGTTTTGCATTATGATTTTATTGTGTGGTGTCATTTTTTAGCATCAAAATGTCGAATGTTTTAAAATAATGTCATTTCATACATTGTTTGAAATAACTTGTCATTTCTTTTAAGTGTCATTCGGCCATAATCAGAAGGCTCTAGAGTTATCAAAATTCATCATATAATATATCAAATAAAGCCCTATCTATCTAGTTTCCAAAGATTTAAACCAATCATCAATTGGATTTTTATTGAGCAAGTTATGGCCAATTTACTGCTAACTATTCACTGAAAATTTAGAAATAGGGGAAACAAAAATGTGTGTAATGATAAAATGAATGGTTTGGAAATGGGTATAGAGTTATCCAAATTCAGCATATAACATATCAAATTAAATTTTCATTTGTCTAGTATCTAAAGATTCAAACCGCTCATTAATTAGAGATTTATTGAGCAAGTTATGGTCTATTTACTACTGACTATTCAGTGGAAACCGAGAAACAAGGGAAACCGAAATGTGTATGAGGATAGAATGAATGGTTTGGCAGTGGGTCTACAGTTATCCAAATTCACTATATATTATATCAAATTAAAGCTCTATCTGTCTAGTTTCCAAATATTCAAACTGTTTGTCAATTGGATTTTTATTAAGCAAGTTACAGTCAATTTACTACTTACTGATAAGTGGAAAATAAGAAACGAGGGAAGCCGAGATGTGTGTGATGATAAAATGAATGGTTTGGAAATGAGTCTACAATTATTCAAATTCAATATATAATATATCAAATTAGATCATTTTCTGATTAATTTCCAAAGATTCAAACCGCTCATCAATTGAACTTTTATTGAGCAAGTTATGGTTAATTTACTACTAATTGTTCAGTGGAAACCCAGAAACAGGGGAAACCAAAATGTGTGTGATGATAAAATGAAATGGTTCAACAATAGGTCTATAGTTATCCAAATTCACAATATAATATATCAAATTAAAGCCCTATCTGTCTAGTTTCAAATATTCAAAGCGTTTCTCAATTGGATTTTTACTGAGTAAATTATGGTCAATTTACTATTGACTATTCAATGGAAACCAAGAAACGGGAGAAATCAAAATGTGTGTGATGATAAAATGAATGGTTTGGAAGTGGGTCTACAATTATCCAAATTCAATGTATAATATATCAAATTAAAGCCCTGTTTGTCTAGTTTCCAAAGATTCAACTGCTCATTAATTGGACTTTTATTGACAAATTGTAGCCAATTTACTACTGACTGTTCAGTGGAAACCAAAATGTGTGTGATGATAAAATGAATAGTTTGGTAGTGGGTCTACAGTTGTCCAAATACATTGTATAATATATCCAATTAAATTCTTATCTATCTAGTTTGTAAATATTCAAACTGTTTGTCAATTGGATTTTTATTGAGCAAATATGGTCAATTTACTACTGACTGTTTAGTGGACACCGGGAAACGGGGAAACCAAAATGTTTGTGATGATAAAATGAATGGTTTGGCAATGAGTCTACAGTTATCCAAATTCAGCGTATAATATATCAAAATAAAGTTATATCTATCTAGTTTCCAAATGTTCAAATCGTTTGTCAATTGGATTCTTACTGAGTAAATTACGGTCAACTTACTACTAATTGTTCAATGGAAACCGAGAAACAAGGGAAACTGAAATGTGTGTGATGATAAAATGAATGGTTCGGAAGTGGGTCTCAAGTTATCCAAATTTAGTGTATAATATATCAAAGTAAAGCTCTGTCTCCAAACATTCAAACCATTTGTCAATTGGATATTTATTGAGCAAGCTATGGTGAATTTACTACTGACTGTTCAGTAGAAACTGAGAAACATGGGAAACCAAAATGTGTGTGATGATAAAATGAATGGCTCGGCAGTAGGTCTACAATTATCCCAATTCATCATATAATATATCAAATTAAAGCCCTGTCTGTCTAGTTTCCAAATATTCAAACCATTTGTCAATTTGATTTTTATTGAGAAAATTATGGCTAATTTACCACTAATTGTTCAGTGGAAACTGAGAAATGGAGAAACTAAAATATGTGTGATGATAAAATGAATGGTTTGGAAGTGGATCTACAGTTACCCAAATTAAGCATTTAATATGTCAAATAAAGCCCTGACTGTCTAGTTTCTAAAGATTAAAACCACTCATCAATTGGATTTTTAGTGAGCAAGTTATGACCAATTTACTACTGACTATTTAGTGGAAACCAAGAAACGGAGGAAACCAAAATGTGTGATGATAAAATGAATGGTTCAGCAGTGGGTCTACATTATCCAAATTTAGCATTTAATATATCAAATTAAAGCCCGTGAGTCTAGTTTCCAAATATTTAAAGCCCTGTCTAGATTGAAGACAACTGTTTGTTCGTTCTCCAGGTGGAATGGCAGTCTTTCAATAGCTGGTTCTCTATAATACATATTAAATTGATATATCCTCCAGCAAGCTTCCATAACAGAGACATATTTGTAAATTTAGTCATTTAATTGATCAATATTATATTTACAACAAATACTATCATAACATTATATGTTATACCTTAGTATGCATACTTGTAATCAACATAAGCTTTTATTTCATCCTCCACTCAAACATTCATGGATTCAAAATTCAATTGGCTATTGTTATCAACCTCCATAGAAACTGTAATTTTGTCAGGCCTTTGTTGACATACTTGAATAGATACTTGATTGATTTATGCTTATTACAGATCTCAATATTCATGTGACCGTCAAACTTAATTAATAGATTCACTTAACTAATAGATTCCTATTATAAGGAACAACAAAAAGGTTATTTATTTTGACACCTTTTTTCTCAACAAATGCTCTAGTATCTTGCCTTCTATACATTGGGTATCCTTCAGCATCTGTAGTCATTGCATTCACAAATTTCTTTGGAAAATGATTTTTGCCTTTCCTATTCTCCATGCAAGGTGAATTTCTATTTAAATCACCACATGGACCATGTAGCATGTAGTTCCCAACAACTGCAAAAATAAGAGGATCAGTTTCCTTATCTGGTATTTCAGCAGAAACCATTCTACCTATCTTTGACGACAAAGGATTCTTATTATCATGATAAAGGAAAACCAATATATTTGCATGCTGAATACCTCTCTTCTAGAACTCAATAGTATAAATAACTGGGAAAAATAGTATAATATGGTCAATAATGGTTGGTATGTTGTAATTACATATTATAAATGACCAATGAACAAATAATTTTAAAAAAATCTGCAAACTGCAGTTACTCTACCTTCTTCATCACATTGACCAATGATGCGTTGTAACTACAACATGCAAAAATAGCAAGTGCACTAGTCGCACAAAGTAATAAAGTGATGAGTGAGTACCGTTCTCACGAGGATTGGTTGTTACGCACTAAATTTCCTAACTGTTTTCAAGTTGGAGGAACCGAATGTGTTTGGATTAATGGGAGAGATTAAATCTAAAACTAAAACAAAACTTACTGAGTATTAAAGAATAATTAATGGAAGCTAGAATTTAAACGTAAGAATAATATCAATTTAACAAACGGTTAGGTTTTGACTTTATTTGGACTCTATGGATGAATTCTACGGATTATGTTAATTCCACACTCACATGCACAGATTGTAAATCGGATTCTCTAAGTTGCTAAACATACTTCTCAGACTATGAATTCCTACTTTTCCCTATTAAACTTCCGCACCCAACAATTTGAAGAGTAATAGATCTAAGTCATTAAGCTAAGGGAATCCTAGATTGATTTCATTGATTTAAAATCTATCTCTAGCATTCAATACTACAATGGTGATTACCCAAGAATCTCAATATGATTCATTTCTCAATCTCGTCATATTCATCAAATAAATTCCATTAAAAACATAATAACCACACAATCTATGCAATAGAATATGGAAATAGCAATAATCAATTTATTAACCCATAGAAATCCGAACTTAATCAAAACCCTAACCCAAAATGGGTTAGTTCATAATTAAATCAAAATACACAGCAAGAAAAACAATAAACACAAGGTTCAACATATTGAAATTTAGAGAAAAGAGTAGAGATCTCCCCTAGTTGAAGAATCCACAAGATTCAAGCTCAAATCTTCTCTCTAAATCTCAAATCTATTCTAAACTCAATGAGAACAGACGAAAACTGGACGACCCCCCATGAAAATGGTAAAGTTTTTCTTTTATACCTCGCTTAAAGACCTAAAACTTTCCTAAAATAAAATAGTGTGTTTTGGAGAAACTAAAATTCCCAGACTTCGCCACGGTGACGAGGACAAATGAATCTCGTGCTTAATAGTTTTCGCCGCGGCGAGCCTTCATGAAGAATTATGAAATTATAGAATTGGCCTCCGCTTGCTTCTTTGTTTTAATCTTTGATCTTTGATGCTCTCCCATGGGAACAAGCTTCATAATGCTTAACTTTGCTTCAGAACTCTCTGAACTTCTGAGATCCACTTACTTCTGAGTCCAGAAACTCTAATTCGTTCATTATTTGCTCAAAATGTCCATTTTGGCCTGAAACACAAAATGTAAAGAATTAAGTAGCAATTCAGGCAAAAATGAACTAAGAAGTATCTACAATCTGACCAAAAAGCCTAATAAAAATAGTATAAATCTCGGATTATCAAATACTCCCAAACTAAAGATATGCTCATCCCCGAGCATCAGATACGAAACACAAAGAAAGAAAAACAACAAACGCCCAAAACAATGCAAAATAACAAAACTGAAAATAAAATAAAACATTAGACTCTACTCAACACAACGAACTGCCTAGAATTTAAACAAGTCTCAAAGATCTTTAAAAGTACTAGAAAAATGTCCAACACTCCAAGAAGTTATAAGTTGCATCAACTATCTTTCTCTATTGGTTCCCCGAGTAGGTAATCCCCACTCCAATCCACATTCCAACTTCCCGGACTATTTTTATGCAGAAAAACAAAGTTTATCAAATGGTGGCAGACTCCATAAGCCTAAGTATCGAACTACTCTCCACTAATGAGGATTAAACATTATTAAAGATCAGAAGGTCTTTATAGGCTTGAAACATTAGGCTCGGTTAATGGGCTTAAAATAAACGGACAAGATTAACAAAGCAAGAGAATTTAGTTTTCTTTAAGCAAACATCAAGACTAAACTCAACTTCCACTTTCTTCCTCAACCACCACTACAAGGTCAACCAATTTATAACCCTCAAGCATGTGCATTTCTCAATATATATATATATATATATATATATATATATATATTATATATATATATTGTTAATCAAATGGCAATAATCATTTTATTGAGGTTAATTACCCCTTTTATTCTTCTTGCCCTTCTCACAACCCCCAAACTAATCTTTTAGTTCATTCACACAACTCTCCAAGCTCTTTGTGTTTGCATTAGGTTTAGAAATCTCTTAAAGGTCGCGGACGTGTTTAGGGTGAAAGGTTCGGGCATTATTGGTTGCACAAGAACACAAAAAGGGACAACGATGATTTCATAAGGTTCAAATGGGTAACTAGGGATAAAATTCATGGTCGGTTGGAAAGGCTCAAACGTTCCGAAAAAATCGCCTAAATCACTTCCTCAATAATGTCTATTCCTAGAATTACGCCTCAAGCATTTCTAAACTAGGTTCTAGAGTCTACCAACATTATCAAGACTTTACCTAACCACATAAAATGAATCTAAGCATGCCGAAATAAATGAAAATGGTGGTTGAACTACTCAACAAACCTCAATCAAAATTCAATCAATCAACATAAACTTGAAACAATGCTTAACATTTCTCAACAATAAAATCCTAACAACCCTATTCTTATCATAGACTTATATAATTCATCAATGGCATACACAACAAAACATGAAAATAAAATAAACACAAATAAAAAATTTTCAAAATTTTCCTGCCCCTAAACTAAAGATGACATTGTCCCCAATGTCACATTATGCACAATTGAAGAATAGAAAAACAAAAATCACAGAAATCTACAAAGGTACGAGATAGTTCCCTGATTAATTCGTGAAGTTGAAGTTTCAATCAACAGCATGCACACCCGGTCCTTGGCTTTTTTTTCATCACCAAATTCTGAAAAACAATGGAAAAAGTGCGATGTCCAATGTGTTAGAAAAGTTCACTGACTAATGTGAAATTATTACAATCCTAATCTCGCCTTTTCAACTACTAGGAAACTAAAACAAAATTTAAACAATCCAAAACAAGAAGCAAATTAGTTCACTGTTCGAAATGAAAATACAAAAACAACTGAAACAAGAAAAAATTAAAATAACAAAAATAGCTGTTCAGGTTCATTCTTCGGCCTCCTTCTCTCCCTCAGTATCGTCCTCTCTGAGTCGGAGTCCATCCATTCTTCTAAATCCCAGTCAGCCCATTGGAATTCCAAAGTATCAACATTGAGCTTGGTGAAGCAACAGTTCTGTATGTCATACATCATCTAGGTCTGTTCTGCCAGCCAATCCTGACATTTTGCCATCCGTTTTATCTAACCCAGCATCTGTGCATCATCTCCTTCATAGTGGCTGTGGAATTGGATGATGTGGTAGTGCCTTGTGTGGTTCTCTATCGTTTTGTCCCGATGCTGGGTTGCTCACCGGCTGGACGTTCAAGATGCTTGTGATAATAGTCTGAGTCGAGAACTGGGGCAGCGTGGATAAGTGGGTCATCATTAGCTACCTCGACTCCTGCTCGAGTGCACAACTCTGTAACGAGATGTGGGAAAGGGTAACTCCCTCACCCTGGTTTGGCTACATATTGAATGTTGTTCAAGATAATTTTTCCCACATCCATTCTCTTTCCTGTGGCAATAGAATTAAGCAATAATGCCTTCTCATAAGTCACCGTGCTATAGTACGTCTCCAACATCATCCTTGCAGAAATAAAGTATTGCCACAACCAAGCTACCGGTGTCAAATTAGTTCCCTTGATGCTCTTCCTGCCCTTTTTTGAAATCTCCCAAGTGGTGTCCGGTTTTGTAATGACCGGAAGAATAATATCATCCTCAAACAGTGTCTTCCTAAAATCCTCATAATCATTACGATCAATATTAGGCAGGTTATAAAACTCATTGATGACCTTCGCATCAAATGTCACATCAGTACCCCTCACAAACACAGCACCAGATTCACACTCCGGGAGGTTGGCATAAAACTCTCGCATTATTGGCTCTACGGCCGCATGTATAGGTGCACTCATAAATAATTCCCAATGTCTCCCTCGACTCCAATCCGTAGCCTAGCTCGCGGTCAACCCACGCTCGGCAACAAATCCTTTATCCTTCTTTTGGATTGCCCCTTCATATCGTTTTCGAGCCTTGTCGTTCACAAATCGGTTATCCACTTTCTTTCCTTTTCCTTTACCCTTGGATTGTACCTTGAGTGGTATTTTTCCCAAACTCTACTTCAACTCAACAATGCAACTCAAAGATTCAACCCTAAGCGCCCTATGAACAACCACAATCAATTCTGCAAGAAAAACAACACTTCCAAAATTCGCACCTAGACCCCCAAAATTCGATTCTTCCAAACTCAACCAAACACTCAAAAATTCAAAAACCCAAACTCCTCAACACCACACAATTCACAATCTACACTTCCTCAACCAAAATCAAAGCACAAAAACACTAAAAATCCATAACTCAATCAACAATCAAAATTTTCAGATCTGCAACTCTAAACTCGAAATTGTGCAATTAAAAGCTTAGGGAACTTGAAATCTTACCAAAACTAGGGAGTATTCACCACCAAATTAGCCAAAAATAGCCTAGATTGTGAAATCCCCAAATTATTGAACCCACAATTTTCTTCAATTTTTTCACAAAAATCTTTGCTAGAACGAATTGTTTTGGTGTTTAGAAGGGTTAAGGAGTGAGAAACTTTGCTGGGAAATCACTAAGAAGGCTCTGGATTGAAGATGGAAAAGGGTTGCTCTCGGATGTGTTTGAAATGCTTTGCGAAAAATGAATAGTCGCGGTGAGTATTTATAAAAAGTAGGTTTTGCGGCAGTGAAGAACGAGCTTCGCCGCGTGGAAGTTCTTCAATTCAAAAACCCTAGATTTTTAACCCAGTTGATGTCGCGGCGAAGAGAAATTCTTCGTCGCGGTGAAAAATTATAGAAGCTCATCACCTCGGTGAAGAACAAGCTTCACCGTGGCGGAAAAATACAGAGGCTCATCGCCTCGGTGAAGTCTGGGACTTTCTGAATTCCAAATTTTGCAAAATGTGCTTCGCAGCGGCAAAAACTGGAAATATTCCATTTTTCGCCTTGGTTCGATAATTCACCTGAAACACCCAAAAACACACAAATTAAACTTCATCTTAAAATTATACGAAAACTACACAACTACAAAACAATAAATAAACAACAACAAATGAAAACACTTGGGTTGCCTCCCAAGGAGCACTTGTTTATAGTCAAAGGCTCGACTCTTTCAAGTCTCATGTCGGAATGTCAAGCCGGAGGGGAATTGACTTGCAACTCATCACTCCGTCGATGTATGGCTTCAACCTCTAGCCATGGACCTTAAATGTGCCTTTTTCTTCATGTGACACCTCCACCGCTCTGAATGGGTAAACTCTTGTAACTATGAAGGGCCTGGACTATCTAGACCTAAGTTTTCTAGGGAAAAGCCTAAGTTTAGAATTAAACAACAACACTTTCTGACCCACTTCAAAGTTCTTCTTCCTGATATGCTTGTCATGCCACATACCCTAATTTAATTATCATTCTATTGTTGTTTGATGAAATGCCTAAGGAAGTATGAGTTGAGTAGAAACCTTAATTTTATGCAACATTGCATATGTGCATTCCATAAGTGCATTTAAGTAAGAAATTTTAAGCATGAGCCATCCATATGCATATAATTGTGTATGTGTAGAAACTTGAGAAAGAATGAAGAATAAAGAATAAAGAATAAAGAAAGAAAGAATAAAACACTCTAAGAATAAAGAGAAAGGAAAAATAAGCATTAAAGAATTAAAGAGTGTTAAAGAAGAGAAAAGAATAGGTTGTTGTGATGGGGAACCGTGAGTGTTAAGAAGAAATTTCCACATACACACCACCTTTTTTGAGTGGCATAAGAAGAAGAAGAATTGTACGGCCCGTAAGAGTGTATGTGGATGAGGGTTGTACCGAGAAGAATTCCTACATGCACGCCAGCTTAATTGAGTGGCCTAAGAAGAAAGAAGAAGTTGTACGGTTCGCAAGAGTACATGTAGATGAGGACTGTACTCACTCACACGGCCAAGGTTCCAAATCCATACATCAACTGAGTCCGATCAGCAAAGAATAAGAAAGAATGAGAAAGAGTAAGAAAAGAAAGAATGAGAAAGAATAAGAATAAGAAAGAATGAGAAGGCTTGAACAAGCCAAGAAAAGAAAAACAAGAAAGAAAAGAAAAGAAAAGAAAAACAAGAAAGAAAAGAAAAGAAAGGAAAAACAAGAAAGAAAAGAAAATAAAAGAAAGGAAAAACAAGAAAGAAAAGAAAAGAAAAGAAAAGAAAAGAAAAAGAAATAGAACAAGAAAATAGAAATAAGAAAGAAAAAGCATTTTATGCATTATTGCATATGCATTTTATTCATGCATATTACCATGAAAGGAAGAATAGAAAGAATAAGAAAGGAAGAACAGAGAGAAGTAGAAAGAAAGAAAAGAACAGTGAGAGTAAGAAATAGAGAAAGAAATAGAGAAAGAAAAGAAAAGGAATTAAGTAAGGAAAGAATCTAAGAAGGAGAAGAGTTAAGGGATTTACTTACTGAGCATTTTTATGCTCACCCCGTTGTTTTTCCATATTTTTGCAGGAAATAGGTGAGCAGCGGTCGAAAGGACATCGACAAGCGGGGAGGATTGGCATTATTGTCCACTGTCGCTAAGTTTTTGTACTTCTTATTTTGATATATGTAAAGAATTATGTTTTGTAAGTAAAGAAACAATTTGGGCCCAACTATTTTCATATACTAATTATGTATGTTTTTATTGTATATGTTCTAAAGTATACTAGTAGAAAGCAGTTATTACATTTTTGGTATCAGAGCAAAGGTTTTGGGATTTGACAGTGTACCATTCTCACCGTCGCGACGTTCCGTAACCGACTATTGTAAGTTAAATTCTTTCATTACTTAAAGTATTGCATGAATTAATTAAATGTGGTTGTTTTGTAGATGAGGCATAGAACCTAAGCAAGTAGTAAGAAAACAATGGATACAGGGGAACCTTCCAACCCACTAGAACCTAGTCCCCCTCCCTTTGATGAAGCTAGAATTCGAGGGATTGTACAGCAAGTCTTAGGAGAAAGACAGGGGAGAGTCGAACTAGAAAGAATTGAAAACCCTGTTCAAGTACCACCTACTAGAGAAGAAAGAGAAAGGCCGGTACCCCCGACAGTACAAAATCGGATTGAGCCGATTTATGGGCTTCCAAGCCAACGTCAGCCATCAGAATTTAAAGGTACAACGGATCCTTTAGTGGAAAAAGAATGGCTTAGGTCTGTTGAGCGTACGACGACACTGTTTCCTATGACAAACAGGGAAAAGATCTGGTATTCTAGTTTCTTGTTTCGAGGTGATGCCTGAATTTGGTGGGAATTGATGGAAGACACTCATGATGTTTCGGTGATGACCTAGGGTGAGTTCAGAGGATTATTTGAAGTTGAGTATAGAACGAAGGACCGAGTTCATGAGAAGGTCCAAGAATTTATCAGTTTACAACATGGGTCTAATACAGTGAAAGAGTATTCAGTGAGATTTAATTCCCTTACCAGGTTTGCACCTGGAATAGTCAGTACTCCAGAATTGAGAAGAGATAAGTTTGTCCATGGGTTGAAGTCGGAGATAGCTCATGATATAATGATGGGTGCTGATCCCCCTCAAACCTATAATGAGGCCTTACGACGAGCATTGAGGTGCGAAAATATTTGAGAACAAAATCACCCCAATAGGTCCCTCGATAGGAGGATCAAGTGAAACATCTCCCGCCCCGCAGAGAGAAAGATTTGAAAGTGCAAGAAACAGAGAAGTAAAGAATAAGAAGAAGTTTCAACCGAAGAAGAACAAGAAAGATTGGCAAAATAAACAGCTGAGAACAATAGAGTTTCCTCTATGTCCTAAATGTGGGAAGACTCATCTAGGGGAGTGTCTGAGAGAGTTGGGCCGTAATGTATGTTATCAATGTTGGTAGCCAGGGCATTTGATGAAAGATTGTAAAGTTTCCCTTCCATCTGCAGCACAGACCTCCAGAGGCACTAATGCTAGGGTATTTACAGTAGCACAAGGTGAAGTAGAAGCCAGTCCATCAGCTGTTACGGGTCAGTTATTATTTCATGCAGTTCCTCTTTATGCTTTAATTGATTCTGGATCCACTTATTCATTTATATCTTATGGGATGATAGAAAGATTAGGTTTGAAACCTACTATAGTGAGCCAACCCGTTAAGATAGAGTTACCTGATGGGGTTAGTGTTGTGACCCATGAGATGCTGTCAGGAGAGTCTGTGGTGATCCATGGTCGGGAGTTAGCAGTTGATTTAATAATGTTTGATATGCCCGACTTTGATGTGATTTTGGGTATGGCTATTCTAGGGAGGTATGGGGTAGAAATTGACTGTCGGAAGAAGAAAGTGAGATTTAATCTTGATAGTGGAGATAAGTTTAGTTTCAGAGAGGGCTATCAATTGAGTATGTTGATTAGTAGTATGAAGGCTAGAATTTTTTTAAGAAAAAGGTGTTTGGGGTATATAGCTCATGTGATGCAAAGTAGAGATGTCCCACAACCAGAATTGTAGAGCGTGCCAGTAGTCAGGGAATTTCCAAAAGTATTTTCGGACGACTTACTGGGTTTGCCTCCGGAAAGAGAAGTTGAGTTTAGTATTGAACTGGCACCAGGGACAGCGCCGATTTCTAAAGCCCCTTACCGAATGGCCCCAACCGAGCTTCAAGAATTGAAAAAGCAACTCTAAGAGCTCCTAGATAAAGGTTTTATCTGACCAAGTCATTCTCCCTGGGGAGCTCCAATTTTGTTTGTAAAGAAGAAATATGGGTCATTACGGATGTGTATCGATTACAGAGAATTGAATAAAGTGACAGTGAAGAATAAATACCCGTTACCTCGGATAGATGACCTTTTTGATCAGTTAAAGGGTGCAGCAATATTTTCCAAGATTGATTTGAGGTCAGGTTATCATTAGGTAGAAGTGGCAGAACAAGATATAGCTAAGACTGCCTTCCGGACAAGATATGGGCATTATGAATTTGTGGTGATGCCTTTTGGGTTAACTAATGCCCCAATAGTATTTATGAACTTAATGAACAGGGTGTTCCATGATTGTCTGGATCAGTTTATAGTGGTATTTATTGATGACATCCTGGTTTATTCGAAGTCGAGAGAAGAGCATGAGGAACACTTAAGATTTGTGCTGCATCGATTGAGAGAAAAGAAGTTGTATGCCAAGTTTTCTAAATGTGAGTTCTGGCTTGATCAGGTGATATTTCTGGGCCATACTATTTCTAGCGAGGGAATTTTAGTGGATCCTAGTAAAGTAAAGGCAATCCTAGAATGGCAAAGGCCAAAGACAATAGAAGAAGTGAGGAGTTTCTTGGGACTAGCAGGTTACTACCGTCGGTTCGTGGTAGGGTTTGCCTAGTTAGCTAAGCCATTGACAGCTCTTACCAAACAGAGTGTTCCTTTTATATGGTCAGTTGCCTGTAAGGAGAGTTTTCAAGAGTTGAAGAAAAGATTAACGACAGCTCCAGTGTTAGTGTTACCACAAGAAGGTGTAGATTATGACATTTATACAGATGCCTCACTGCAGGGACTTGGTGCCTTATTGATGCAGTTAGGTAGGGTTATAGCTTATGCTTCTCATCAATTGAAAGAGTACGAGACAACATACCATACACATGATTTAAAGTTGGCAGCAGTAGTCTTTGCCTTGAAGATTTGGAGGCATTACCTTTATGGTGCCAAGAGTAATATCTACACCGATCATAAGAGTTTAAAGTATTTCTTTACTCAGAAGGAGTTGAATATGAGACAGAGAAGATGGTTAGAGCTGGTTAAAGATTATGAGTGTGAGATTAAGTATCAGTCGGGGAAAGCTAATATAGTAGCCGATGCTCTGAGTAGGAAAACTTATTTGTCCTGACTCACAAGACAGAAAGAGTTAATAGAAGAGTTGTGTAAAGAGAAGATTGAGGTCATACCAGGACAGATTGCCAAGTTAGAGGTTCATGGAAGAAATTAAAGAAAAGTAGCTAATTGATGAGTGGTGTCAGAAAACAATTCAACAAGTGCATGAGGGCAAGATATCAGAGTTTCAATTGTTGGATGATGTTCTCTTGAACTGTAAATAGGGTAAGCAAGGGTCGATCCCACGAAGAGTGTCTAGCCGAGTTTGATGTTATGTGAACAAAGCTGGGGCGTTTTGTGTAAAACAGAAAACGTTCTTAGCAAAGACCAAAAACAAAAACAGTTCAATTCGAAATCAATTAATATAATGAAACTCGGTCTCCGTCAACATCCACCATCGGAATCTCACAACTGATCATTGATGCAAAAATAAACAATTCATACATTGAATATTCACCGTTGGAACTATTTTCCTATCTCTCCTTAATTTTAATTAATTAGGAAACAAGCGCTCTTAATTAATCTTACCACTAAACAACCCTAGACAAGCGCTCAAGATTTAATCTAGTGGCAGCCTTAAGAATTAGAGAGATCGATGAAGCTAAACAACACAAACACAAGCGGTTGTATTTAATTTAGTTGAATGTTCTTCATAAGGTTATTAATTCCTGACGCAGCAAATTACTAACCCTAATTGCTTCACAAGTTGGAGGGATCAAACAATTACGGATTTGATATCAAACTTAGCGGTAGATTTCAACAAATAATACACTAGTAGGCCTCCTAGTAATTAAATGCATCAATCATGAAAATATGCACAGAATAACATTCAATACTCAAACACGAAAATTGAACACTAAAATAACATAGATTAGATCTCACAGTTGGTTGATTCCGAGGTCTCCGTTTCCGACGACCAAGTTACAAAAGTTCTCGCCTCTCATGGCCATCACAAAACTCAAGTGAAAGAAATTTCAGAGAAGAGAGAGAGAGAGGCGTGTCCCCCCAAAACCTAATCTGATCTCCCTTTAAATCTAATTTAAGAATCAAATCCCACTCAATCTCCTAAAAATATTCTCCTATCCTAAAAATAACATTAATCCTAATTTATTCTAATTGGAAATAAAATAAAATAGAGTCCTAATAATAGGAAGGTGGTTGTTCCAGCTGTAATTTCGTGAGCATGTATGTCTTCAAACGGCAATAATAGACTGACTTGCATAACAAGTCAGAACGCTCCGACGTCTTAATGCAGGTGCGTCAACTTCAAGCTCGATTACAACCTTGATTCGTCAGTACTCTAAAAACTCAAAACATGAAAGTTGTAGATCTCTTTCTTGCGTTCCAAAGAATTTTGAATCATCTCAATCGGAGCTCAGATGAGAGAGAGTATGCCCAATACGAAACAATGTCAAACTGTCCGAATTCACTTAATAGTTCCGTTTTGCAATTAACGCTCCCATTTGCTCCTAAGTCAAAATAGAATAAAAATCAGTACATTTTAGGCAGCAAATAGGTATAAAATACTGGCATTAAGGGGCTAAATATGACATTTTGCATTCTCATCAAATTCCCCCACACTTAGCTTTTGCCGTCCTCGGGCAAACTAATTCAAACAAACACTACACTCCAGTCAAATCCAGAACACCATCATCTCAATCATATCCAGACATTACATGATGCATAAGAAACAGTATTTAATCCATGCTATTCATACCTAACTTAGGAGCAGCAAAATAAAATAAAGTAGAGTTAATGACATTCATCTCTCTTCATCATTTTCCACAATTACTCTCAATTAGTCATGCAAATAGGAAACTAATCACAACCAATTCGTGTACAACTCACCTCAATTTTTCTCAACTGTTACTCTTTACTACACAAACTGGTAGCAAGCTAGGGATAATTTTTTTTTTTTTTTTCTGTTTTGAAAAGAATGAGTGCATTTTATGCTCCATCTCATTTCATGGTTGTGTTTATGAGTGAGTGCGTTTTACGCTCCATCTCGACTCACCACATACCTTTCTTTTCTTTTCCTATTTGCTTAAACCCAAATTTAGCTAGCTTAAGGAAACAATTTTTCTGTTTCCTTTAAGGGTTGTTATACCTCCTCATCATGCTTCGTCACCAAGTTCACACAACTTCTCAAGACATATTGTTTCAAGACTACAAATTCAAATCTGATTAACTCTATTTTTATGAAATATTGCTAACATCCTAAGTCAAGGAATAGCTCAACAACAACGTCAAGTTACTATTCATGCATCACTAGACGTTCAAAGACATGACTTAAAGCATAAACCTTCCTAAACAACAATGCGGATTTCGTTTAAGGTGTACATGGCTTGTTATACCCAGGTTGCCAAGTACTGCTAGGCAGTTTTTAAGGCGGGTTCTGGTTTCCAGCCGATATACCCTTAAACTAGGCAGATTTTTTTTTTTTTTTTTTTAACACTAAAAACAGAACCTACAAAACCTAAATCCCCTCCCCACACTTAAAACTGACATTGTCCCCAATGTAAATGAAATGCAAAGAAAAGGCAACAATAACCAAATTTAAAATGCTAGAAAAGAAAACAAACTCCCCTTGTTGCCTCCCAAGCAGCGCCTTTGTTTATTGTCGTTGGCTCGACCTAATGGTTTTCTACTTGCGATGGCACTGAGTTTACCAAGATTTTCACCGGTAACGTTTCTTCGTCTCCAAGGAACACGTACTTGAGGTAACTAGGGAGAGGCTTCAAATCTGGAAGGGATCCTGCAAAACAAAAGGTAAAGGCCTCTCGTTAGAAATTGGTAATGCAATATAAGGAACGTTACCGACTGTTGTTGTACTTTGGAGAATCATTTAATGCTGCAACAGTCTCCTGAAAATCAGTACTCAAAGCTAACTCCTCATTCTCTCCCAAGATGCTTACTAATGGCAACTCCCATTCCATCTTTTCCATCAAGTTCAAAAACTTCCTGTGCTAAAGAATCAACCACATCAAATAATAAAACATGATCACATCATCATCATCAGGATATTTCGTGAATCATAAATTTAAATTGACAAGTTCACCATCAAATCCATGGTAAGTATGCCACATGAACATCTATCTTGTCTTGGATGTCTTTAAAGGTCTTCCTAACAAATAGGAGCAGACTGATCTCCATTTTCCATATCAAGCACATAGAAATCAGTAGGGAATTAAGCCATTAACTTGTACCAACCATCCTCAACTACACCCTTAGGAAAGCATTATATCCATCAGCTAATTGAATTACAACACTATTTTTATCAAAGGTCCAAGTTTCAAAGAAGCATATATGGATATGGCTGACATTGATAGAAGCTCCTAAATCTAACATGGCCTTCTCAAACCTGTGTTACCTATCATACAAGGGATAGTAAACTACCTGGATCTTTGCACTTCGCTGGGAGTTTTCTCTGAATCACAGCAGAAACTCTCTCCCACTCTCACCTTTTCACACCCTTAAGTTTCTGTTTCCTCGCGATCTACGAAAAGTCTCATCATATCTTTGTTTTGCTCATCTTTTCTGGATTCTGCTAAAGCTTGAGGAAAAGGTGGTACTGGTTTATACTCAGACAGAGGTGAAACTTACGCTTAGGAACACCATCGTCGTCGGGAACATTGTTGTCTACAACTACATCTTTCTCCTTTTCTTCCTTCGACAAGTAGGGGCTACCTTTGTTGGAATCTCAACCTCTTACCACTTCTCAAGACGATCGCACTTACATTTTCTCTGGATTCACTACCGTTTAGAGGGTAATTTCCCCGAACTTTGCGCCTCCAACCTATTGATCGCGGTTGCCATCTGACCCATCTGATTCTCCAACTTTGAACACTGGCCCTCGTCTCCTGTTGAAATTGCAAAGTATTAGTTGCAAGAGACTTAACAATATCTTCTAAAGACATACCAGAATTAGTGTTTGGTCCGGTTGTTGTAGGGGGGTATGGCTGCTTGTACTGCTGGTAATTTGGGCGTTTTTGAGGGTAGGGCTGACTCATTTGTTGATTCCCATGGCCCAAGATTAGGTGATCCCCCATCCAGGGTTATATGTGCTCGAATAAGGATCATACTTCCTTTGCGGTTGTCCAGGGAAACCACCTGCTCATTCACTTGCTCACAGGCTCCTCTGAAGAGTTGGCCACATGTCAGTTGGATGCCCTACTACCGAACAAATCCCGCAAGCCTTCACTGTTTGCTGTTACCTACAGCCATTTGACGAACAAGAGAAGTTAGACTCGAGATTTTGTTGTCTAGGGAAGAAATATTTACCTCATTATCACGCCTAGATGGAAGGTCAAGCCTACTGCCAAACTGTTGAGAATGGCTGCCATATTTGCAATCAAAGTTCTCGCGGCCTCGGAGTCTTATCCACCAACGCTCCTCCACTTGCAGCATCAATCATGCTCCTATCAGTATATGTAAGGCCCTCATAGAAATATTGGATAAGTAACTGCTCACTAATCTGATGATGGGGGCGCTTGCACACAATTTCTTAAAACGCTCCCAGTATTCATGTAAGGACTCCCGTTGTCTGCCTATACCACAATTTCTTTCCGATGTTTGCTGCCCTCGAAGCTGGGAAGTATTTCTCCAAAAATAATCTCTTCATCTCATTCCATGTGGTTATAGTTCCGAGGGTAGATAATAGAGCCAATCCTTAGCCGATCCTTCAAAACAGGAAAGCTCTTAATTAATTTGCTCCTCGGTCACCCCCGTAGGTTTCATACTTGTGCAAACCACATGAAGCTCCTTTAAATGCTTAGAGGTCTTCACCTGCAAGACCATGAAAAGTGGCAAGAGATGTTATTAGTCCAGATTTTAATTCAAAAGTAGTGGCAGCACTAAAACAGGAAACGTTATGCATAAAGGTGCTTGATTCAAATCAGGGGCACAAGCTCTTTCAAAGTCCGATTTCCAGCCATGACGTCTTCCTCTTCTAAATCAGAATTGCTTTCCTCAAAATCTCTCCGAACTTCCTTTCTTAACTTGTGCAAGTGGTTCTCTATTTCGGATCAAATGTTAAATCACCAAGATGAGAGGACCTGGTCATAAAACAAAAAATCCCATAAAAGAAAAAGAAAAATAATGAAAACCGACTAAAAAAATAAAATAAAAAAATAAAATTGACCAAAACACCAAAAATGGCAAAAACTGTATCAAAACATTCGAATTTGCCTCAAGAGGGTGGGGCTAGAAACATTTCTAGTTTTTCTCAGACGTCGTTGTCTTCGAAACGGTACTCGCAGCACTCCTAACTCAACCAAATTCCTGCCGTGCAGTACTGCCAAAATATATTTTTTTTCTGGAAAATAAATAAAATACAAGAACAAAATAAAAATCACAACAAACACAAAAACAAAAAAAAAAAAATCAACTAGAATCACTCCCTGGCAACGGCGCCAAAATCTGGTGCTGTCTAGGCACCCAGAATTAAAACCTTCCGAACCTAACTACTGAACTGTAATAGGGTAAGCAAGGGTCGATCCCACGAAGAGTCTAGCCGAGTTTGATGTTATGTGAACAAAGCTGGGGCGTTTTGTGTAAAACAGAAAACGTTCTAGCAAAGACCAACAAAACAGTTCAATTCGAAATCAATTATATACAACTCGGTCTCCGTCAACAATCCACCATTGGAATCTCACAACTGATCATGATGCAAAAATAAACAATTCATCATGAATATTCACCGTTGGAACTATTTCCTTCTCTCCTTAATTTTTAATATTAGGAAACAAGCGCTCTTAATTAATCTTACCACTAAACAACCCTAGACAAGCGCTCAAGATTTAATCTAGTGGCAGCCTAGAATTAGAGAGATCGATGAAGCTAAACAACACAAACACAAGCGGTTGTATTTAATTTAGTTGAATTGTTCTTCATAAGGTTATTAATTCCTGACGCAGCAAATTACTAATCCTAATTGCTTCACAAGTTGGAGGGATCAAACAATACGGATTTGATATCAAACTTAGCGGTAGATTTCAACAAATATACACTAGTAGGCCTCCTAGTAATTAATGCATCAATCATAAAAATATGCACAGAATAACATTCAATACTCAAACTGAATTTAACACTAAGAACAGAAAGATCTCACAGTTTATTTGATTCCGAGGTTTCCGTTTCCTTCGACCAAGTTACAAAAGTTCTAGCCGCTCATGGCCATCACAAAAACTCAAGTGAAAGAAAATTTCAGAGAAGAGAGAGAGAGGCGTGGTCCCCCCAAACCTAATCTGATCTCCCTTTTAAAATCTAATTTAAGAATTCAAATCCCACTCAATCTCCTAAAAGAAATATTCTCCTATCCTAAAATAACATTAATCCTAATTTAATTCTAATTGGAAAAAAATAAATAGAGTCCTAATAAAATAGGAAGGTGGTGTTTCCAGCTGTAATTTTCGTGCAGCATGTATGTCTTCAAAACGTGCAATAATACTGACTTGCATAACAAGTCAGAACTCCAGGACATCGGTAATGTAGGTGCGTCAACTTCAAGCCGATTACAACCTTGATTAAGTCAGTATCTCTAAAAACTAAAAACATGAAATTGTAGATCTCTTTCTTAGCGTTCCAAGAATTTTGAAATCATCTCAATCGGAGCTCAGATGAGAGAGTTATGCCCAAAATACGAAACAATGTCAAAACTGTCCGAATTCACTTAATTAGTTTCGTTTTGCAATTAACGCTCCCATTTGCTCCCTAAGTCAAAATAGAATAAAAATCAGTACATTTTAGGCAGCAAATAGGTATAAAATACTAGGCATTAAGGGGCGTAAATATGACATTTTGCATTCTCATCATCTCTGTTTTAGGAGTCAGTTGAGTATTCCTCAGGATGATGATTTGAGAAAGAGAATCCTTACAGAGGCTCATGTTACACCATACACTGCTCATCCTGGAGCAACCAAGATGTATCAAGATTTAAAGAAAGGCTATTGGTGGCTAGGGATGAAGGAAGATATTGCAGAGTTTATGGCTAAATGCCTGACTTGTCAACAAGTGAAAGCAGAACACCAAAGGCCATCAGGGTTGCTTCAGCCACTTGGTGTTCCTAAATGGGAATGGGAGAGTATCTCGTTGGATTTTATTACAGGTCTCCCTAGAGTGCAGAAAGGATATAATGCTATTTAGGTGATAGTAGATAGATTAACGAAATCAGCCTATTTTCTTCCAGTAAAGGAGAGTACCACTTCGGATCAATTGGCCCAGAAGTATATTAAAGAGATAGTGAGACTCTATGGTGTACCCAAGACAATAGCATCAGACAGAGATGCTAAATTTGTCTCAACTTTCTGGATGAGTTTATAGAGGAATTTGAGTACCAGATTGGCTTTTAGTACTACCTATCATCCTCAAACAGATGGCCAGACAAAGAGAACAAATCAAGTGCTTGAGGACATGTTGAGAGCATGCTGTATGGATTATAAAGTATCCTGGCATGAGATGTTACCCTTGGTGGAGTTTGCTTATAATAACAGCTACTAGTCTACAATTAAGATGGCTCCTTATGAGGCTTTGTATGGTAGATGGTGTAGATCTCCACTGCATTTGGATGAGATGGGCAAGTGAGATGAGTTGAATATAGCTCTTGGGCCAGAAATGACTCAGAAAATGATAGAAGATGTAAAGCTGATTAGAAGCATAGTGAAACAAGCCCAAGACAGGCAAAAAAGTTATGCTGATCTGAAAAGAAAAGAATTTGAGTTCGAAGTGGGTGACAAAGTTTTTCTGAAAGTTTCCCCCTACAAACAGGTGATGTGTTTTGGTAATAAAGGAAAGTTAGCACCGAGATTCATTGGTCCATTTGAGGTGTTACAGCGAGTAGGAAATGTGGCCTACAGATTAGCACTACCACCTAATATGGACAGAGTTCACAATGTATTTCATGTCTCGATGCTTCAAAAGTATATAAGTGATCCCTCACATATTTTGAGCATAGAGGACGTAGACTTATAAGAGAATCTTGTGTATGAGGAGCAACCAGTACAGATTTTGGACAGAAAAATTAAAGAGCTCTGGAACAAGAGTATCCCTTTAGTGAAAGTCCTCTGGAGAAATCATAAAGTTGAAGAAGCTACATGGGAGACAGAGCAAGATATGCAGAACCGTTACCTGAAGTTGTTCGTTTGAATTTCGAGGATGAAAATTTTTTTTTTTTGGGGGGGGGGGGGGGGGGGGGAGGAGAATTGTAATGCCCAATGTGGAGGTACATGATTTAAAGAATGAGAAAGAGTAAGAAAAGAAAGAATTAGAAAGAATAAGAATAAGAAAGAATGAGAAGGCTTGAACAAGCCAAGAAAAGAAAAACAAGAAAGAAAAGAAAAGAAAAGAAAGAAAAAGAAAAGAAAAGAAATAGAACAAGAAAATAGAAATAAGAAAGAAAAAGCATTTTATGCATTATTGCATATGCATTTTATTCATGCATATTACCATGAATTTCATCATGGTTAGGAAGTATAGAAAGAATAAGAAAGAAAGAACAGAGAGAAGTAAAAAGAAAGAAAATAACAGTGAGAGTAAGAAACAGAGAAAGAAAAGAGAAGGGATTTACTTACTAAGACTTTTTATGCTCACCCCGCTGTTTTCCATATTTTTGCAAGAAATAGGTGAGCAGCGATCAGAAGGATGTCGACAAGCAGAGAGGATTGGCATTACTGTCCACTGTCGCTAAGTTTTTGTACTTGTTATTTTGATATATGTAAAGAATTATGTTTTGTAAGTAAAGAAAAAATTTGGGCCCAACTATTTTCATATACTAATTATGTATGTTTTTATTGCATATGTTCTAAAGTATACTAGTAGAAAGCAGTTATTACAGAGACATACCACTCGGAGTCTTAAATGGTCGGCCCAAAATAAGACACATTTCCTTATCCTCTTCCATGTCCAATACAACAAAATCTGCCGGAAAGATAATCTTGTCCACCTTCACCAACACATCTTCGACTATACCCCTTAGATGTTTGATGGATCTATCTGCAAGTTGCAACGACATGGTTGTTAGCTTCACTTCACCAATTCCAAATCTCCTAAACATAGAAAATGGCATTAAATTGATGCTAACACCTAAATCACATAAAACTTGATCAAAGGTAATGTCTCCTATAATGCAAGGAATAGTAAAACTCCTTGGATCTTTGAGTTTCGGGGGTAGCTTCTTCTGGAGAATGGCACTACACTCCTTCGTGAGCATCACTTTTTCCTTATCCTCTAACTTCCTTTTGTTTGATAAAATCTCCTTGAGAAATTTTGTGTAGCTCAGCATCTGTTGCAATGCATCTGCGAAAGGAATGTTAATATTTCTAAATATTTCAATGAATTTGGAAAATTGCTTATCCTGAGTCTTTTTCTTTAGTCTTTGAGGAAACGGTACAGGCGAAGTGTGATGTGCCAATTCTGGTGGTATCTTGGGAAATGGCAATTTCTCTTTCATTTGTCTTTGCCTCACTTCCCGTTTTTGTTCTGCTTCCCTAGAACTAGATGGTTTATCTTCAGCAACTATCTCTTCATCAACTTCCTCATCAGAGTCTTCCTTTTCCTTACCCTTTGATGGACTTTCTTCTTCCCTTGATTTTTTCACCTCTTCTAACATTGTCCCACTTCTCAGAGTTATCGCATTTGCTTGCTCACGTGGGTTAGTCATTGTGTTGCTTGGTAGTGAGCCCTGTGGTCTCTCATTTAACTTATCAGCCAATTGACCCACTTGTACCTCCAAGTTCCGAATGGACGCCCCTTGATTTCTAAAATTCGTTCTCGTCTCATTCATAAAACCTGTGGTCTCTTGCATAAACTTTCCAAACATGTCCTCCAATTTTGTCACTCTTTTCTCTCCTGGTTGATTGTTCACACCTATTTGGTTGTTTGGCAATGCTCTTTGGTTCCATTGATTTTTTTTGTTGATTCTGTTGATTCTAATTGCCCCAAGATAGGTTTGGATGATTCATCCAACCAGGATTATATGTGTTGGAGTACGAATTGTTCAGTTGCCTTTGATTTCCTGCCAAGTAGTTAACCAACTCCGATGATGATGCTGAAGCAAACGTGTTCCCCACTTGACATTCGCTGCTCACGTGATTACCTGAACAAAATTCACAAGTTAGTTGAGGTGCTTAAATGGAATTTACCTGCATACTTCCCAACTGTTTCTGAAGTGCTGTCAGTTGGCTGAAATGGTTGTATATGCATCAACTTCATAAAGGCCCATAGATTTCTTCAGTTGCACCCTCTTATTAGGTCTTTGATAATTGTTGCTTGCCAGATCTTCAAGCAACTCGTGAGCTTCTTCCGGAGTCTTATTTTGCAGTGCTTCCCCCGATGCTACATCCACCATAGTTTGCACATTCACCATCAATCAGTTATAAAATGCTTGTACTTGCGTCCAAACTAGCAACCCATGATATGGACACCTCCTCAACAATTCTTTGTATCTCTCCCAAGCCTCATACAATGATTCCGACTCTTCCTATAGAAATAATGTGATATCGTTTCTCAGCTTTGTCGACTTTGCTGGAGGAAAGAATTTGGTCAGGAACTTTTATGCTAAATCATTCCATGTTGTAATCGTTCCTGTTGGTAATGCCATCAACCATCCCTTAGCTTTATCCTTCAATGAAAATGGGAATAGTCTCAATCTGATGGCGTTATCTAACACTCCGTTTGATTGGAAAGTATCACAAATCTCTAAAAAATTGGCAATGTGTAGATTTAGATCTTCCTTCAAATTTCCCATGAGCTGTACCGACTGCTGGATCATCTAGATGATTGCCAGCTTTATCTCAAAGTTGTTGGCTTGTACTGCTAGTCTAGTAATATGCGATCCACTGCCATCAACTGAGGGAACTGAAAACTCGCTTAGTGTTCTATTTTCTTCCATCTCAACAACTATAACCTCTGGTTCCACTGTAGCCTCTCTTTTTTTTCGTTCTCTGTTAAGTCTTCTAGTGGTTCTTTCAATCTCAGGATCAACAAGAACCACTGGCTGACGTCTGGCTCTTTGCATAAACTACACAAAAAAAAAAAATAGAAAGAGTGAGATCACAAACCAACCTAAAAGAATAACAAAAATTAAACAAACAACAATTAGGTGAAAATAAAGCTCCAATCTAGCTAACACAAGAAAAAATTAATGTTAACACAAAACTCAATCCCCGACAACGGTGCCAAAAACTTGATGCGTTGTAATTACAATATGCAAAAATAGCAAGTGCACTAGTTGCACAAAGTAATAAAGTGATGAGTGAGTATCGTTTCCACGAGGAGTGGTTATTAAGCACTAAATTTCCTAACTGTTTTCAAGTTGGAGGAACCAAATGTGTTTGGATTAATGGGAGAGATTAAATCTAAAACAAAAACAAAACTTACTAAATATTAAAGACTAATTAATGGAAGCAAGAATTTAAACACAAGAATAATATCAATTTAACAAACGGTTAGGGGTTTGACTTTATTCGGACTCTATGGATGAATTCTACGGCTTATGTTAATTCCACACTCACAGGCACAGATTGTAAATCGGATTCTCTAAGTTGCTAAACATACCTTCTCAGGCTATGAATTCCTACTTTTCCCTATTAAACTTCCGCACCCAACAATTTGAAGAGTAATAGATCTAAGTCGTTAAGCTAAGGGAATCCTAGATTGATTTCATTGATTCTCAAATCTATCTCTAGCATTCAATACTACAATGGTGATTACCCAAGAAGCTCAATATGATTCATTTCTCAATCTCATCATATTCATCAAATAAATTCCATTAAAAATAAAATAACCACACAATCTATGCAATAGAATATGGAAATAGTAATAATCAATTTATCAACCCATAGAAATCTGAACTTAATCAAAACCCTAACCCAAAATGGGTTAGTTCATAATTAAATCAAAATACAAAGCAAGAAAAACAATAACCACAAGGTTCAACATATTGAAATGCAGAGAGAGAGTAGAGATCTCCCCTAGTTGAAGAATCCACAAGATTCAAGCTCAAATCTTCTCTCTAAATCTCTCAAATCTATTCTAAACTCAATGAGAACATACAAAAACTGGACAAGCCCCCACGACTGAGTAATTTCTGCATGTCGCTTTTTTCAGACCGTAAAAGAAATGGACCCTTCAGCGACCAGGACAGATGAGGGAACAAGCTCACCGGTGCAAGATGCCCGAGTGGGTCCCTCTTAGAGATTCTGTCAATAGCCACCGTAGAGGAGATTCAAAAAGTGGTAGACCAATACGTTCTTAGCGTAGAGGTCTACCAACATAGGACGTACACAGCTCGGAATCCACCAGAAGGAATGGCTGCGATCTCTAAGAACATTTTTAAGTGTGGAGCGATGATCCCCTCCCACCCTTTTATTAGGTCAGTCCTCGATCATTTTGGGGTCGCACCATTACAGCTTACACCAAATGCGTATATGATAGTCGTGGCTATGTATATCGCATACGACGAGAACGGTTTAGGCTAGCTAACTGATCTAGAGCTCGATTGCTCATATTATCTAAAGAAGAGTAAAGACAATGACTCTTTCTACCTCTCGAAGTGATCTACGATCAAGGGAGGGATACACAGTTACCTCAGCAATGTCGGGCCGTATGAGACGAAGTTTTTCTTTTTTCACTATGATGGCATTTTCCAGTTTAGGGAGCCGAGTAGGTTTTTCCTTTCTTTTTCTTGGCGAATTCTCTTTCTTTTTGTCTTTGCTAACGAACTTTGTTTTTTCGCAGTCAACAAGACGACCAGGTTATTGGCTCTCACTGATTTTGACATGATCACTATTTTTGGTGTTTTGCCCGAACAAAGTCACAACACGAGGCTGCTCGTGACAACTGCGGACCTACGGAAATACAGTTTCTTCAATCCCAAAGCGACCTTAGAAACCTTACCGAGTAAGTACCATAACCTTAGCCAATTTTGTTATTCGAATGTAGCGAACTATTTTACTAATGATGTTCACATGCATCGACCATGCCTCCTAAAGTGCCCAAGTCGTTGCAACCAAGGGAGTTCACCTTCCCCCAAGTTGGCCTCACTAGACAAGCTGGGGTGGCCCCCAATGGTCCCCCCATTAGAGGGACTCCGACGAGTGCACCGGTTTGACCTACAGGTGCTCCTCAACCTTCGACTATTCGCCCCAAGCAGAAGACATTGGCCCATAAGTCCAAGAAAAGGAAACAGCTTCAGGCTGAGAAGTCAAAATATGAGCCGGAGGGTTTGGGCATTCAGCCCGAGAGGTTGCAGCCTTACCAGGCATTCTGCTCGGGAGGACCTCCCGGGGGCACGACTGGTATTACCATCACTCTAGAGGGTCTGCGAACAAGGCAAAGGGAGGCTGCGAATCTTGGGATGAGACCGGGCAAGTAACCAGCAGATGAGATGCTACCTGCTGCTGGCACGAGCGTGCCCGCGCCGGACTCTATGGGGCAACTTCTGGATCATTTGCGGCTGGTGGTGTTTACCCTGCTGGAGTGCTAGCTCACAAAAGTGATCGAGCAGTTCGTGGCCTTTAACCCCATGGATTTGATGTCCACGTCCTTTCAGTACCTAAGCCAGGTAAAACGAATTGTCCTCGGTGAGGACTTTTTTACATTTCCTTGCTTTTTTCAATAGAAAGGAAATTAACTCTTTACTCTCTTCGTTATGCAGGCCCTACTCGCCATGCACTTGTCCTTGTAAAAGGTTCAGCTAGGGGCTTCTGAGGGGCTGGTCGAGCTGAGAGAAGAGAACGTGTGGCTTAAACGAGACTTAGAAGCCACACAAGTAGAGAAGAACCTATCCACCATTCAGACGAATCAATACCTATCTGAGAGGAACGCTGCACTTCGCACGGTGGATTTCTAGAAGGTCGAGCTAGAGAAGCGAGGAGAGAAAGTTAAAGAGCTCCAAAGGATAGTGGCTAGGCTTACTAAGGAGGCTGGCGAGAAAGAGCTAGAGCTACGAACGAACTCCGAGTAGGCCTTGTGAGCAGAGCAGGAAAGGGCGCAGTTGTGGGAGACCATCGAGAAGCAAAGGTGGGTGCTTGAGGCTGAACTCCAATTCGCCCAAGGTCATGTCGCTTTGCTGACCGAAGAGATGTAGCGACAAGAGTTGGAGATTGAGGGGAGGGCTGTTGATTAGATGATCCAGTCCATCTATGCCCTTCGATCGAAGAATCCTACCATCGATCTAACCGACCTCCTAGAAGATTACCAAAGTACCCTCACTTCCATGGCGTGGGCCAAGGATGAGGAGGCAACTCGGGGACCTGATCCGAAAGAGGAGCATCCAGAGGGGTATGTCCCAGAGGAGCCAGCAACTGGCCAGGTGGTTGGCGACCAACTTGGGGATGCTAAGGTCGCACCTTCGGGACCTGGGGATGAAGGCCAGTGATTGCCTCTACTTTTGTACTGCTTTTCCTATGCTCGCTAATATGTACTTATTTTATTTTTTTAATAAATAAAAAGATCGTTTCCTTAATCATTTGTGAGTACTTACAATTTTTCGTACCCCACAAACGTTACAAATGTGGACATGAGGTCGCTTTCTAACTATTTACAATAGTATTTGTACAGATAATATCTATGCGAACATAACTATATACATGCGGGAAAATATATTACAAAAGAACTTGTGTTATTTACAAGTCTTGAGAAAAGTTAAGTCTTTACAGAGAATTGAAAAGAAATGAGTTTGGAATTACTGATAATATGGGCGGAGATGTTCAACATTCCAAGCTCGCAGTACTTCGAAACCGTTCAGCCTTTTGAGGTGATAAGTCCCCAGTCTTATCACTTTGGCCATGTGGTACGGGCCTTCCCAATTCGGCCCCAATACCCTTGTACTTGGTTCTCTCGTACATAGAAGGACTTTTTTCAAAACGAGGTCACCGACCTGGAAGTCTCTTCTTCTAACCTTAGAGTCAAAGAACCTTTTCGCACGCTACTGATAGGCTGCTATTCTTAGTTGAGCCGTACTGTGGTGTTCTTCAACTAAATCCAAACTTGCGCGCATAAGCGCTTCATTGTTTGCTTCGTTGAACAGGTCTCTCCGAAGCGAACCAGTTCCTACCTCCATAGGGACCATCGCCTCATAGCCATATGTTAGCGAGAAAGGTATTTTTGAAGTAGAGGTTCGCGGAGTGGTCCTGTATGCCCATAGAACTTTGAAGAGATCATCAGCACAATTTCCATTGGCAGCACCAAGTTTAGCTTTCAGAGTGTGCTTGATGGTCTTGTTAACAGCTTCAACCTGACCATTTGCTTGTGGTCTTACGACTGGGGCAAATTTTTTGTGGATACCTAGCTTATCACAAAATTGCTTGAATTTCTCGTCATCGAACTACTTTCCATTATCAGAGATGAGGGTGTGAGGAATTCCATAGCGGCACACAATGTTCTTGAAAACGAAGTCCTTGAGCTTTTTGGTGGTGATCAAGGCCAAAGGCTCGGCTTTGACCTACTTGGTGAAGTAGTCTACCGCGACCACAGCATACTTGACTGCTCCTTTACTAACTGGTATAGGTCCGATGAGATCGATTCCCAACATGGAGAATGCCTAGGGACTAGACATGGTTATTAGCTAGTAGGAAGGAGCTCGCGGTATGCTCGCGAACCACTGGCACTTGTCACACTTTTTAACAAAGTTGTAGGTGTCTTCTTATAGTAGGGGCCATAGTACCCTTGACGAACAACTTTGTTGGCGAGAGATCGTGCGGCTATGTGATTACCACATATCCCTTCATGTATCTCCCTCATGATATAGTTTGCTTCCTTATTGGTTACACATCAGAGGAGAGGGGTGTTAAACCCTCACTTGTACAATTGATCTCCTATAAGTTTGTAACGAGCAACTCTGGTTTGCAGGGTTCTTGCCTCGATCTTATTGTTGGGCAAGGTCTCGTCGTGGAGATACTGGATGATTAGGGTCATCTAGGAAACTGATTCGGTCATATTCACGGCCTGTTCGGGCGAGCTAATACTGGGGGCCTCTATGAACCGAACAGGAATACTCTCCGACACATCTAAGTCCAGCGACGAGGCTATCTTTGCCAAGGCATCCGTAACAGAATTACCATCTCTAAGAATCTGTTTGATTGTGAAGTGCTTAAATGGCTCGAGTGCGGCCTTAGCTTTCTTCAGATAGCCAATCATGTTTTCTTCCTTGGCTTGACACTTCCCCAAAGTCTGGTTGACAACTAGCATAGAGTCGCTGTGAATGCTGATCGCGATTGATCCCATTTCTCTTGCCAACTGCAGTCTAGCGAGCAGACTTCATACTCGACTTCGTTGTTGGTTGCTTTGAACCCAAACTGAAGAATGCCATGAATACGAGTCCCTTCGGGAATAAGGAGAAGGAGGCCTACTCCGGCCCTTTTCCTGTTTGACGATCCATTAATGTAGAGACTCCAGGTCGTAAGATTTTGGATAGTTTCCTAGGTGACTTCACTGGCTTATTGCTCGGGTTCCTTGATTGGATGATATGAGAATTTTGAGATGAAATCGGTAACAATTTGCCCTTTGATGGTTGCTTTCGATCTGTACTGCAGATCGAACTAACTTAGCTCCATGGCCCACTTGAGCAACTTACTTGAAACCTCTGGTTTTTTAAGGACTTGCTTGAGTGGGTAATTGGTTAATACATGGATTGTGTGGGAGTGGAAGTAAGGTCGTAACTTTCTGGAGGTGATCAGTTGGGCATAAGCCAATCGCTCCATTTTTGGATACCACATCTCGACGTCCAGCAGACGCTTGCTCACGTAATATACTGGCCATTGGACCCTGTTCTCGTCCCAGACTAAAGTTGCACTGGCTGCGTACTAAGAGACGAACATATATAGAAGGAGAATTTCTTGTGGTAGAGGCTTGGACAGAAAAGGTGGCTTTCCAAGGTGCTCATTAATGCTCTAGAATGCCTGTTCGCACTCAAGAGTCCATTCAAATTTCTTGTTGGCCTTGAGTATATTAAAGAATGGCAAGCAGCGGTCTGTTGCCTTCGATATGAAGCGATTCAGTGTCGTTATTCGCCCATTGAGACTCTAAACCTGTTTTTGGTTGGTCGGGCTTTTCATATCGAGGAGAGCTTGGATTTTTTCGGGGTTGATCTCTATTCCCCTCTGATTAACCATATACCCCAGGAATTTTCCCAAGGAAACTCTGAACGAACATTTGAGAGGATTCAGCTTCATTCTGTATCTCCGGAGTATGTTGAATATCTCAGCGAGCTGCGCTATGTGATCTAAAGCGACACGCGATTTGACAAGCATGTCATCAACATAGACTTCCATCGATTTCCCAATCTGTTCGAAAAACATCTGGTTAACTAGTCGCTGGTAAGTTGCTCCAGCATTTTTTAGGCCGAAGGGCATAACCCTATAACAATACAACCCCTGTTCTGTAACAAAGGAGGTATGATCAGAATCTGATTGTATCCTTGTAACAGCCACTTTCTACTCAAATACTCATATGATTTATATAAGAAAATACATATAAAATAGCATAAGAAAATTGAGCCCAAAAGTTTCTTTTTATTAAACACATATATATATGCTTTACAAACATATATATTTTTACACAAAATTAAAATATGTACAAAAGTCGTCACAAACATGGTGGAGAGTGTAACCGCTTCCCCTCGTGTGTTGACGTCCATCCGACCGCGTCCTTACCTGGATCCTACAAACATAGGAAATAACGGGGTGAGCACTAAAACAATGCCTAGTAAGTAAATCCTCTACCCGTCTAACCCTGTAACTCTCACTCTAATTCTTTCCTTACAACTTCTCATTCAATTTCTCTTTGGTACTTCTCTCTCTCTCTTTTTCTCTTTCTTAGAACTATTTTCTATTAACTCTAAGTCACGGCCCCATCTTGCCGGGGGTACGGCTGGGACTCGCTCCCGCTCTACGTGACCTTTACTCGTTCTAGCTGATCGGACTCGGTTATGCATGGATTCGGAACCCTTGGCCATGTGAGTGTATAATCTCTCTCTCGGGTACTCGGGTATAGCCCTCATCCGCATGCACTCTCACGGGCTACACCACTTCTCTTTCTCATACTCATGCCGCTCTCTCAATGCGGCGTACATGCGGGAATACTCTACCCATTACTCACGGGTTCCCCATCGCACAACCTACTCTATTCTCTTANGTAGACTAGAAGCGAGGGATGCTAGAGACAGCGGGACTACACGTGAGGGGAGATGATTTATTATCATCTCGATGTTTTTATCTTGATGTAAATATGTAAATGATAAATATTTGTGAAATACATTTGGAAGCTTCCACCCTATAAATATGTTTTGATTGTGTAATTTCTTAAAATTTGTAAATTATAAGTTTAGATCCTGCGTGATATTTTATATGCATGTTTTGGATATTATTATTATTATCCTTATACAGATTTTTTTTCTAAATACAACTCGTTCTCCAGACATGTATCCTCGGGATTCTCATTGAGGGATATTCAGAGGATACCTGACTGGAGGGGGGTTTTACACCTTAGGATGCTTTAGATGAAATCTCTACCAAAAATTCCCAAAAGCTCTCTAAACTCCTTAGAAATCTTGGAAGATTGGATAGAGAAATTGAGAGAAATTAGAGAATGGAAGAGGCGATGGAAATGGATGACTTAATGGGTTTCTCTACACTTAACCCTTTTTAGCTCACATTATAATCATCATTTCCCATTTTGCCCTTACCCTTCCTTGGAAATTCCATCTATATCCTTTGATTCTTTACCAATACACCCGCATCCAAACACAATCTCTACTAAATTTCCTTACATTTTACTCCCCACTTTTCCTACTAATTAGGGGTAGAAAGGTCATTGTGCCCCAAAGGAAGAATTCTCTAGAAAACTTGAGAAAATTTTTGTTAGGCTCTTCGCTGCGGCGAAGAACAATACGTCGCCCCGGCGAAACACGGCAGAGCCTACCCATGGGTGCAGCTCCTCATCGCCGCGGCGAAGCTTCTTCTTTGCCCCGACGAAGCTCGAATTTCCAAACTTCACCAAATTTCAACCAAACCAAGGCAAACACTTAACCAATACAACATACCATTTTAATTAAAGGCTAACCAACTAACCACAACAACATACAAACTCAATTGAAGCTGAAACAGTGAATCTTTTAAGTAATACATCAAATCTGAAGTACGTACCTCAAGTGGGGTGTTACAATTCTCCCCTCCTTAAAGGAATTTCGTCCTCGAAATTCACACGAATAACTCTAGGAACCTATTCTGCATGTCTTGTTCTGTCTCCCATGTGGCCTCCTCTACTTTGTGATTCCTCCAAAGAACTTTCACTAGCGAAATACTCTTGTTCTGGAGCTCTTTAACCTTCCGATCTAAAATCTATACAGGGCGCTCCTCGTACACAAGATTCTCTACGAGATCAACATCTTCTAAGCTCAAGATATGGGAGGGATCACTTACATACTTTCGTAGCATCGAGACATGGAAAATGTCATGTACCTTGTCCATACTCGGTGGTAGTGCCAATCTGTAGGCAACTTTTCCAACTTGTTGCAATACCTCAAATGGACCAATATATCTCGGTGCTAACTTCCCTTTGTTCCCAAAGCGCATTACTCGTTTATAAGGGGAAACTTTCAAAAATACCTTATCACCCACTTGGAACTCCACTTCTTTTCTCTTTAAATTGGCATAACTCTTCTATCTGTCTTAGGCTTGCTTCATTCTATTTCGGATTAATCTTACATCCTCAATCATTTTCTACGTCATCTCTGGTCCAAGAGCTATACTCAACTCACTCTTTTCGCCAATCTCATCCCAATGTAGTGGAGACTTACATCGTCTACCATACAAAGCCTCGTAAGGCGCCATTTTTATTGTAGACTGATAACTGTTGTTGTAGGCAAACTCCACCAAAGGTAACATTTCATGCCATGACATTCTATAATCCATGCAACATGATCTCAACATATCCTCAAGCACCTGATTTGTTCTCTCTGTTTGGCCATCCATCTGAGGATGATAGGCAGTACTGAATGCCAAACGGATACCCAAATTTCTCTGCAAACTAGTCCAGAAAGCTGAGACAAATCTCGAAGCTCTGTGTGACACTATTGTCTTGGGTACACCATGTAATCTGACTATCTCTTTCATGTAGATCTGAGCCAATTGATCTGAGGTGGTACTTTCCTTTACTGGAAGGAAATGGGCGGACTTAGTTAATCTATCCACAATCACCCAAATAGCATTATAACCTAGCTATACTCTAGGGAGACCTGTGATAAAATCCATCGAAATGCTCTCCCATTTCCATTCTGGAATACTAAGTGGATGAAGCAATCCTGATGGCCTTTGGTCTTCTGCTTTTACCTATTGACAAGTCAGACATTTAGCTACAAACTCTGTAATGTCTTTCTTCAAACCTGGCCACCAGTAGCCTTTCTTTATATCTTGATACATCTTGGTTACTCTAGGATGAGCAGTGTACAGTGTGTCATGTGCCTCCATAAGAATCCTTTGTCTTAACTCACCATTCTGAGGGATACACAATCAATTCTTGAAATAAAGGACACCATCCACTAAGTGGAATTCCGTCATCTTACCCTCATGTACTTGCTGAACCATTCTCTGACACCATTCATCAGCCACTTGGTTAACTCTGACTTCCTCCACTAAAGTAGACTGAACTTCTAACCTGGCAATCCTTCCCGAGATCACTTCAATTTGTTCTTTACACAACTCTTCTATCAACTCTTTCTGCCTAGTGAGCCGGGACAAATAAGCTTTTCTACTCAAGGCATCGGTTACTACGTTGGCTTTCCCCGGTTGATACTTAATCTCACATTCATAATCCTTAACCAGCTCTAACCACATTATCTATCTCATATTCAACTACTTTTGAGTGAAGAAATACTTTAAACTCTTATGATCGGTGTAGATATTACTCTTGGCACCATAAAGATAATGCCTCCAAATTTTTAAAGTGAAGACCACGGCTGCCAATTCTAGGTCATGCGTAGGGTATCTCGTCTCATACTCTTTCAATTGCCGAGAGGCATATGCTGTCACCCTACCTAACTACATTAACACAGCACCAAGTCCTTGCAAAGAGGCATCCGTATAAATATCATAGTCTACACCCTCCTGTGGTAACACTAACACTGGAGCTGATGTTAACCTCTTCTTCAACTCTTGGAAACATTCCTCACAACCTTCTGACCACACAAAAGGAGTCTTCTGTTTGGTAAGAGCTGTCAATGGTTTAGCCAACTGGGCGAACCCTTCAACAAATCGTCTGTAGTAACCTGCCAGGCCCAAGAAACTTCGAATCTCTTTTACTGTCTTCGGCCTCTGCCATTCAAGGATTGCCTTTATCTTGCTCGGATCTACCGAAATCCCTTCCTTCGATACAGTATAGCCTAGAAATATTACTTGATCGAGCCAGAACTCACATTTCAAAAATTTAGCATACAACTGCTTTTCTCTCAATCGTTGCAGCACTATTCTCAAATGTTCCTCATGCTCTTGTCTTGACTTAGAGTAAACCAGGATATCATCTATGAAAACCACTATGAATTGATCTAAACAATCATGGAATACCCAGTTCATCAAAGTCCATAAAAACTACTGGGGCATTAGTCAAACCAAACGGCATCACTACAAACTCATAGTGCCCATACCTTGTACGGAAAGCAGTCTTAACTATATCCTGCTCAGCCACTCTTACCTGATGGTACCCTGATCTCAAATCAATTTTGGAGAACACTGCTGCTCCCTTCAACTAATCAAACAAATCATCTATTCAAGGTAGTGGGTACTTATTCTTCACTGTCACCTTATTCAGCTCTTTGTAATCAATACACATCCGCAGTGATCCATCTTTCTTTTTTACAAACAAAATTGGGGCTCCATAGGGAGAATGACTCGGTCGGATAAAACCTGTATCTAAAAGCTCTTGGAGTTGCTTCTTTAATTCTTGAAGCTCTGCTGGGGCCATTCGGTAAGGGGCTTTAGATATAGGTGCTGTTCCTAGTGCAAGTTCAATACTAAACTCAACCTCTCTTTCCGGCGGTAAACCCGGTAAGTCTTCCGGAAACATATCCGAAAATTCCTGAACCATCGGTACCCTCTGAATTTCTGACTGTGGAATATTACCACTCTGTACTACATGAGCAATGTATCCAGAACATCCCTTTCTCAACATCTTTTTAACTTTTACACTACTAATCAACATACTCAACCGATGGCCCTCTCCAAAACTAAACTTATCTCCATTATCAAGATTAAATCTCGCTTTCTTTTTCCGACAATCAATTTCCACTCCATTCCTCCCTAGGAAATCCATGCCCAAAATTACATCAAAGTCAGGCATATCAAAGACTATTAAGTCAACTACCAACTCTCGACCATGGATCACCACAGACTCTCCTAACAACATCTCGTGAGTCAACACACTAACCCCATTGGGCAACTCTATCTTAATGGGTTGACTCACTCTAACAGGTTTCAAACTTAATTTCTCTATCATTCCATGAGATATAAAAGAATGAGTAGCTCCAGAATCAATCAAAGCATATAAAGAAACAACATGAAATAACAACTGACCAGTTACGGCGGATGGACTGGCCTCGGCCTCACCCTGAGCCAATGAAAAAACCCTAGCATTTGTACCTCTAGGGATCTGAGTCATCGGTGGGAGGGGAGCTTTACAATCCCTCCACATATGCCTTGGTTGTCGGCACCTGTAACACACGTTTTGATCCCTCAAACACTTTCCTAAATGGTTCCTCCCGCATTTAGCACAAAGGGGAAACCCTTCTGTTCTGGGCCACTTGTTCTGTCTATCTCTTCTATTCTTCCTTGGTTGTAACGTCTTCTTGGCCCTTACTTCTCTGTTCTTTGTGACATCTACTCTCTCCCTCTGTAAGGTGGTGGATGGCTCACTAGGTGTTGTTAGAGCCAACCCTTCTGCAATATATTTGTTTACATAGATCTCTGCCCTTAAAGCCCATGCGAGAGCTTCACTGTAGGTATGAGGGGGCTCGGCTCCTGTCATTACATCTCGAGCAATATCTGATCTCAACCCTTGCACAAACTTATCTCTCCTTAACTCTGGTGTGTACACTATTCCAGGTGCAAAACGAGCAAGGGAATTGAATCTTACTGAATATTCTTTCACAGTACTAGTCCCCTGCTTCAGGTGAATAAACTCTTTGGACTTTCTCATGCACTCGATCTTCTGTTCGGTACTCAGCCTCAAACAACCTTCTGAATTCCTCCCAGGTCATTGACGCTACATCATGAGTCTCCTCCATTAATTCCCACCAAATTCGGGCATCTCCCTTAAACAAGAAACTAGTATATCTGATCCTATCTCTATCATTTAGGGGAAACAGTGCCGCCGTCCGCTCTACAGACTTAAACCACTCCTCTGCCTCGAGCAGGTCCCTCGTACCCCTAAATGCTAGCGGCTGGTGTTGATTTACAAGCCCTTGAATCGGATCACACCGAGTCTGTACTGTATGAGGTACCAGCCCTTCTCGCTCTTGTCTTGGGGGTGGTACTCTACTAGGAGTCTCGGTTCTCTCCTGAACAACTCTCCCCTGACTCTCTGCTAATACCTGTTGTACAATAGTTCGAATCCTCGTCTCATCAAGGGTAGGGGGAGTTGGTTCTGGTGGGTCAGAGGATTCTTCTTCATTCATCAACACTCTTACCCTTCTATGTTACTAAGCCTCACTCTACAAAACAACTATACTTGATCAATTCAAAAGAACACTTAAAGTAAGGAAAGAATTAACTTACACAGTCGGCTATCGGACGTCATAGCGAGAAGAATGGCACACTGTCAAAACCCAAAAATCTCGGCTCTGATACCAAAAATGTGATAACCACTTTCTACTCAAATACTCATAATGAAATACATATAAAATAATATAAAGAAATTGGGCCCAAAATTTTTCTTTTTATTAAACATATATATATTGATATATATTCTTTACAACATATACATTTTTTACACAAAATCATAATGTGTACAAAAGTCATCAAAAACATAATCGACAGTGTAACCGCTTCTCCTCAACCGCCGACATCCATCCGACCGTGTCCTCACCTAGACCCTGCAAAACATAGGAAAACAACGGGGTGAGCACTAAAATAATGCTCAGTACGTAAATCCTCTACTCATCTATCCCCGTAACTCTCTCTCTCTAATTCTTTCCTTACAACTTCTCATTCAATTTCTCTTTGGGTGAGCACTAAAATAATGCTCAGTACGTAAATCCTCTACTCATCTATCCCCGTAACTCTCTCTCTCTAATTCTTTCCTTACAACTTCTCATTCAATTTCTCTTTGGTACTTCTTTCTCTCTCTTAGAACTCTTTTCTATTAACTCTTTAATAAGTCACGGCCCCATCTTATCGGGGGCACGGCCGGGACTCGCTCCCACTCTACGTGACCTCTACTCATTCTAGCCGATCGGACTCGGTTATGCATGGATTCGGAACCCTTGGCCACGTGAGTGTATAATCTCTCTCTCGGGTACTCGGGTATAGCCCTCATCCGCATGCACTCTCATGGGCTACACCACTTCTCTAGCTCATATTCATGCCGCTCTCTCAATGCGGCGTACATGCGGGAATACTCTACCCATTACTCACGGGTTCCCCATCGCACAACCTACTCTATTCCCTTTCTCTTAACTCTTAAAGTAGCTTATACTCAAATTCTCTACTATGTCTCAAGCTACTACTTGAGTGTATAAACAAATGTGTATAGAAAGCTCATACTCACTAATGCACTTATGAAATGTCAAATACAAGATTTCCTCAAAACCGTCATTCTGCACAGGTCACACTAAAAAGGTCATAACTTGCGTTATACACCTCGGATTGCTATGGTTTTGGTCTCGCTTTAAAGCTTAGAAACAGGGCTATAACTTCTATGTTTTGGTCTCAGCCCAGTTAAATTCGTAAGAGGCCCAAAAATTACTTAGAAAGTCACGGCAGTGACAGGGCAGATTTCACCTAGGCATTTCATCAAGCAACTCATGTGCATAAAAACACTCTACTAAAATTACTACTATACTTCATTCTCTAGCCATCCAAAATGGGGGAAAACTCCCTCAAATAACCATAATCCCTATCAAGAAAAGCACTTCCAAAAAGGTTTACACAACATCTCTCAAACTTCATCTCAAATCCCATTTCTCATCACACATCAAAAACACTTCTCATAATACATATTCATCTCAACTCAATTCTCAACAACATAACATACTTATACAAGCATACATCTCTACTCAATCTCTAAATCTCTACTCAAAAACTTATCAAAACTCAAGTTGGTAGGAATTACTTACATTGTGAAAAAGTGACTTCTTTAGCACTTTTCCTTTCCTTTGTTGTCTTGTCTTCTCTCTACAACTCAAAACAACAACAAGAACAATAACAACCAAATAAGACTTCACTATAACTATAAGAAAACTCACATCTAAGGCATGAATCCTTACCTTTTACTCCCCACTTTTCCTACTAATTAGGGGTAGAATGGTCATTGTGCCCCAAAAGAAGAATTCTCTAGAAAACTCAATAAACTTTTTATTAGGCTCATCGCCGCGGCGAAGAACTTTCCGTCGCCCCGACGAAACAAGGCAGAACCTACCCGTGGGTGCATCTCCTCCTCGCCGTGGCGAAGCTTCTTCTTCGCCTCGGCGAAGATTGGATTTCCAAACTTCACCAAAATTCAACCAATTTCAAGGCAACCATGCAACCAACTCAATTGAAACTGAAACAGTAAACTTTTAACTAATACAGAAAATCTTAAATACGTACCTCAAGTGGGATATTACATGGAGTACGGGTTGTTCGGTTGCCTTTGATTTCCTGCCAAATAGTTAACCTGCTCCGATGATGAAGATGCTAAAGCAAACGTGTTCCCCACTTGGCATTCACTGCTCACATGACCACCTGCAAAAAATTCACAAATTAGTTGAGGAGCTTAATAGAATTTACCTGCATACTTCCCAACTATTTCTGAAGTGCTGTGAGTTGGGCTGAAATGGCTGTATATGCATCAACTTCATGAAGACCCATAGATTTCTTCGGTTGCACCCTCTCATTAGGTCTTTGATAATTGTTGCTTGCTAGAACTTCAAGCAACTCATGAGCTTTTTCTGGTGTCTTATTTTGCAATGCTCCTCCCGAGGCTGCATCCACCATAGTTTGCACATTCACCATTAATCCATTATAAAACGTTTGGACTTGCATCCAAACTGGCAACCCATGATGTGGACACCTCCTCAGTAATTCTTTGTATCTCTCCCAAGCCTTATACAATGATTCCGACTCTTCCTGTAGAAACGATGTGATATCATTTCTCAGCTTTGCCGATTTTGCTGGAGGAAAAAATTTGGTCAGGAACTTCTGTGTTAAATCATTCCATGTTGTGATTGTTCCTGATGATAGTGCCATTAACCATCCCTTTGCCTTATCCCTCAATGAAAACGGGAACAGTCTCAATCTAATGGCGTCATCTGACACTTTGTTTGACTTGAAAGTATCACAAATCTCCAAAAAAATGGCAATGTGTAGATTTGGATCTTTCTTCAAATCTCCTTTAAACTGTACCAACTGCTGGATCATCTGGATGATTGCTGGCTTTATCTCGAAGTTGTTGGCTTGTACTGCTGGTCTAGTAATGCTCGACCCACTGCCACCAACAGAGGGAACTGAAAAACTCCCTTAGTGTTCTATTTTCTGCCATCTCAACAATTATGACCTCTGATTCAAATGTAGCCTCTCTTTCTCTTCTTTCTCTGTTAAGTCTTCTAGTGGTTCTTTCAATCTCATGATCAGCAGCAACCACTGGTTGACGTCTTGCTCTTCGCATAAACTACACAGAAAAATAGAAAAAAGTGAGACCACAAACCAACCAAAAAGAACAACAACAATTAAAACAAAAATTAAACTCCAATCTAGCTAACACAAGAAAACTCAATGTTAACACAAAACTCAATCCCCGGCAACAGCACCAAAAACTTGATGCGTTGTTACTACAACATGCAATGATATCAAGTACACTAGTCGCACAAAGTAATAGAGTGATGAGTGAGTATCGTTCCCACGAGGATTGATTGTTAAGCACTAATTTTCCTAAGTGTTTTTTCAAGTTGGAGAAACCGAATTTGTTTGGATTAATGGGAGAGATTAAAACTAAAACTAAAACAAAACTTACTAAGTATTAAAATCTAATTAATGAAGGCAAGATTTAAAGGCGAGAGTAATATCAATTTAACAAAAGGTTAGGGTTTTGACTTCATTCGGACTCTATGGATGAATTCTACGAATTATGCTATTTTCACACTCACATGCACGGATCGTAAATCGAATTCTCTAAGTTGTCAAACATACCTTCTGAGGCTATGAATTCCTACTTTTTCCTATTAAACTTCCGCACCCAACAATTTGAAGAATAATAGATCCAAGTTCATTAAGCTAATGGAATCCTAGATTGATTTCATTGATTCTCAAATCTATCTCTAGCATTCAATACTACAATAGTGATTACCCAAGAAGCTTAATATGATTCATCTCTTAATCTCATCATATTCATCACATAAAATCAATAAAAACGGAATAACCACACAATCTGCGCAATAGAATATCAAAATAACAATAATCAACTGATTAACCCATAGAAATTCGAGTTACATCAAAACTCTAACCCAAAATGGGTTAGTTCATAACTAAATCAACACAAACATCAAGAATAACAATAAATGTAGCATTCAACATATTGAAATAAAGAGAAAAGAAAAGAAATCTCCCTTAGTTGAAGAATCCACGAAGTTGAATCTCAAATCCTCTCACTTTCTCAACAAAAATGTCAAATCTATCAAAACTCAATGAAAACCAGATGAAACTAGACGACCCCCCTCAAAATGGCAAGGTTTTTCTTATATAGCTCGCCCCAAAAGACCTAAAACTTTCCTAAAATAAAACTATGTGTTTTGGAGAAACTAAAATTCACAGACTTCGCTGCGGCGAAGGTAAAAATGATTCTCGTGCTTAACTTCTTTCGCCGCGGCGAACCTTCATGAAGAATTTTGAAATTATAGAATTGCCCTCCGCTCGCTTCTTTGCTTGAATCTTTGATCTTCGATGCTCTTCCATGGGAACAAGCTTCATAGTGCTTCAATCTACTTCCAAACTCTCCCAAATTTTGAGATCCGCTTACTTATGGGTCCAGAAACTCCAATTCGCTCCTTATTTGCTCAAAATGTCTGTTTTAGCCTGCAACACAAAATGTATAGAATTAAGTAGCAATTCAGGCATAAATGAACTAAGAAGTATCTAAAATCCGGCCAAAAAACCTAATTAAAACAGTATAATTCTCGGATTATCAGCCACCTCCTTATACCCTTCTAAAACCCAAACCGATGGGGTGTACTCAAAAAACCCTAAAAAGCTAATGTGGCCATAGCAATGGCCACCCTCAACAACAAAGAAAGCTTGAAATACATAGGGAAGAAGACAAGAGCCTTACTGAAGTGTAAAATGTGGTGGGAGTTCCCTGGAAACTCATCATAAATGTGAGAGAGCAACGGCGAAATAAGAAACAAATAAACTTTAGGGAATTGCAAATGTATAATTTTGATGAAGGATGCCCACTTTTATACGGAGACGAAGAGGCGGGATTCGACCTCAACCATCGATCTTTGACGAATCTCAACCCTTTATTCATCTAGCAATATAGACCGTTCGATGTGGCCATGTGTCGATCATCCACAAGGGGCGATTAACTGTCAGAATTCTACAATCATAATCATCCTCGCACGTCGCCTCGACTTCATGTCTAGACAGTTGTAGTCACCCACGTGTGAAGAAAAGTAACTGCAAAAGCCGACTACCTTTAATGCGACACGACCACGTGAAAATTACTCGCATGCCCCTAGTTTCAAATTCCAGGTTTATCATGAATGTCACAATAGGAAAAAGGCTAAGTCTTGTTCACGTCAACTGAAATTAAGTCCGACTCATGAAGCTCGGCCAAATCTGCATTCAACATACAACTTGTGAAGTTCGAGCTTAATATCACATCGAGCAATTAGTCTTTGAAGTTCAAAACAAGCACCAAACACTAAAGGACAGATGTTGTGTGTGATTTTTCCATTAAGCTCAAAGTAGTTAGAGTTCCGCAAGGTTGTAGTCCGACCCAAAATCAGGTCAGCTCAACACTTGTTCGACCCAGCATATATAAGCCCGTCAAGATATAGTTCGACTCAACATAAGCTAGTCGCGACCAATCCAGACAGTTGTTTGAGCAAATCATAGATAAGCTCAAATCTCGGATAATTTGGAAGAGATCAGATCAACAGCAATGATAGCGCGATCCTAGCACTCAATCACAAGAATATCGGAGTTGCACCTTAATCTTGATTGTAATTTCTTTAATTTCGCTATTTCCTTTGTAAAAAACTTGTATATAAACCCCTTCCAACGATGGAAGAGGGGTTAGGAAATTGTTTAAGGCATAGTACTAATTTCTTGTAAGCTCTTTAAGCAAATAAGAAAAGTAGTGGACGCAGACTCAAGATTTAAACTTGCCGAACCACTTTATAAACATTTCGTGTTCTTTACATTACTGTTCTTGCATTCATATTACATTGCTGGTTATGTTTAATCACGCGCACATCGGTTCCGATTCCACCAAGATCAATCGGATCACTCTTGGTGTAATTCTTGCATCAACATGTTACAATACAAAAATTGAGGATATTCTTATCTTTGCAGCAATAAATTTAAGATTCTACGTGAGATAAGGTAGAATAATGTCGCCTCAAATTGCGGTAATTTACATGAATTTCCAAACTTAAATTGAAGTATTAAGGTCAATAATATTAATAATGTCATCATATGGACAGATATATCACCATAAAATCTCAGACCGTAACAAACCGTAATCGAGTTCGGTGTATACTCATAAAATTCAACCAATCTAATTATAGATAATTGACAATGTAGATTCCACTATGTTTTTAATTAGTCCAGACAATGTCTTCAATTGCACAAATCATGTTACTCATGGCACAAGAGGAATTCAAAGTACAAAATAATTTGGTTCCTTGAAGACTTCATAACCTCAACCACGTGCGATGCCTATTCATTTTTAACAAATCTTTCAAATGTACATATTTACTAATTAATATTACGTATTTTAGATTTATTTATCAATTTTGTACCTCAAATGATTTGACTCTACTCTTAAATGATCAAAGAACTGATCAATCAAATGTCAAATATTGATCAATGTTATGTCACTTAATTAAGATTTAAAAATTGAAATAATATAACAATTCATTTAAAATGAATAACTTAATTTCTCTCTTCTTTAAAATGAATAAAAGCACAAAAAGTAGGTTGACTGTAAATGGAAGTTTTCCAGGGCCAACAATTCAGCCTCCAAAAGGCGATACTATGTTCGTTAATGTCATCAATCAAGGAACATATGGCGTCACCATTCACTGGTGATAACTTAATTTCTCTCTTCTTTAACATTAATCAGAGCTAATGAATAAAATATCCAAAATAGCTTAAGAATTTTCCTTAAGCAACATCTTAATTTTATCCATGGAAAAGTAAACTCTATCAAACAAGAGGTAGTAGGAATTTCCAATATAAATAATACTACATAATCATACAACATTATGTGACAAAAAATGATTGGATGAAAGTTTAATTTACATTTAAAATCAACCAATCATACTTTGCCACATAATGTTGTATTAATACTATTACTCTTTTAACATTATCTTACTTATGATGAAACAGGATTTTTTTTTTTTTTTTTTTTTTCAGAAGGCTATTTTTTTATTTATAACAATAAAATGCCTACTTCATTGACCATAAAAATTGTTTGATAAAAAAAAAAAAAAATTCTATTTAATATAATAATTTTACATTTAAAGTGTATATTTTAATTTTTAATTTTTTTAAAAAAGAAGTTAAGATAGTGCTTATGTCTTCATGATAATTAAACTTATTTAATCTTGCCGAATAAAATTTTTTGAATTTTTAACAAAGGAAAGGAAGAGAACTGCTAAAATAAGAAATGGTATGAATAACTCTAACAATAATATATTTTTTCTATGAATAGTGATTCGGACATTTATTATTTTCTTTTAACAAAAAGCGTTCCAAATTACTGGATCAATATTGTTTCTCAGGATTAAGATTATTATTTTTTAAATTAAATATTAAATTTGAAAATTATAAAATTTTGTTTTTACAAAAATTTCACCCAGGCTACAGCCTAGGTGTATTTGCTTCCTCCCTTGATCTTACTGAAAGAAAAAAAAAAAAATTAAAAATTAGCACCGCAAATGGTTCCTTGTCACAAACACAAATTATGTTTGTCAAAATTTCATAAGGATTCATAATACTTTTTAATAATTGTAGATGCGTTATATATATATATATATTTTTTTTTTTTTTTTTTTTTTTTTTTCATGTAGTATAAGTTGAGAGACAAGTGAAAATAAATTACTTTTTCATAGGAAATCAAGTCAATTAGTTGAAAAGATAAATCACCTATTTATTGGAAAAAGACAAGATCATTAAACAAATTGGATTACTCGAATATTTTTATTAATAATTTAAGTTTATAAAAGTTTGATATGATATTATGCAATTTATATATGCTAAAACCTTTATATATATATATATATATATATAATAATATATATTATATATTATATATAATATATATTATATATTATATATATATATATAAATACCTTTTATCATTTACTTTAACACTTAAAATTTGTTATTTCAAAAATAGGGGAGAAATCATTTATTCGATATATCCTTCCATTTTTTAATCATAATTTTATTTTGCAGAGACAACCTATCGCCTTTCGGTTGAGTACGATAAAACATATCTTCTACGCATGTGAATGCATCAATTTTTCGGAATCGCGAACCACAGCCTTACAGTTGTTGCGCAGATGCAGTATACATAAAGCCAATAAACCAGTTACATAATGATAACTCCTGGACACACAATGGACGTTTTGTTCACAGCAACCAAAATCAGCAACTATTACATGGCTTTTTCTCCTTTCCATGACAGTGTTGCCACATTTGCAACTCCACCGCCGTCGCAATCGTTCAATATGAAGGCAATTATTCAATCCCTTCATCTCCTTTCTTCCACCTCTTCCTGCTTACAATGACATGGATGCTGGACAAACTGCAAGTTTTAACAATGTTAGTTTTGATACTCCTCAGATTGATATATTGAAGCATACACGGGTAAAGCTTTCAATTAACTTTATGATATTCAATTTTGGATATGCTAAAACCTCAAATTTTTTGCGGGAGTTTGAATAATGTTTTCGACAGGACTTCCCAAGTCAGCCACCTTTATTTTCAACTTCACAGGAATGTGTCGAACGTATCAGAGACACAACACAAGCACAAAGGCGAGGATGATCAAGTATGGTGAAGCAGTTGAAATTGTGTACCAAGGGACTCCCTATACCTTAGATGGCGTACATGGGTGGACAATTTGTTTGCTGGAGTTATTCGTTCTTTTTTTTTTTTTTTTTTTTTTTTTTTTTTTTTTGTTATCGCTCGAACTCTTTTTAATTTATCACTGATTATGTTTTTGTTTGTTGTCTTTGTTTCATACTTATCTCTATGCTTTGATGATTATGTCCTTATGAGATATGTTTTTGTGGTGTTTTAATTTTTGCCTCTTGTTGATTGATTGTTGATATGTTTTGAGATAGGTTTATGGATGAAAAAATTGTATTTTGTTCATAAGTTTGACAAAAAAGGGGAGATTGTAAGTTATTTTGTCAACCTATGATTCTAGTGGTATAACACTAGTCATGGTATGAACATTTCACTTTTAATTTTACACAATCATTCTGTTTAAATTTCCAGTATGACCACCTCATGTTTAAGGTAACCACCTTCTCTTATCGGATGAGCACCTTTGAGTCAAAGTGATCACCTCGTATCTAGCAGTTTTATTTGAGTTATACGTGTTATGCTTCTAGAATGCATGAGTTGTTATATTCTCTTTTGAGATATTTGTATTGTCCATAACACTTGTCAATTTCATATTCAATGTGCTGGAAAGTTTCATTTTCTTTGATAGGTGGTATCTTGATATTGGGATAAACTTTTATAAAGGTGAATTCAACAAAGTTATTCCTTGCCACACGTTCCCTTGCATTGGAGCCCGAGTTTTCTATATATCGGTCTTCTCCAATGCAATTCTTTTTAAGACTAATTATTCTTCTGATAGTACTCTGAAAATTGCTTGAGGTTTCTTTTGATTTGAATAAGGTTTCATATGCCTTAGGTAGGCTTACAAATACCTTTGATAAACTTTGTTTATTTGTTCATGGCTGGAATGTGGCTTTCCATTGGTGATGCTTGATGGGATTTCAAGCTTTTGAAGCTGAAGTGAGTCTTCAATGTTGATCCTTGAGAGGGGCTCAAGGCTGACTAGGTGGTCTTGTGAACGTGGAGCTTTTTATGGTAGTTCAAAGTTCGACCAAAGGATGGAGTTTGAAGCGTTGCAAAACAGGGGTTGTTCTTGCAACTCATGCTTAACTTTGGCTTTGTAATCAAACTACAAATGTTTACCATAGTGGATTAGTTTCATCTGGATTTGGTCCCATGGATGTAGGTATTTTTCCAAACCATGTAAAATCCCCTGGTGTGCTTTATTTTGTTTCATGGTTATTGTTTTGGAATGGTGATGAATGAACACTAAAATCAACTTAGCAACTCATTCCGCTTTAGGTTTAATTCACTTGGTAAATGATTAAGGGTGCGTTTGTTTTAGTATTTGAGATAGTATTTTTGATATTTTTAGAGTTAGGTAGGAATAACGAGGTAGGATTTAACAATTAACAAAAACATCCCCTATGTTTAGTAATTTACTAAACACCCCTGTAATAAAAACATTAAAAATTATAAAAACACCCCCACCCACCCATTAAATACCGGCAGCCAGCCACCACCATCGGAGGGTGGTCGGAGTCACCGTATTGGCACACGACTGATTAGATCTTGCCGGTCTTGCACTGTGATAGCCTTTTCCAACCATATTCACCATGGATCTGATCGAAAAATGTCAAATCTACGGCCAGATCTGGCCGTGTTTGGTCATCAACGACGGCCAAAGATATCCATCAACAACGGCCAAAGATATAGTCATCGTTGATGGTCAACGACGGCCATATTTTGGTTGTCATTGAAGTCCAGCTACAGCCAAAGATCTGGCAATCGATGACCAGATCTTTGGTCGTAGATGTGGCCAAATCCACGATGGATCTAACTAGTAAATGATAGATTGGTGCACTACCGGCCAAATCCAGTCGGTAGTGCGCCATTATACCAAATTCCGGCCACCTATCGAAGGTGGTGGCTGAAATCTGACAAATGTAGGTGAATGGGGGTGTTTTTGGTTAATTTTTAAACTTTTTTGGGGGGTGTTTAGGTAGATTAATAAATTTAGGGGGTTTAAAAAATTGAATAAAATATAATAATATTTTCAAAATAGGGAAATAGTATTAATAGGATAGGGAAAAATATTAAATCAAATAGACCCTAAATCTTTCAAAATACATCTTTACTTTATAGTTATGCAATTGTTTTAAATTTAATAGCTAGCAAACCATCTCGAATGGGTAGAAACTTAGTATTAAATATCCCTCCATGCTTTGTAATCTCTTAATAATTAATCCATAGTCTTATACCCCATCTAATTAGATTACTCTCTCCTAATAACATAATTTATCACGTGAACCTGCACCTTTGTACTTGTTTATTGTTGTGGCAGTCAGCAGAAGTACAATTCTACAAGTTTACACAAAGATGAGTAACTAAGCTGAAGTATATGTGCTAAAAGTTGAAGTGAAGTAAAAGATCTTTTTATCAACGACTGAGAATAAAGCTTTTTAAGTCAACGGCTGAGATTTAAGATTTTGTTTTTGTTGATAAATTTAAGATTCTACGTGAGATAAAGTAGAATAATGTCGCCTCAAATTGCGGTAATTTACATGAATTTCCAACTTAAATTGAAGTATTAAGGTCAATAATATTAATAATTTCATCATTTGGACTGATATTATCACCATAAAATCTCAGACCGTAACAAACCGTAATCGAGTTCGGTGTATGCTCATAAAATTCAACCAATCTAATTATAGATAATTGACAATGTAAATTCCACCATGTTTTTAATTAGTCAAGACAATGTCCTCAATTGCACAAATCATATTACTCATGGCACAAGAGGAATTCAAAGTAAAAAATAATTTGGTTCCTTGAAGACTTCATAACCTCAACCACATGAGATGCCTATTCATTTTTAACAAATCTTACTAATTAACATTACGTATTTTAGATTTATTTATCAATTTTGTACCTCAAATGATATGACTCTACTCTTAAATGGTGAAAGAACTGATCAATCAAATGTCAAATATTGATCAATGTTATGTCACTTAATTAAGATTTAAAAATTGAAATAATATAAGCTTGGGAAGCATATAATTACATTTTTTTTTTTGTTTTTTTTTTGTATTATCTGATCTAGGATTGATCTATAATAAGTCGAATTCATTCTATTAAATTTGCATCTTAAATCTACAAAAATTAAAGTTCATCTCTGTCTATCACTTAGTTAAGATTAATGATTGCTAATCTAATCAATGCATTAAAACATGATAATAGAAAGTTAGGTTTCCATCGCTTTAGCACTGTTGGGGAATCTCTCTTAGGCCGCACCTTTTTTCAGAAAAGCCAGCTATGAGCTTTGAAAATTTTTCCTAGATTTATAAATTCGTTCGTCATTCATTGAACTTACTTGCTGTCGGTATACATTGCACGGGAAAGACAAAAGAATAGATTAATTTACTAGACGTACTAAAATAAATATTATAAAATCTGCATGATGTGAATGCTTACATTTTATATCTTTGTCAATATCTTAGTCTAAAGTCTAAACCAAATTTGAAAAGTAATTATTGATATCCCCATCACTAGCGAGGGGTATTTCCAATTCGATTTAGCCTACACAAACTTAGATTTTAATTTTTCTAATTCAACTTTATCTTTAGTCATGCATTTTGTTGAGTGTATTATATAATATGTTAGTCTGTAATAGAGTCTCTTCTGGGGGTAAGAATGATGTGTGTCTTTTTACATTCTTTGCATAATTCCCTTGTTCCCCTGATATTCACATTAGGAAAAAAAAAAAGAGAGAGAGGGGTAAGTTCGTATATTATTTTGAACGTGATTCACACTATAAATTTTTTACATGTTTATCTATAAAATTTGGTATAATAGTGCCACTTTACATGATAGAAAGATGTGTGATTGATACATAGGTGATTGGCTCTATACGTGCTAAAAATATGTTTACATGAAAATATATTATTAAGAAAGTAGTACTCCAGACCTCGTTTTTAAAAGCAGCCATGAATAATTAATTATACATTGCGAAGTTATTTTCATAATTAACGTCTACGTTACATGGGAAAACACAAAACAATTCATCATCGTATAATGTGTACTAAAATACATGTTGGAATAATTAAATCAAAGGGTTCAAAAATTTATTATATAGTCTTAAATTAACTTAATTTTCTGTAATTAAAAACAACGATTGATAATCACGAAAGGAAAATATTTTAATCGATCTTAAATTCATTTTTCTATAACTATATTGTTTTTTAGAGAACAACAAAACAATGACATTTTAATTTTGAGTAAAATTTAAAAGCCGTAACTCAATTTTGTATACCGGCAATTTGACTGGTCGGATGACAGAAACGTGTGGAAGGCTTCCAATTTTTTTTTTCCCTCTCCAAAAGCACTTTACTTTTAGTATAAGTAGCTGAGAGATGTGCTAAGATCACGAAGAAAGAATTAAGGCGACTGAGAACACGAAAAGACAGACAGAAATGGGTAAAACAGCATGGGTTTCATCTTAGGATTTTGTTTGTAGGGCGCTTCTCTGCATAGCAACCGAAGTCATTATTATGATTTTGTTGTAAGTGCTTTATTTAGCATTTACAGTTTTTGTTCTTAAACTTTCTTGTTTCTGTAAGATTTATACTACACAATACAGTTTTTTTTATCTCTTGTTATTGCTGGGATGTTTTTGTAGCTAAAAGATGCGAATTTTACAAAGATGTGTAGCACAAAAAGCATGTTGACTGTAAATGGAAGTTTTCCAGGGCAACAATTCAGGCTCGAAAAGGCGATACTATGTTCGTTAATGTCATCAATCAAGGAACATATGGGTCACCATTCATTGGTGATAACTAATTTCTCTCTCTTTAACATTATACAGAGATAATGAATAAAATATCAAAATAGCTTAAGAATTTTCTTCTATTGTACTGGCATGGAGTGAAGCAACCAAGGAACCCATGGTATGATGGTCCCGAGAACATAACGCAGTGTCCAATTGCGCAGGATCCAACTTCACTTATAAGGTGATATTGTCCCTGAAGAAGGAACTCTTTGGTGGCATGCCCATAGTGATTGGACTCGGCCACAGTCCATGGTGCCATTGTTTTTTACCTCCTCGTGGAAAATATTATCCGTTTCCTAAGCCTTACAAGGAACAAACAATCATACTTGGTATTCAAATTTTACATCTATATTAATTTGCTGAAGCACTAAAACATTTGACTTTCAATATTAATGATTGGCAGCATGTGGTTCAAGGGAGACGTGATGGCGATTATACTTAATTCAATCGCAAGTGGAGCCAATCAAGTATCGAAGATGATACACCATCAATGGCGAACCAGGGGACTTTTATGGTTGCTCCAACGGTACTTTATCATGTGAAATTAAAATTCATTAGTCACATCTTAATTTTATCCATGGAAAAGTAAACTCTATCAAACAAGAGGTGTAGGAATTTTAATAGATAATCTATACATACAACATAATAATCAACACATTTCATACAATTTATATTAAAAAATGATTGGTGAAAGTTTAATTTAATTTAAAAATTAATAATTATATTTTATCACATAAATTGTATGTGTGATTACTCTTTTAACATTATTTACTACGGTGAAAGGGATTTTTTTTTTTTTTGGGGAGCTAATTTTTATTAAATATACATAAAAAAATGACTACTTCATTGATGCATAAAAATGTTTTGATAAAAAAAAAAAATCATTTAATATAATAAATTACATTTAAAGTGTTATTTTATATTTTATTTTAAAAAAAAAAAAAGTAAAGATAGTGTTAGTGCACATGATAAATAAACTTATTTAATCTGCCGAAATAATTTTTTTGAATTTTTAACAAAGGAAAAGAAGAGAACTGCTAAAATGGAAGAAAAGATGGTATGAGTAAACTCTTAACATAATATATTTTTTCTATAATAGTAATTCGGACATTTATTATTTTCTTTTAACAAAAAGCTTCCAAAATTACTGGATCAATATTGTTTCTAGGATTAAGATATATTTTTAAATTAAATATTAAATTTGAAAATTATAAAATTTTGCTTTTACAAAATTTACCCAGGCTACAGCCTAGGTGAGCCTGTATTTGCTTCCTCCCTTGATCTTACTGAAAAAAAAAAAAAAAAATTAACACCAGCAAAGGTTCCTTGTCACAAACACAAATTATGCTCTGTCAAAATTTCATAAGGGATTCATAATACTTTTAATAATTGTAATCGTATATATGTTTAATTTATATATATATATATATTTTTTTTCATAAGTATAAAAGTGAGAGACAAGTGAAAATAAATTACTTCTAGGAAAATACAAGTCACTTAATGTTGAAAAAGATAAATCACTATTATGGAAAAAGACATGATGTCATAAACAAATTGGATACTAGAATATTTTTATTGATAAATTTAAAGTTTATAAAAGTTTGATATGTTATTATGCAATTATATATGCTAAACCTTTATATATATATATAATATATATATATATATATATATTATATATATATATATATATATACCTTTTTCATTTTTTAAAAACTTAAAAGGTGTTATTTCAAAAATAGGGGAGAAATCATTTATTCGATATATACTTCCATTTTTTAATCATAATTTTATCTTGCAGGGAACCATCGCCTTTCTGTTAGGTACGATAAAACATACTTTTACGCATTGTGAATGCTGGATGAACGAAGATCAATTTTCGGAATCGCGAACCACGCCTTACAGTTGTTGCGCAAGATGCAGCATACATAAAGCCAATAAATACAGTTACATAATGATAACTCCTGGACAACAATGGAGTTTTGTTCACAGCTAACCAAAATCCTAGCAACTATTACATGGCTTTTCTCCTTTCCATGACAGTGTTGTCACATGCCAACTCCACCGCCACCGCAATATTCAATATGAAGGCAATTATTCAATCCTTCATTCTTTCTTCCCACCTCTTCTGCTTACAATGACTGGATGGTCGCAAAACTTCACTAAAAGAATAAAGAGCTTAGCAAATAAAGAACATCCCGTCAATGTTCCAAAAAATATCACCACGAAAATCTTTATAGCAGTTCTTTAAACAGTTTGTTGTGTCCCAACAGTTCATGGTATACTGACTCGGTGATAGGACGGCTGCAAGTTTAAACAATGTTAGTGTTATACTCCTCAAATTGATAATTGGAAGCATACTACGGGTAAGAGCTTTCAATTAACTTTATGATATTCATTGCGATATGCTAAAACCTCAAATTTTTTGAGGAGTTTGAATAATGTTTTCGACAGGACTTCCCAAGTCAGCCATCTTTTTCAACTTCAAAGGAAATGTGTCAAACGTATCAGAGTACACAGCACAAGGCACAAAGGCGAGGATGATCAAGTATGGTGAAGCCGTTGAAATTGTGTACCAAGGGACTAATTCGGGTCTGCTTCTAGTCATCCAATGCAATACATGGCTTCAGCTTCTATCTCGTCGGGACAGGCACTGGAAATTTCGATAATGTGACTCCATCCAGTCACTTATAATTGGTTGATCCACCGAAAGTTAACACCTTTAATCTTATTAAGAAGGATGGGCTACAATTCGATTTGTTGCTAATAATCCTGGTAACTAAAATCTCTACCCTTATACTTAAGTTGTTTGTTTATTAAGAATTACTTATATGAAGTTGTCTTGCCACTTCTTTTTGTTCAATAACATAATAACATGTATAGTCACATATTTGCCAAAAAAAAAATTATTTATCTACCTATTACCATAATTTATGAATAATTATCCATTATTATTTATCAATAATCACCACCATAGATAATTTCGAAATCTAGTAATACTTGTCTTTGTGTTATTGAAAGGTATGAAGATGTTAACAACGTGAGGAGATGAGATTGTCTCATATATAAGCTTTTCTCGTTTCTTTTATCAAACCTTAATTTGCAGATAATGTTTCTCTCTGTAGTGTTGTTTATGAATTTTAATTATTGATCTCTAACTTAGAATAATTTTAATTTTCAACAGGAGTGTGGTTTATGCATTGTCATTTTGATAGGCACGCAACTTGGGGAATGGATACAGTTCTTATTGTAAAGAATGGTTCCACTGCGAAAACGTCGATGCTACCGCGTCCTGCTTACATGCCGCCTTGTTCTTGATTAATTATATTTTCATAATAAAGTTGTTTGTGTTTAAGTAGCCTACCTACAAAGGCTAATTGAACTTTTGTAATGTACCAAAAGCTTTAAATAATATGTTCTGGGAATAATTTTAGCTTCAATAAACGGAATATAATAATTGAAAAAAGATAAATAATACTGTATTTGTAATTTTGGTATAATGGTTTCTTCAATGAAGTATGTTCCTCTTACTCTTCGAAATGCCTCCTTAAATTGCGGTAATTTGCACGAATTTCCTAACTTAACCTAAAAAATGTCCGTAAAATATTAATTGAAAGAAGGGGTAGGTCAATAATATTAACAATTTTGATTTGGACTCGTATATACTACAAGAATTTAAGCTTTCCGCAACAAAATAATTTATTACTATAAATATCCAAATTGTGACAATTTCACTAATGTGAGGAATTGTATTGGTCACATTAAGCTCGTACTCTTAAGTACTACAAGAATTTAAGCTTCTCATAACAAAATAATTTATTACTATAAATATCCAAATTGTGACAATTTCACTAATGTGAGGAATTGTATTGGTCACATTAAGCTCGTACTCTTAAGTACTACAAGAATTTAAGCTTCTCGCAACAAAATAATTTATTACTATAAATATCCAAATTGTGACAATTTCACTAATGTGAGGAATTGTATTGGTCACATTAAGCTCGTACTCTTAAGTTTATAATCACGAAAGAACGTTTGATCATCATAATATAATTATTTATTACGATAATAATAATTTGTCACTTTAAATTAATTTATTGTGATAAATTATTTATAGCAGACAATTTTTATCACCACAACTAATATTTTGTCACAATTGAATTACATTTAAAAATAACATGATAAGCTTTATGATGAAAAAATAATATATTATGCTAAAATTGATTTTGTCAAAATTGTGAATAGTGACTAAATTATTTGCTCATAATTTTAATCAATAACACTACGGACACCGAAATATTTACACCGAATTTTTGTACCGGCCGACGTGGAACGCGTTCTCCCATTTCTTTATAATTTTTTTCTAGTGAACGACCGTCCATCAAATTTGGACGGCCGTTCACTCACATAGACGGGCGTCCATATGCGAGGGACGGCCGTCCATATAATATGGACGCCCGTCCCTATTAAAATAAAATAAAAAAATTTGTAAAAGTTTAGGGACGGCCGTCCATCCATTATGGACGACCGTTCATTAATTTTGGACGGGCGTCCATATGCGAGGGATGGCCGTCCATATAATATGGACGTCCGTCCCTATTAAAATAAAATAAAAAAATTTGTCAAATTTTATGGACGGCCGTCCATCCATTACGGACAACCATCCGTTAATTTTGGACGGGCGTCCACAAATATGGACGGGCGTCCATATGCGAGGGACGGCCGTCCATATAATATGGACGCCTGTCCCTATTAAAATAAAATAAAAAAATTTGTAATAGCTTAGAGACGGCCGTCCATCCGGACGGGCGTCCATTATTTGTGGACGCCCGTCCAAAATTAATGGATGGCCGTCCATCCATTATGGACGGCCGTCCATTAATTTTGGACGGGCGTCCACAAATAATGGACGCCCGTCCTTCACCCAAATATGAAAAAAAAAAATTTCCATGGGGACGCCCGTCCACCAATTGTGGACGGCCGTCCCTTAATTTTGGACGGACGTCCGTAATTTTTGGACGCCCGTCCAAAATTAATTCGTAAAAAAAATATTTTTTAAACACTGAATGGTCGTCCCAAACTTGTGGACAGCTGTCCATTAATTGTGGACGGGCGTCCATACTGAATGGACGCCCGTCCATTCATTATGGGCGACCATCCCTTTTGTAAAGGACGGCCGTCCAACCCTTATGGACGGCCGTCCATAATGTTATTAAAATTTAAAAAAAAAACATTTTCGCGTTTTAGTAATAAATTATTTTTTGTTTACATTAGCTTCTCCAATACGTTCTCCAATAACAAGCGCTAAAGCAAAAGAAAACCAGCGCCAAAATTCGTTGTCCCCTTCTGCTTCGTCGTCCCCTTCTGCTTCATCGTTGCCGTCTGTTCCTCGTCTCAGTGTTGCGTCTGCATTCCTCAGCCATTTCTTCTCGCAACAAACGTTTTCTCCTCATTTTCCAGCTACCGTGTGAATAACGAAAGCTATCATCTGTTCATTTCATCAAACTTCGTTTCATCAAACTTCATTTCATCAAACCATAGCCAATTTTTTACAGTCGAAAGAGAGATACACCATAGCCAATTTTTTACAGTCGAAAGAGAGATACAGGAAAGGGAGATTACAGAGATTTGTGCAAAGGGAGATTAGAGAGATTTGTGCAAGTTAATAATCGATTTTTATATAATTTATACATTTATTTAGTTTTTTACCGTGAACATTTGTATATAACTTATCCATTTATTTAGTTTTGTATTATATTTTGAATTGAATATATGTTACAATAGAAAAACACTGATACAGAAAATTTGTTGCTGATTGTTATGAATCAGATTTCATGAACGTGAACACTAGTATTGGATTTGCATTAAATTACAGAATATGGAAGAGTCCAGTTTGCCTCAAAATATGGAAGAGTCCAGTTTGCCTCAGAATATGGAAGAGTCCAATTTGCCTCATTTCAATGATATTGAGGTAAATTCATTGTATCGTATTGTTTATTTATTTTGATGTGTTGTATTAGTACATTCTAATTTTATGTATTATAAAATATTAAATCAGGAAAAAGCGGGGAGGACAACTAGGCATGTATGTTATACGTGTCTTCGTAATATTGCGTTTACGGCAGTTAGATTTAGTGCATGCACAATTTGATTTAAGGTAAATTACATACACCTCCCTGCCGTCTGAGAAAATTATAATGGCACCAAAAAGTTAATGAAATGAGAAAAAAAAAAAAAAAAAAGACCTCTCTAAGAGTCTAACCAACTCCAAGCAATTATTTTTAACCAAAATCACTCATTTCAGAGTAAATATATTTTATCGCATAATTAATTTTCACCTATTCTAAGTGAATTTCTTTTTCTTTGTGTAATTTAATCAAAATTTTGACTGATAATAGTTTGGGAAGAAATTCATTCATATATTATGGTGTTACTAAATGCATAAAATATTTATCAAGTACACCCCATTGGATATAGTTATATCAACAAAGCTACGGACATCGGCACTTTTGCACTGAAAATGTGTACTAGCCTACGTGTACCCCTGACTCACACCAGCTGTTGCCAGCAATCCAGACGCTTATTAAACAATAAATATTTTTTTAGTGAACAGTCGTCTATCAAATATGGACGGTCGTTCACTTACATGGACTCTCGTCCATATGACGGGGGTCTATTTGCTACAGACGGGCGTCCCCATTTAAAGGAAGCCCGTCCATAAGTAAAATGGATTAAAAAAATTTTATAAAAATTTTGGACGGTCATTCATAGGTTATGGATGGTTGTCCCTAAATATTGGACGGGCGTTCATATTTTAATGGATGCCCATCCATTAACAATTCTTTTTAAAAAAATTAAAAAACATTTATGGATGGCCGTTCATCGGTTATGGTGGCCGTCCATTCATTTTGGACGGGCGCCCGCAAATAAGGGACACCCGTCCTTAACCAAAATATGAAAATTTAAAAAAAAAACTTTGGGGATGCCAGTCCACCAATTGTGGACGGTCGTCCCTTACGTTTGGACGGACGTCCGTAAGAAATGGACGCCCATCCATTATTTTGGTTTTACAAATCAAAAAAGAAAAACTTTGGACGACCATCCATAACATGTGGACGGTCGTCCCTTAAGTGTGGACGGGCGTCCGTAAGTAATGGACGCCTGTCCACTATGTATGGACAGCCGTCCATAAGGGTTGGATGGCCGTCCATTATGTGAAGGATGGTCGTCCACACTTTAATGAAATGTTTTTAAAATAATTTTTTTTTTTTTATTTGCGAAATAACACTAGCTTCTCCAATACGCTTCTCCACAAACCAATGCCAAAATTCTTCAAGCAAAAGAAAACCAGCGCCAAAATTCTTCGCCGCCTTCTGCTTCATTGTTGCCGTCTGTTCTTGGTGTCTGCGTTGCGTCTGCATTTCTCAGCCATTTCTTCCTTAACAGCCGTTTTTTCCTCATTTTCCAGCTACCGTGACAAGAACGAAAGTATAAACTTTTCATCAAACATTTTTTTACAGTGGAAAGGGAGATAAGAAGATCAAAATTTGTCCAGATTAGAAAGATTTGTTGAGGTTGTTAATTGATTTTTATTTAACTTATGTATTTATTTAGTTTTGTATTATATTTTGAATTGAATATATGCTACAATAGAAAAAAACTGATAGAGAATATTTGTTGGTGATTGTTATGAATCAGATTCGTGAATACGAACAGTAGTATTGATTTTGCATTAAATTACAGAATATGGAAGAGTCCAGTTTTCCTCATTTCAATGATGTTGAGGTAAATTATGCTCGAATCCTTAACTTTTTCGTTAACATGATTTTAAATTTATTGTATCGTATTGTTTCTTTTGATGTGTTGTATTAGTACATTCTAATTTTGTCTATTATAAAACTATTAAATGATCAGGAAAATGAACGTGATGAATTAGAAGATATGGGATGTGCAGAGGAAGAAGTGGAGCCTCATATTGGAATGGTATTTGATTCAGTTGATAGTCTGGTGAAGTATTACAAACGGTATGGTAACAAAATGGGATTTGAAGCAATAATACGTACGTTAAACATAGGTGAAGATGAAGAGATGAGATATGTGACAGTGGCATGTTCTTGTTCTGGGAAGGAGAGATGTAAGTCCAGAAATACCTTGGAAAAACAACATGTTGCCAAAACAAATTGTAAGAGTCGAATTAGTGCAGCTTTGAATGGTGAATGCAAATGAGAAATTAAATCAGGTGTACTTGAACATAACCATGATCTTACAAGTCCGACAAAAAGAAGATATTTCAAGGTTAACCGAACGATACAGCCTTATGTGAAAAGGCGACTTGAAGTTAATGATGTGGCTAGGATTAGATCGTGTAAAAATTTTCAGTCATGTTCAGTTGAGATAGGAGATGTAGAGAATTTGACGTTTCTACAAAAAGATTGTAAGAACTACATTGAAAAAGTGAGAAAGCTACAACTTGGAGTTGGAGATGCTTCGACAGTACTTGAGTATTTTAGGAAAATGCAAAAGAAGAATTCAAATTTTTGGTGCATGATTGATGTAGATGAAGAGACTCAATTATAGAATGTACTATGGGTTGATGCTAGATGTAAGGCTGCATATAAAGAATTCGGTAATGTTATCACCTTCGACATAACGTATCTGACGAACAAGTATGACATGCCATTTGCTGCTTTTGTGGGGGTTGATTATCATGGACATTCGACGTTGTTAGGTTGTGGGTTAATTTCTCATGAGGACATTGAGACATTTGTATGGCTATTTCATTCCTGGCTTGAATGCATGGATGTTGCTCCTAATGGAATAATCACTTATCAAGTTAAGGCCATGCAAAACGCAATTGAGATTGTTTTCCCTGATACAAGACATAGGTTGTGTTTGTGGCATATAATGAAGAAACTGCCTGAAAAGTTAAGAGAGTATAAGGAATATGAAACTATAAAGTTTAAGTTGCAAAATGTTGTGTATGATTCCTTTACGCGTGAAGAGTTTGAAGAGCGGTGGAACCAATTTGTTGCTGTGCACAACCTTCACGAGAATGTATGGTTATGTGGATTGTATAAAGAAAAAGTACGATCGGTGCCTGCATTTCTTAAAGATACTTTCTGGGTAGGTATGTCTACTATCCAACGTAGTGAAAGTATGCATGCATTTTTTGATAGATATGTAAATTCCAAAACCACTTTGAAACAATTTGTGGAACAATATGATATTGCATTGTGAGCTAAAGTAGAAAAAGAAAGGGAGGCTGATTTTAGATCTTTCAAATCTTGGATATTATGCATAACTAATTACCCTATTGAGAAACAATTTCAAAGTGCATACACAACTGCAAAGTTTAAAGAGTTTCAAGAAGAGATTGCGGGGAAGATTTATTGTGAGTTATCTGTTCTGAAAAAATGTGATTCATACGAGGAGTATCAAGTTTTGGAAGATGTTTGGTTTAGAGATAATAGTCGCCGTGTTCCGTATGCGATATACTTTAAAGAAAGTTCATGTGATATTCGTTGTACTTGTCATTTGTTTGAGTTCAGGGGGATTTTATGCAGACATGCCATTATGGTGTTAATTCATAAAAGGGTTTCACATGTTCCGGAAAAGTATATTTTACGGCGTTGGAGGAAAAATGTGAACATATGTCATACGAAAATTAAGGTCAGTTATAATAGATGGAGCATCAACATTGAAAGATAACGTTTTGATAAGTTGTCTAATTTAATGCTGACAGTAGCAGATATGGCATCAAACAATGAGGAAGATTATAATATGATGACGGAGTTTATGATTGAGATGAGGAAAAAGTTTGAGCAAAAGGAAACCGAGGGAGGGCTTGGTACAAAAGTGAACATCTCTTCCACAACTGGTTTGACTAGTCAAGATGGGGATAGTCCTCCGAAAGCCAGTCTAATTATTAGTCCACAGGCAACTCGTAGCAAAGGTCGTCCTCCATGTAGAAGAAAGCAATCGAAGATTGAAGAAATTGTACATAGGGTTAAAAAGAAAGAATTACAAAAACAAAGAATTGATATGACTTATACATTATTTGAGTATTTTTTTTTAAACATTATTTACTTATTTGAAGTTTATAATAATATCGACTTGATTATTAATGTGTTATGATACTTTTTAGGAAAAGGATCATCGGTACAGTGACAACAGGAACAATTTCTTTTATGTATTTCCGTGGCCGATGCAAAAACTCAAGTGTTGTCGAACGATGTTGTTACTACCCAGGTATGTGTTATGTATCTTGTATAATTGTAATTGCCTTAAGTTTTCTATAACGTGTGCTAAATTACGGTTGTTAAACAATGACAGATATAAAATGGTCCAATTCCAAATATCGCAGGACAAAGTAATTTCTATACTGGACAGGAGTTTGTAATTTCTATACTGGACAGGAGTTGTTGACATATGTATAAACAAAATACAATCTTTATTAACAGCATCTACTCAAATCAATCTATTTATAAACAAAAGGCAAAAATTCTTCATCATGGTGCAGAGGGTGGAGGTTGACTGAAGGATAAGGAGGCTGTTGAGAAGTTCTTCATCATGCTGAAAATTTCTGTCATGCGTTCCCCAATGATGTTAATTGTTTCTTCAATTCTTGATGCAAACGTGTTGAAATCACTTTGCAATTGATCATGTTGTTCTTACATTTGCCTCTCAATATGTGAAAAAAACTCTTCTTGAAACTTTTCCATCCACTCAAATCTGCTATCTATTTCCTATAAAGTATGAGAAGACATATCTTCTACATTTTCAAATGATCCAGGTTCAGTACTCGTTCTTCTTCTTTTGTACACATAGACTTGTCCTTCATTAACCCCTTTTGGAATACTGACACCTTCCTGAACCGTTGCATCTCCCTCCATTTCATCCCCAATCACAAACCATTGTCTTGCCATAGTCTTTTTAATCAAACCCATTTTATTCAATGTCACATCCCCCAACACATTATTTGTTAACGTAATCTTATTTGTTGCATCATCAGGGGTGATCTCAATATTCAACTTCTCACATATTAACGTAACAAGCATTCCCCAATATATTTCTCCTTTTTCTGCTTGAATCTCTCCCAACTTCTTAATCAATAACTTCGCTGAATTAACTTACCTCCCTGCTACTGTTGCTTCCATGAACATTAAATCTTTAACCGTCACATTTCCATTTGTCTATTTCCTACCGTTAAATGTGAAAGTCAGGTATCTGTGAAATACTCTCATAGCAGGATTCTTTAACTTTGTAGATTTACACCTATGTGGATGGTGAATCCCTATCCCAAAAACATCAATTCAAGCTTGTTTGGAATCTCAGGTTCTAGATACGTTTTCCAAACCTTCACAATCAAATCCTATCCAGGTTGCTAAATCTTATGGTGTCACTACAAAGTTCTGATTCTTTAACCTAAAGAACATTGTATACACCTGAAACTCATCACTATCTGTCTCTGCAACTTCCAAACTACCAAAAAACTCATATATCAAATGCTTATATCCATCATATCCCATACTGACCAAACGGTCCCATTTCAAATTATTAATCCAACCATTGATTTCATCACCTAAACCTAAACTTGTTAGAAGTCCTAAATCCAAACTTCTTCTAAGGCAAATATCTCTTTTCGACACGCTCTTGTATTGTTTTTTATGTCGCAAGTCTTGAAATTGAATTTCAGATGAGGATGTGCCTTCCTGAGGAATGGTTGTATTTTTTGCCCTCACCATTTAAAAATTAATAAAAAAACAAAAAAAAAAAAAAAAGTCATCATCATAATCTGCCAAAGACACAGAGCCAATTACTCTTAACATATACACTTTGAGATAAGAACTCAATTTATACAACATAGAAAGGACTGTGTGAGGTCTGTGCATATTTGACACTAGAAGTAGTTTTGACAGTCAAAATGGCCTACATTTTTCAGTGAACAAACTGTTTTGAGCTTAACTCTTGCCTTACAGTAATCATCAGAGTCAAGGCATCAATAGTTACAAAGGATGTCACAACAATGAAGATGGATCTGTCAATGCAGTAAACTGTGGACATGAAATTATTATAGTTGTTATGTTGGCAAACTGTACTAGTTGATCCTATGACATTCTGAAAATGAAAACATGAAATACTCATGCATTGTAGACAAGCCTAAATATCGTTTCCAAGCAATAAACCCAAAAAAAAAATAATAATAATAATAAAAAAAGAAAATATTAACTGATATGCCTCCTATAACTAAATTGTACAAGAAGAAGAAGAAGAAAAAGGGCAAGCTAGTAAATTCAGTGGCCAGGGCAGCAAGGGGAATTCAGTTTAGAAATTAGAAATTGATGAGAACACCAAACCAGGCTGCAAAGAATTTTGTTAGTAAAAACTCACTGACACAACTCTGTAATTGCAAACAAACTGGTATATATATATAGAATTGAAATGGGCAAAACTCTGCAAGCAGTATATGTTTACTAACAGAATTCTTTGCAGCCTGGTATGGTGTTCTCATCATTAACATACAAGTTACAGTTTGTTCCCTATCAACCAAAAAAAAAAAAATGCGACAACTAAATAAAACTGTGAATGGTTTCTAGGATTTACTACCCTTAAACACTAAGTCCTAAACCAAAATCAATTCAGCAGAAGAAACATGCATGAAGACCACAAAAAAACACCCACATAGACTATCCCTTAGTGGAAAAATTGTCAAGAAACAAATACAATAAAACGAACTATTTTAGGAATAGCAGTTGTTGCCATTGAACCAACATCACCAAGAAATGTCACTTAATTTAGTTATCTGCAGGAAAAATTTACATGAAGCTACTACAATGGACTATGACTCTTGATATCAATCAAATAACCTGCTGCACATATCTCAACCATCTTATTATCCATCAATCACACAACTAAAACAATCTTCTATCACTAAACTTTGCACAATATCAGAATTGCAGCTCTCGACCAAACTTTAACCACTGCAAAATTATTCCCAAGGACCAAATATTTTGTCTCTACAGATGAAAAACCAAGCAATATATTTGTACTTTATTTTGTTTAAATTTGACAGAAACAGTTTCAAGATTGCATGCAGTGTAAATGCAGAGAATCAAATTCAGGCCTAACACATTCATCCAATGGCATGCAGTGTAAATACAGAGAATCAAATTCAGGCCTAAGACATTCATCAAAATAAACTAGATTTCTCTTTATCAATGGCAGAACACTTCTATTTATCAATCACACAAACCAGTCCCACCAAATTGACTGGATTTCTCTTTATCAACTCAACTCCATTCAACACATCCATCCAACAAAAAAAGAAAAAATTCAAAAACAAAAGTGTGTAATTACCAATTGCAGATGAGAAAGACGAAGAACAAGCGCAAAACAGGAATCCAGAAGAACGAGAGCTCGAAGACAAAGAAGGAATAACGCAGATGGAAGACGAAGACGATAGTGATGGCTGTGTGTTTTAATTTTAAATAAAGCTTCCCCAAAATTTTTAACCTAATACGGGAGGTTTTTTTTTTTTAATTTTAAGTACAGTAAAGGACGACCGTCCATAACTTTTGGACGGTCGTCCATTACTTAAGGACGCCCGTCCATACTTAATGGACGGGCGTCCACAAGTTATGGACGGCCGTCCATAGTTTTAATTTTATTTTTAAAAAGCAAACATCCATTCCTTATGGACGCCCTTCCAAATGTAAGGGACGGCCGTCCTAATTTTTTCTTTAGTTTTTAAAAAGCAAAATAATGGACTTACGGACACTCGTCCAGAGTTAAAGGACGGCCGTCCACAAATTGTGGACGGCCGTCCAAAGTATTTTTTTTATTTGTAAAACCAAAATAATGGACGGGCGTCCATTTCTTACGGACGCCCGTCCGAACATAAGGGATTGTCGTCCACAATTTGTGGACGAGGGTCCCCAATTTTTTATTTTTTTTATTTTCATATTTTTTTTAAGGACGGGCGTCTATTTCTTACGAACGCTCTTCCAAAATTAATGGACGGTTGTCCATAAAGGGTGAACGGCCGTCCTTAATTGTTTTCTAATTTTTTAAAAAGATTTGTTAATGGACGGACATCCATTAAAATATGAACATCCGTCCATATTTCATTTTATTTCTGGACGGGCTTCCTTTAAAGGGGGACGCTCGTCCATAGCAAATGGATCCCCGTCCATATAAAATGGACGGGAGTCCATGTAAGTGAACGGCCGTCCATATTTTATGGACGCCCGTTCACTAGAAAAATATTTATCGTTTAATCACGTGTGGTGTGAGTCAGGGGGACACGTAGGCCGGTACACGTTTTCGGTGCAAAAACCCCGGTGTCCGTAGCTTTATTGATGGTTTTATGGATGTGCCAAGAAATAGGGGTGGTGCATTTAGTAAGTGTTACATTAAGATGAACTCTTTTTTAAGCCCAAAACTTTATTGAGATTGATATACGATTTAATGCCGTTAATTTTCTCGGCCCAGTAAACTGGCATCCTCCTTCTATAATACGACATGAAGGGCCCATTGAGGGTATAAAGGCCGACAACCTATCACATTTGAAAGGCTGACAGTGGTGCCCTTAGAATTGACGAAATTATGGGAATTTCTGAATTTGTTAAGCTGCAAGGCTAACTTTATCCCCTTCTTATAGCCCTTGCATAGAGGACAACCCTCAATCAAAATGTTACCTCACCTATTATATATTTTACTGTCATGTTCATGTTTATGCCCCTTAGAATTTAAAAAGGAGTAATGATATGCTTACTCACGATTTTACTAACTATTTTACTATCCTTTATAAATATAACGCATAGTACGGGTATTATACTCATAGTACGGGTATTATATGTAATTTTAACAAAGGTAGTAAGATAGTTAGTAAATTCGTGAGTAAGCATAACATTATTGTTTACAAAGTAAAACAAGCGTGAGAGAATGAAAAACGAGAGTAAAAATAAACAGTGTTTCTATTACAGTATTACCATTTTCAAGTTCCAGAAGTATGTAATCTTAAAAAGGTAGTAATGGTGTGACTTATTCTCAACAATTAAAGTATGTGACCTTAACTATATAGTATTAAAATGGCGTAATGATTAGGGGTGTTCAAAATAATGTAAAATCCAAACTGAATTGACAACTAAACCGAATTTTCGATTATCTGAAAAATCAGTTCAGTTTCAGTTCAAAAAATTAAAAAACCCAATTTTTTATTCGGTACTAGTTTCGGAGAAAATGGAAATCGATTTTACTAACCGGTTTACTATAAATATATTAAATTAAAATATAAAACAAAAAATCATATTTATTATTAAAATATTAAATATTAAATTAAAACCAGTTTAAAATGGGTTAACCGATTTTTTCCTTAACCAGTTCTGTTTCGATTAAAAAAAAATTTTAACCGAAAAATTAAATCGGCTTACAAAATTGGTTAACCAATTCGATTTTAAACACCAACGATGTGGCTCATTTTCAACAATTGCGTACGTGACCTGCACCATATACACAAATGACCAGGCAGAATCTTACACATCAGAACGTCAGTGTCCTCAACTCATTAAATGTGGATATAAAAGAAGATGCTTGTTACAAGTAAGTATTAACTGATAAACAAATGTTGAGAGGTTGAACAATGTACACTTAAAAAAAAGTTTGGCCCCATATTATAAAACTGACTGAATAGGAATAGGCGAATAGCCATTAATGGTTCGGAAAATTTCTGTTTTTAGTTTGCATAGATGAAATTTATGAACCACGCAAGCCCCCACTGGCTGTGGACCTCGCGTATTGTCGTGTCATGGCAATATAGGCCGGTGCTACGTTTAACCTTAAGGCTGGACAAGAAAAACTCCTACGTCATAGTATTAATTGTCTGCATGCAATGAAAAAAATAAAAAAAAAAATTGATGACGTGTAAGAAATTTTCTCGTCCAGGTGGATTGGATACGTTCATTTATAAAATTTTCATAACCCGCCACAAACGGAAAACCGAGTTTATCCGAACCGGTTACAAAATAATTCACTTAGAAGCAACTTAAATTGATAACCAAAATTAAAAAGCTATATCAATTGTTAAAATAATAATTAACGTGTTAGATTATTGTTAAACAAAATTTTAACGTAGATTTGAAACACAGATATATGATTATATAATTTAATCAAATGGATTTAAAAGATTATCAATTAAACATTATCTAAATCATTGAATTGCATTGCATCACAAATTTATGTCAAAATTTTATATTATAATAGTTTTAACAATTAATTAATTAATATATGTCAAGACATTTAAATTTTTGGCATAACAATAAATTTATATAAGATCATTTTTCTTTACAGGTGCTTAGTAATGTTAATGTTAAGTGCCTAAGAGCCCATACTAATGTTTTTCTTCTTTTTTCCATCACACATTAAACTATCTTACTGCGAAAGAATCAATCAGAAAACAAATAGTGATAAAATAAATTTTCAACAATATAAGAAATTCAAAAAATACATCCAATTAGGCAATCACACTATAATCGTGCTCCAATTATTATTTTATTACCTTATTACTTCATATTAGGGGTAGGCAAAAAAATAGAATAGAACCATAACCAATGCGTACTCGAGGTTTCGGTTCTGATTTCTACCCAGAATCGGCCCTCACAGGGTCAGTTGAGGGCTTGTTCTGATTCTAAAAAATGGGAATAAGTGTTATGTAGTTCTGGTTATGATTCCACCACTGTAGGAACCAAAATTAGGACTAAGACCCAAGTTGTCATTTTTGTGAATACTAAGAGGTAATTATACTTTTCCCGAGTACTTGAAATTGAAAACTAGCCGGTCCGATTTCGTTCCAAATCCCAGGAGCTTGTCAGTTTTGATTCCATGGGATTTGGGCGGATACCTAGACCTGCCCACCCCTAGTTCAGATATAGCATTGCCTCATCTGTGATGACGTAGAGAGTTGAGTGTGTTGTAGCTTCAATTCTTAGGATGGCCCAACAGAATTTCGTAGACTACAAAATTGCAACAGCAAAGGAAGTGGTGTGAGAAATCAGTGACTTTTCGATCAAACTTGTGATGACAACGTTTTAGACTTGTTAAAATGTTAAATGTGCATAAAATATGATCCCTCACTAATCAAAATTCAGTTAACATGATGATGGTTTGGTAATGCTACTTTAGCTCCTTCAAATATGGTGATTACGTTATTATTGCACATATTATTATAAATTTAAGTTTAAATGATCAAATAATATAACCATTTTTAAACACTTTTTTTTTGATATTTTAAAGTATTAACTTCTACCTAATTCATTCTCTTATGAAGTATTAAAATGAAGTTATTTGAGATTAATTAATTTTTTAATTGATCAATACTGTATACAGATTAATTGATGAAATATTTAAAAATTAATAATTTAACTTTAAAAGGACCATGGATGAATTCAAAAAAAAATCTATTTGGTTATCCAGTAATACTGAATGAGAAGTCTTATGTTCCTATTCAATCAATGCACAGGACAACGGTGGTTCAAAGCTTTAATTAAAAGTTGTTTTTAAAGCCATACATAATTAGGAAAAAGAAACCTTGAAAATCCGTGGGTAAAAAACCCATCTAATCAACTAGTATTTGTGATTCGCTTAATCTACGTAGCCTTATGGGTCCATTTGGGCTGCTAGTAGTGGCAAATTTAGGACCACCTATCCTCACTTAAATTATTAGTAAGAATGTCTGCATTTTAAATTCACTGCTGGCATGGCATGAAGGCTCATGTTTGGCTTGGCAGCCCCCGATTGTAAAAAATGACTGTTGTGTGTGTTGATACTTTGACTGCTGGGGTCCATAATTATCTTATGGCCCACACTGACGAATGACGATTCACAGTCACAGACGGTTTTTTTCATTCGATTACATCGTTGGAAAGTTCACGCGCTAAAAAAAGGGTAGAAGAATTTTTTAATATCCTAAACTCTAATATAAAGAGTCTATTCATAAAAATAAAAAATTTAACAAATTTTATCTTAAAATATAAATTAGAGAGTAAGTTTGACTCTCTATATTTATAGAATCAATTTCACTCTCTATCCTAATTTAATTAATAAACTACAAGTTCTTATAAATTTTTATTTAAATTATCCTCTCATTAAGCTCTTCTTAAAATAAAAAAATTTCATTAAATTTAAAAAATTTATTAAATTTAAAGAAATTAGTTTTATATTTTAAAATAATAAAGTATGCTTTATTTATATGAAAGATGTTCTTCAAAATAAAGAGCACAATTAAAGTGCTCTTATAATTTAGTAGTACAAGTTATAAATCAAATTTAAAACAATAAAAAAAATATATATTTACTTTTTAAATATATTTAAATAGTATAATATACTAATTAACTAGTTTTATTGTGTGATTTCTTATCTAAAATCTAATTACATTTAATCATTTTAAGTTGATTGCTGGTTTAATTTGAAAATGAAAGACCGGTGGCACAAAATTAAGCATGTGGTGGTTGTGGTTGTAACGCCCCTATCAATCGCGTGGACATGAAATAGAAAGGTATGGATGTCTAACCTATGCCGTCATTGAATCATGCTCTTGAGGCAGACGGGCGTTTATAGCTCCACTAGTTTACACATCTTCAACATTCGTGCAGTGGCGAGGGTGAAGTTGATCCGATTCCTTCTCTCTCCCTCTATTTTCTCTTTCCTATTCTGCATTTCTTGTTTTGATTCGGATTTTTTTCGTTGCAATCTCTTTATCTTTTTCAACAAAGCATTATTCCATTACGTCTTCTCTACTCATATTTTTTTTTTTTTTTCAATGATATTATCTCTCTTATCTCTTATTCTCTCAACATTGTCTCTGAACTCGTACCACTGATCTGCAATTTCCCTCTAAAAGCAACCAGGAATGAAGGTTTGATTTCCACTATCGCATCTTTTAACTATTTATCATTTCTTACTGGATCTTGTTCCTTCATCTTTTTATTTATGTTTTTATAGGAATATAACGCTTATGTTGTTTATTTTATTCAGATTAGTAATTTGTTTAGTTGTTCTATTTTATGAATTGAAATGGATGGGCCATGGGTTCATCTGGGTCTCTTTCTCAAAAGGCTTTGAAAATTGATTAATCTTTTTTCCTCTATATAATTTTATTTATTTGGTTTTTTGTTTTAGTAAATAAACATGTCTTGTGTTTTAACAACGTATTTTTGCTTTTGAGCTGTAACAGTTATTGTCTGTCCAGTTTACATCGATCTAGCTTTGTTTAACATTTGTAATTGTTTTCATATAGAACATCTTTTAACGTTATAAATCAAGTTTGATATCGTTGATGGGTTTGTTGTATCATGTGATGTGATTCTCATTGGAAATAAATATCAGAAGATTGGCTGTTTCTGAAAATAGATCTTCGGGATTTGCGTGTTTGCAGAAGTTTGTGTTGAAGTGTGTTTGCACGATGACAAAGCCAAGCAGAAGGCCTTGAAGACAGTCTCTACTTTTCAGGTATCAAATCGATTTATTTATTTATTTTTCAAAAAAAAAAAAAAAAAAAAAAACATTGGAAAGAATTAAAAACTTCAATTTTAAGCGATTATTATAATTATATTTAAATATGAACATTCCTTGCATGACATCTGCAAAGAAAACTAATTGATATTTACTGTACCACCAACTTTTTTAAGTTAATTAATTTGGTGTTTGACAATTTCTCACTCTTTAAGAGTGGTCCACTATTAGAAAGTTCACTAGATATATATGGATCATTAACAGCTTTGACGAAAGAGGAAGAAAAACAGGGAGAAGTTTGTTAATGGATCATTTTAACTGTCCTTTTCGCTTACGCTACTTGGAGGATAATCAATACTAAGCATAAATTACAGAAATATCCAAAAATCAAACCAATGCATGAGCTATTAAACATTTGATTACACGTGGAGCTTTTACCTGTATGCTTGACATCTATATATTCCCACATCCTTCAATAATTGAATAAAACCACATATTAATTATATAAATTTTAAAGATTTATTGATGCTAATCTATATTATATAATAGTGGTAAGTACTTATGGAATTAAAATTTCAGTGGTTATTTGTGAATTAGATTATTTATAAGAGTTTTTTTGCTAGAAAAATAGTTTTATAATCCAGTGTTTGTAAAATTGTAGGAATCGATGCTATCTCGATGGACATGAAGGAAAAGAAATTAACAGTGATAGGAACCGTTTGTCTGTAAACGTAGTGAGCAAATTGCGAAAATACTGGCCAACGGTATTATCTTAGTTGGGCCAGCAAAAGAGCCGGAGAAGGAGAAGAAAGAGGAGCCTAAGAAGGAAGAACCTAAGAAAGAGGAGAGAAGCAAAGAAAGAAGAACCCAAGAAAGAGGAACCACCAAAAGAGGAGGCTAAGAAAGAAGAACCAAAGAAAGAGGAAGAAAAGAAGGAAGAGCCAAAGAAAGAGGCTGCACCAGCTCCACCACCACCAGACCCAGTTTTAGAGCTAGTTAAGCTTACAGAGCTTATAATCCTCATATACACATATTATCATGTTCAAAGCATCGAAGAAAATCAAATGTTGTGTTATATGTTAAACTTTTTTTAGGCTGTGAAAAGTGAATTCAAAGACAACTTTCTGAATTGGTGATGGATTTGAATGTCATCAATTTATGCATATAAGAGGCAGGACAACACCCAGAACAAACTGTACGTGTATATATAGTCATATGCCTCGTTGTTTTGTTCATGCATGAGACCGATGTAGAGAGAATAAATAAAATTTTGTGTTATTTGTTTTTCGATGTATACCTAAGACTTACTTATTGGTCTTCTCTTCTTTCTGCAATACCTATTCGCAAATTTTTTTATAAAATCCATTCTCACTTTAGTTTAATTTATAGAATCAGTTGGTAAATAAAGTTCATAACGTCAAAACTTAATTCATATACTCTGCATAAATTGAAGTGTTCTGTGATTTTCAAACTCCGAAAATGATAGTAGTCGTGTCATTCGAATTAGTCTATCAAATTCTCTTCGATTTGCTATTGCTATCCTCTGGCCGGAAAAGGACGGTGAAAGTCGCTGTGGCTTTAAAAACTCGGGTGGGTCACATTGAAGCTTTTCCTTTCAGAATTTTCTGCCATTATTATTTGAGGCACACTTGTTTATACAGAAACTGCAGGGTCATGTTTCCTTCAGATTTGGGGTCTTAACAATAATCTAACTGAAGAGGCATTTTCTGTGGCCCATGGTCGGTTTCATATATCTGTATTTTTTTTTTTTTGTGGTTATTCTTTCCTTTCCTGATCATAGAAACAGTGAGTTTGACGGTGATGTGAAATCTTTGTTTGAGAACCAATGGTTTGTTTCATTATTGTTTCAGATCTTATAATCTAAGTTACTGCACCTGATTTGGTTAGCATCTCATAATTGATGCAAGGTAAATAGAAAAGATTAATCCAAAAGTTGCTTCCTTAATTATTATAATTAGTGACTTAACCAACACTAAGAACATCACTTTAAAAATGTGTTCCAGGTAAGATCCACGTCATGGATTTGCATTATCGTCCTTAAAAATCAGCAATTCCATGTGAACAACATGTGAAGCACAACATGTGACCCACTCTCACACCTCCTGTATATACTACCGTCTCAACTTATTCAGTAAAAACAGTGGAGCTACATTGTATCTGGATCTGGTCTTCAGTAACCATGAAGAGTGTTTAATGAGTAAAAACAGTGGACCTACATTGTATCTGGATCTGGTCTTTAATAACCTGAAGACTGTTGATACTTGATTTGGACAACGATTTTACAAATGCAAAATGCTAAAAAGTCACACATAAGCATATTATAGTGAGCAAGTGAGGTATTATGATAGCAATAGCATGCAAATACGTAAAGCAAAGATGACAAGAGAGTTTTTATCATATACTTAAAGTGAACCATACATTCATTGTGATTGTTTATATAAATATTTTTTTTCTGATCGTTACAAAAGTTTACAAGAGATAGCGATCTGCGATATGAGATTACAAGTGTTTGTGTTCTAAGAGAATGTCAAACTAGTTTTTTTCTAGTAGTGTGTCTTTTCAATTTTCTTTGTGAAAATCGTGTGTGTCTAACACTATTTTATGAGGGAGAGCTATCTATTTATATACGTTTTGCTCAAAGTAATGATTACATTTTGCAAGCGGTCTGATGTTGTGAAGATCATTTTTGCCTTCCCATTCATTGATAACTCTCATGTATATCCTTAAATTAAATGAGGCTTGGATATATGTACGAACCAAATTCACTTAGACACATATCCTTTAGATGATTTGAGTAGAGCTGGGCATTTGAGACTGGGTCTAAAAACCTGACCCAAAAACTCGATTAGGACTAGTCCTAGTAGGCCTGGTCCCAAAACCGGACCAGGCCTAAAGAGGAGGGCTCGGTCCCTCCACTGGGCCCAAACCTTTTTGGTTTATTTTTTTTAGCCCTAGATAATTACATAAAACCCCCTATAAATTTTGAAATAGACAAAAATTATAGGGGTTAATTTTTTTTTTTACAAAATTAAAAAAATTTGCTTTTAATAACCTTGGCTGCTCCCCTTAAAATTACTAATCTAACCCTAAAAATCACATAAACCCCCTTATAGAATTTTATTTCACCCCTAACCTATAAAAAAAGATAGGGGAGAAAATAAAATTTGACAGGCCCATAGGATTGGTCGTAGGGACTGGGCTGGGTCCTGAAATTGCTCATGGGCATGAGCAACTGGTCCCAAATGGGACCAGTCCCTAATGGGTCTAGGCGCGGGCTCGCTTGGGACCGGTCCTTGACCAACTATAGGTTTAAGTTTTGACAGCTATATTCCTTTTGCTTTTAGATACGTGTCAAGCATAATTTAAACAGTAAAACGTTTTACTGGATTCTGATTGGTACTTGATGATTTCAGAGTTTATTTTTAGGTATAACAGAGAGATAGACTGAAGACTTTAACATTCCACTCAAAGAAAATGTGGGACTTGCCAAAATTTTACATCCTTTAATTATGATTCAAGGAACGTAAATAGCAACGTTAATTAATTAATTAATTAATCTCCTGCTTGGTCCTCCGACCAGTACCTTCATCTTTTACTGGTATTGACGAGTGAGCATATATGTATTTTTTTTACACCAAACTTTACACCCCATTCGTCAAGTGCTTGCCGGTCACTGAGCTGAGTTTAGTCTTTTCACATTCGGATGACTTCAAACTTCAAAGCAATCTTCATGCAGGAAATTAATACTAAGAGAAATACAAAATTCAAAATCCTTGACCATTAGTGTCGAATATACGTGCAAGGAATAAAATAGACAATTGAAGTTTTAGAGATAATATCAAAGGCTAAAGCATACAAATTAAATTTGATTAGAAATTGATTTGTGTTGAATTGAAGATCTAAACGGTACGTTTGGTGCCTCAGTTTCCATTTTTGTTGGAGAAGAGACGTGTGTTTATAAATAACTTTTTTCAGTCAACGAATTTAAGAGCACGCTTCCTGAGATATCGCTGACACTTATGACTTGTGTTTTTAATTCTGTCTCACACATGAGTAATTTCCAATTTTACATTACCAAGATTCCTTTCTTCTTGTCAAGTCCTGTTTAGATGATCACCATTAACGAGTCAATGGATAACAATGGCGGGGGAGTAAACTTCAACCACTTTTTCGTTTTCATAAACACAATTAATAATCGTGGGTTCATGTTGCTGAGTAGATTGGACCTAAGTTAGGCAACCAAGGAAATTGAGTATGTTAATGTTTTGTTTGATGATGATTGGTGGGGGCAGTCGTGTCTCGTCAGAAATGATAAAAGGGATGGATTAAACTACATTTTTTATATAATAAAAAATAAAAAATCATATTTTATATAAATAAAAAACATTTAGTTGATTTTTAAATATATAAAAAAAAATTATTCAAATACAATAAACTTTTTAAATTTTAGGTGAAAGAATATATTTAAAAAAAAAAAAAAACTTAATAGGGAAAATAAATCATATATAAAATATATATAAATTTATTATTTATTATTTAAAATAAAAAAAGAGACTCTTTAATTTATATTTAAAAAATAAAAAATTTATTAAACTTTTATTTTTATGAATAAATCAAACGTATAAAAAAACTTTTGAATATGCTTTAATATCATATTCAGTTCATTAGTTGAAGAAGAAGTGTGTGGAAATAAAACACATATATAAATATTAGAAGCACACGACACGACAGATTTGACAACAACAGTTCGCCTCAAAAAAACAAAAATAAGAAATAGCTATTAATGCAGTGCGAGTCATGTTCCTTATTATCCGGATTAAGTTAATTAATTAATTAAGACAACGCAGCTCTTTTGTCTCACAATTTTTTTTTAGTATATTTAAGATAAAAATTGGCTCTGTAATTTGATATTTAAGTGTAACATGTTTTTATTAGCACATTTAATAATTGCCCATATGTCACTGTCCCATCATTCTGTACTTTATACAAATTGCACGAGGCATAAACAATACGGGCCGGCATGACGCATTGCTGCTTGCTAATTGCACTTATATGCCATCTCATTTAGCTACTTATAATAATTAATTAGTAATTATCAATTATCAATTCAAACAGTATATAAAAAATATTTGCTGAGATTCGATATATATAATTATGTTAAACATAGAATCGAGAAATAATTTTCGGACTCGACGAAACACATAAGTCTATGACTTTAAATTACACAATTTAACCTTTCCTGGCAATTGTTAATTGCCTTGTGGAATTAACCCCACAAATACAAATACAATAATACCATTTTCACAATGTAAATTTTTATTCTCCCACAAAAACGCTCCACTGCATTAATGGGAAAAAAAATTTACTGTTATTTCTTCAAGGAATTGAGTGATTTCCGTAAATATACTTTACTTGTATGCTATATATTTCTGATTAAGTCCTTGCTAGAACTAATGGTGACTTAGGCATTGGAGAGTGAGGAGACATCATATGGGGTGTCAAAACACCCTGATCACATTTCCTAGACTTGAGGCTGAGACGAAGATTCGGTTGCCAATGTTTCCTTGTTGCTGTATTCTCACCACCTTCCTTGCCTTGACTCACAAATGCTTCAATTCTTTTGAGTGCGATGTCCACAGTCTCATCATCCATATTTGCAAAGCACACCCTAAACCAACCTGGCTCTTGGCAACGAAAGGAGGAGCCTGGTGAAACATTAAGTTTCACATTGTTCACTATCGTGTGCCATAGTTTCATTTCTGCTTCAAGTGTTTTTTGTGGAAGGAGGTGTCGCAAATCCATCCAGAGGAAAAGACCTGCATTTCCCTTCAAGCAATTAATCCCCACTTGTTCAAGTCTCTTTGTGAAAATATGGTACCTTTTCACCAGCCTCTTTGAGCTTTCCGCCAGAAACTTTTCAACAAATTCATCATCAGATAGCATTGAAGCGAGAAAGAATTGAGTTTGTGAGGATACTAAACCAAAGCTTGACATTTTGCGGCCACAACTCACAACTTCATCATTATAAGAATAAACAATGCCAACCCTAAAGCCAGGGAGGCCCATGTCCTTAGACAAACTGTAAACAATGTGGATGAGATCGTGATTACAATCCATTTCTTGGATGACTTCAGCGATGCTTATGAACTTGGGAGAACAGAAGAGAGTGGCAGCATATATTTCATCGCAGACAAGGTGAATGTTCTTTTCATTGACGAAGCTCACTAGGCTTTTTAGTGTATCTCTGTCAAGGGTGATGCCAAGTGGATTTGAGGGGTTTGTTATGATCAAGCCTTTGACATTAATGTTGGCTTCTCGAGCTTTTTCATATGCTTCTTCCAACGCAGCTCTGGTTATCCGGAATTTGTTTGAGCTGTCGCAGTGAACAGGAACTATTTCAACTCCAGTGCGCCATCCCAGGTCCCGGTCAAATCTGCAATCCCATATTCGATTTATTCAGTATAACCGATAAGATTATGAAACATTTTTTTTCTTAATCTAAGTTTGGATAAAATAAAAGGAAGAAAAAGTACACATTTGAACTTTCTGGGAAATTAAGAAATTCTTTTTTTTTTTTCTTCTATTTTTTTATTGTAAGTGATAGACTATTCACATTAACGTGGTCCAAACAATTGAATATGGAAGAAGAATGTAAACTAATTGGAAAATAAACTTAAGCCTGTAGAAATTGTCCAAAACACCAGCTGTATACTGTTTGAATTTTGACGACATGTAGCATCAGAGAAAAGTTCTATACATTTTAATTGGCACGGAGTTCTGTGTCAGCGGCACCTAGCAATTAATAGTCAATCTGAGTAGCTGAGTAATTTCATAATATTTTAAATTCACACTTAGTATTTATGAGGTTGACCCTAATTTATGGAATCAAACCAAATTTTTTATTTTTTTATCTCACTGACCTATAATTTAAATTCATTAATTAATTCCAGATATGGGAAATTGACCTCTTATTATAATTAGTTGGTGAAAACAAAGTCGACAATTTCGTAATGAGAACACCTAATTGTTTATTCTTTGAAAGCCTTGTGGGTGTGACCACGACTTCAAAGCCTCCGCAATTAATTTTTTTTGGAACTACCTTTTCATGTAGTACACTAGTGCTATTAGCGTGCATTTTTTTTTTTTTTTTTTTAATAACTTAGCTCAAAATCACTCAAGAAATTACCGCAGAAAGCACAAATTTGATCCGGAACCATCTTAGAGAAACAAAGACGTTAGTGTAAAAGAGAGAGAAGAGGTGCCTACGCAGGATAATAAGGTGTGGGTACAAGAAAAGCATCCCCAGGGTCGGCTAAACAGAAGATGATTTGCTCGTTTGCTCCCGTAGCTCCACCGCCCATAACTATACGGTCTGGATCAAATGTTACTCTACCACCTCTCACTCTTCCCATAAAGTTCGCCACAGCCTGAAATATAAGATAATTAATGCCACTTCTTGGTTCAGCTTTCTTAATCAGATTATTCATCGTATATTTAAAGCGATGAATTGTATATACGTAAACTGTAGCATGCATAAGAATATATATGTAATCATCAAACACAATACCTGTCTAAACTCTGGCAAGCCATGATAATCCTGGAAGTTTGCAATATCCTTAAACTCGCCAACTCCTTCAGCAGTACAAATGGAGGCATAGGGATTTTTGCGAATCCAGTCTTCGATTAAATCAAAGCAAAGCTGAAATAAAAAAAAAAAAAAAAAAACTACATGTTTAGTTCTCATCTCTGGTGACGTTAATTCCTCTGCCATTCTCATAGTATATATAACAGAAAACTTGAGGTTGAAGATATTCGGCAAACCTGATTCTCTGCAAGACCCATTTGGATAACTCCTTGAGGATTCTGAGTAAGGTGAAAAGGATTCCTATCAAATGCCTTCCACCCCTCAAAATAAGGAGAATCTTCCCCGTGGCGGTTATTAGTAGCAATCTTGGACAAAACTCCCATTTTCAGTGTTCAAAAAACTGTTCTTCTCTCTGTGGATAGAGCAGTGTGTATGAATATTAGAATATATTCGCAGTTTGAGTGTGCCACAAGCAGAGAGAAGTAATGCCTATTTATAGGCAGTGCCAGAGTGGATTGGGCTAAATGTTTGTTGACGTGGTGAATACTGAGAGAAAAGTCAGTTCAAAACTTTTGAAAACCGACACTACAATTGGAAATAAATGGAGTAAATTGGTCTTATTCTAAATCGTAATGGCTTGCGTGATTCATGCATAAGCATACACATGTGTTAAAAAAAAAAACAAGTGTATACTTGTTAGTAGAATTTTAATTCTCTTGTATTTATTCTTGGAATTAAAATTTATTGAATTTTGCGGGTAATAAATAAATTAGTCGTTCTTGTTAATACTCCATGTAGGAATGAAAAATAATGAAATTTCCCTGAAGCAACAGAAGATTTACACGGTTTGAAGTTTTAGGATAGGAAGGGCAATGTTGACTTAAATGAGGTTTTTGGACGGTTTTTTGGACTTATCCACTATCAATTTTTGGTGATTTAGTACATTCCTTCTTTTTTTCTAACTTAATACAGGAAAAAAACATATCACTTGGCCGCTTTGCATGATTAAAATCAGAACCATGCAATTCTCATTTTACACGTACACACACAGTGATCAGATTATGCTAGAGACAGATCGAACCCACCTCCGACCACACTATACGTGTAACTAAATGCTGCCCGACACGGTTGGTTTTCACATAGGCGGACGGTCTCTTTTTTTTAATCCGCGTTTGGTCATCATCAAGAAGAAGCAGTGCTCAATCTGTCCGTATCAAGCAACAAATCTTTCTTTTCCACATTACAGTGTTCATATCGTAGTTCAGTTTTAAGTATACATTGGCACTAAAATGTGGTTGAGAATAAATTAGTTAAGGTGTAACCACCAGAAATGGCAATAAGCTTTACCAGTTAACGTGCGCCATGGCCAAATCCATGGATTTCCATTATTAACTTAATTTCTTACACGTTTCTTATACTCCCAAAAAATTTTCTTTCTTTCCTCTTATCTCTCATTTCACCAAATATTTCTCCTCGCTTAAATGGCTTTCACTTGACTATCCATAAATAACAATACAAAATGTGTTATTGGGAGATTGTGACTCACAATCTTATTTATTCCTATGTAAAATTGTATGTCTTTAAGAAAATTATTTAATAAAGAATATTTTTATGCCAAAAATACATACTGGTGTCAACATCACCAATTAAAACTAAACAAACACTCAAAAACAAAGTGGTATTAACTGTTAAAACCCAAACCTCCTTAAAGAGATATTTTATATCAATTCTATCTCATTTTAAGATAAAGATTAAAGAGTGATCTCTATGTGTCAAGACTTATAAAATCACTCATTATATTAACCTTAAAGGTATAAATAACAACTCTTTTCATGAAAGAAGGAGGTTGGAGGCTGGGCATATGAGAACTAGGTATATATTTGAGCTTCTGCCATTATTTTTTCTATTTTTGTATGCCTTATAGGCAATATCAGCAAAATAGTCAAAGAATAATAAAATAACAGTCGATGTAGGCTTCGCTTTAAGCATCCGAACCACTATAAAAATCCCTCTTGTTAATCTTTTATTTATGTTTCTTCAAACATATATCATATCAACACCATAATCAACTCTCATAATTATATCATATGTAATTTCTAAGACTTGCTTAGCACTTAGCACGTGCGAGGTCGTTGGTGTCAAAATCAAACATCAACAATTTGGCACTAGAAGGAGGGCATGATTCACATCATCTCTCCATGTTTTTCCAGCAAGTCTCAACTTCTTCAGCAAATTCTAGCTTCTTTTCACGTTATAACATGTGAAAATTTGAGCAGAATAAAGTCTAAATCTAGAAAAGCGGCAAACACAATAGTTGTAGCCCTTCAAGTAAGCTTTCTGATGGTCCAAGAATCATTAAAATCCGAGGTCTACAGGTCAAGTTATCGTCAAAATACTAAAGCTTGTTTCAAATAGCGTGGCCAGATCACTCAGACCGCACGTATCAAAGCTCTCAGATCGTATGGCTAGATCGCTAAAATCGTGCGCATTAGAGCTCTTAGATCGTGTGGCCAGATCATTCAGATCGCACGCATCAAGCTCTCAGATCGTGTGGCAAGATTGCTCATATCACACTCATCAAAGCTCTCAGATCGCGTGGCTTGATCATTCAGACTGCACCCATCAGAGCTCTCAGATGACGTGGTTAGATCGCTCAAATCGCATACATCAGAGCTCTCAAATCGCGTGGCCAGATCACTCAAATCGCACGCATCAGAGCTCTTAAATTGTGTGGTCGGCCTTCAGCTTTAATTCTTATAATGGTGCATGACCGACGAGATTTGGTCGGTCATGCGCCTTTAAGGCCTTTTCTGGCCATGGATCCGGAAACAGCTAGATCTGGCGTTTCTATGGTCGTTTCATGGCCGAAGATGTGGCCATGAAACGGCCACAGATCTGGTAGTGAAAAGGCCAGATCTTTGGCCGTGAAATGACCATAGATCCAGCCATTTTTTCGGCCATGGATTTATGATCCATGGTCATTTCTGGCTTTGCCGACGCACGGTCGACCATACGATTGGCCATGCACCATTATGTCGACTATTGGTGGCGGCCGACGGCGGTGGCTGGTTGCCGTCAGTGGCTTGGGGCGGATGGGGGTGATTTTGCTACAAATTAAAGTTTTATATGGCTGGGGTGTTTTAGCAAAATTTCAAACGTAGAGGGTTAAAAAGGATGGTTCAAAAAAAAAAAAATATTATTCTATTAATATTTTAAAATGAGGGCAAGATAGTAATCTATATGAAATATTACATACCCATCCATTGATCCTCCCAACTAAACATATTATTTACCAATTTATTTGAATCAACCAAACATATTTTATAAACATTCTCAATAATATTCAAGGTAATCTTTCTTGCTGTCAATATAATATACCCTTATAATAAAATATTATATGATCTAAACGCCCCTTATGGATAGAGTGTCTTAGAAACTAAGATTGTTTTCGCTCTAGGTATTAAGTTGAACGTGGTTTGAAACTAAAATTGTTTCATTCTGTTAATTATGTACCGGGTTTATGGTATTTTGTACTTTTGTATATCATGTTTATAAAAGCATAGTGAATTTTTCTCATTTGTGGATGTAGGCGTGTTATACCGAAACACGTAAATATCATGTTTCTTTGTGTGATGTGATTTTATTCTTACTTAATTAATGTCAAATGCATATGGATGTATCTCCTAGCATGCATATCAAAGTTTTAAAGATTTTGGTTGGTAAAAAGTATTCTCAAAAACTCATATTTCTATATCTTACTCTATTGATATATATCTACCTTGAAACAGCGAAAGGAAAATCGATTTAAATAAGAAAAAGTAGATATTTGACCTCATTATTCAAAGCAGAAAAACTCTTCTCCTTTTCTTGCATCTCAAGGGTCACTCGGCATACTAATTGAGATTTGGTTAGCCTCTGCCTTTTACAGGCTATGTTCAAATGCTTCAATCATTTCGCATGGGAACTTGAGTTTATTATTTTAAGGGTGTTTTGTATCAATCGAAATCATTTTCAAATAAAAAAGAAAAAGACAGTTGCAGGCTTGGAATTGGATGTATGAAATTATTTACAGAATATACGGAGAAAGGATAGTTTAACATAAATAAACAGTATGAAATTATGAAGTTAAGAAAACTTAGGCTCCAAATGCATGCGCAAATAATAAATTAATTGCAGTTCTTTTCTTACCAGATACAGAATTAGGTAAGCAATCCAATAGCTACACCATTAAAGATAATCTAGATCAATGGGCTGGAACACAGATTAAGAATATTAGAGAATTACGTACTAAATTCCAGATCTTCTATTTATCTAAAACGTATACGGTATACCTCTACTCTTTTCGTATTAAATAAGTTAGTATAGGCAAAATACGGGACTTCAGCCTCAAAATTTGTCTTCATTTTTTATGCATGCCGTGTATAGCAAGTAATTAATCAATTGGGTCTGATTATCCCCTGCATGAAAGTTAATAGCTTTGTCGATTACAGGAGCTAGCTAGCCGGAATACCCAAGTCTTCAGGTGGTCATTAGTATTGTCTACACTGCACTTATACAGTTATACAAGCAACATCGTATACTACTACTGGTCCACTAAATTGACTCTGGGATTTTCTTTCCGACCAAGTATCTTAACCTAACCTTTCCTTTCCTTTCCTTTCCATACACTGTAAGTCAGGCCAAGGATTTAAAATTGACTTTGCATCTAATTATGTAATAGTGTATTTATAAATTAAAGTAAACGCCTTTTTCCCACCTAAGGTTTGACGTAATGACACATTCTTACTCAAAAAGTTTCAAAATATAAATTTTTCACCCAAAATTAATATTTTGTTATTAGCCAAAGCTGATTTCGATGTCAAAAATGCTCTTCATCACCATCATTTGAAACTCCGATCTCCTCTCTACAAAACTTTTTTACTTCGACACTTGATTTTTTGCCGATTATCTGTCACTGCAAAACTAGAGTTTCCTATTCTTAGTTGATTTTTAGTGTAAATATTCAATCAGTCATACCAATTTGATCTACCGATTTTTACTCTACAAAACATCTCTCATCCTTGTTCTTGGTAACTCGTTGAACGTCGACTGAGAAAGTGAAATGTATTTTGAGTATTAACAAAATATAAATTTTGAGTAAGAAAGTGTCGCGAAGGCAAATCTTGGGTGAGAAAAATTCGTTTACTCTTATAAAATAATATGGTAATGACTAATGTGAGGTCAGTTCATGGAATCCGGTTTGAAACTATATTACTCTCACGTAAAACTGTAGCTATAAACCAAATCGCATGCCACACAGCTTTGACTTTGCTTCAATTTAACTTGCTGTGGTATTTATTAGTCATAAATATAATAAATATAGCAGAAGAAAATTTGTCGGTCAAACTTGAGTTTTTTATCAAACCTTTAATCGTGTCCAATGAGGTTCATGTGAGGTTTTTTAATAGGATTCAATTCAATTAGTTCATAAAATATTTATTAAAAAAAAAAACAACAATGTTGAAAATTCTAGATAACAAAGTCTAAGAATGAAAGTCTACAAAAAGACTTAAAAGAAGTCCTCAAACGAAATCAAAATTCAAGTTAACATGTTGTCAAGTGAACAAGGGCCGTCAGTGGTCCCGAAATTTCCAGTTTATTGTAAATCCATCATTCATAAACTTATGTATTTCAATGGTGATAGAGACATGTGGGTGGCTATAAGAATTTGGACTATCTGTCAGACTGTCACCATCACGGTCAACCAAAGTGAATTTTCTCTTTCTAAGGTGTGTTCATTTGGAGTATTGGACCCGCTTGTCAGGCTGTCTTCCAATATTGATGAATTTTTGAAAAGGATAATACCGCGCCAATAATTCTTTTTTACACATGTTTTTTCTAATAATTCTGATGCAGTAGTTTATAATTAGTGAATTTATAATTAATTAGTAAAATTTATAAAAATTTATTATAAATTAATCAATTATAAAATAATTATGTCAAAGTTATAAGATAAAATTTGTGAAAGAGAATTGATAACGTTGTATTATTATTTTAAAAAATATTAAATCTTGTTTTTGAAACTTGAAAGGTTAGCAGACACATGTATTTATCCTATATTCTCGCCACCCATTATCTGACAATTGTTCATCTTAACTTTTCTTACTTTGTCTATTTGGATGTATCAAAACAAGACTTAGATGGCTGCAACTGCATGGCAAGAACTAATTTTCAATTTGAATTGTCATAAATTTTTTGATTCTTTTAACTTCGAAAATTAATAAACTCCCCTTTTTTTTTCCTCAATGAAAGGAGCATGATATTCTTACGTATAAAGGTATGAGACTAATTCTCGATCGAGGTTTAAGTAAATGTCTCTGACCACAAACTACTTCTAGTAAAAATCAAACCCGTGATAAAGTTTGCTCAGACAATTGTTCATCTTAACTTCTCTACTTTGTCTATTTGGATGTATCAAAACAAGACTTAGATGGCTGCAACTGCATGGCAAGAACTAATTTTCAATTTGAATTGTCATAAGTTTTTAGATTCTTTTAACTTCAAAAATTAATAAATTCCCCTTTTTGTTTCTCAGTGAAAGGAGCGTGATATTCTTACGTATAAAGGTATAAGACTAATTCTCGATCGAGGTTTAAGTAAATGTCTCTAACCACAAACTACTTCCAATAAAAATTAAACCCGTGATAAAGTTGGCTCAGACAATTATTCATCTTAACTTTTCTACTTTGTCTAGTTGGAGTATCAAAACAAGACTTAGATGGCTGCAACTGCATGGCAAGGACTAATTTTCAATTTGAATTGTCATAAGTTTTTAGATTCTTTTAACTTCAAAAATTAATAAATTCCCCCTTTTTTTTCTCAGTGAAAGGAGCGTGATATGTTCACGTATAAAGGTATGACTTATATGAGACTAATTCTTGATCGAGGCTTAAGTAAATGTCTCTGACTACAAGCTACTTCCAATGAAAATCAAACCTGTGACAAAGTTTGCTCATGAAAGTCCAATTACCAACTAGACCACGACTCATGGTTATAAAGCCATACAGGCCCCCTTTACTGTTAGAATTTATACGTTATTCATGGGTTTCTTCTTGGCTCTTGCTCTTGCTCTTGACCATTACTTAGAAGTTAAAACTACTCAGTAGAATTTGGATGGCAGAGGAAGGCGAATTCAATATCTTAAACATTTCTGAGTTATAGTCTTCTTGGTAGGTATATAAATGTTATAGTAATCTTCCAATCATATTTTAACCATTACCAACTATCTTAGAAATCTTCAACCTCTTTTAGTAATAAAATTACCCATATTCTAAAGCAAAACTTACAAGCTTCCCTTCTGGTCTTGTTCTCGTTTCATCTTAACCAACGCCTGCAAGTTGCCCTTTCGGTCCACTCCTAACTTCACGTGTTTCAAAGTCCGCAGACATGGTGTTGTTAATTCAACACTTCTACTTCAATACTATAACATATCCACTATGCAGGCACCAAGAAAACTCAAATTTCTGCAGGCCAAAACCATGGAAAAATCAACAACTAATCCTTTAGAAACTATCGAATTTCCCTTTAAAAAACAAGAAACAACTACCCCTTACTTTATGTGATTAGTAACTATCATCCCTCACACATTGTTGCACGTGGGTGGTTTATTGTTGAAATTGAGTATCCATATATTCACTTTTTCGATCAGAAAGTTGTCCGAAAGTTCCTCTCCCTCCATGCCAAACTTCAGACAGATTTATGACTACATATTCCTTTTTGCCAAATTTGTAAGACAACTAAAAATTAAAAATTAAAAAAAATGGTGAAATTCAAAATTTCATATAATTATTTTGAGTTTTGACCATGCCTTGTCATAATTGAAAGCACATTTTTAACATGTTCACTGCAGCTAAAATCAAAATAAATATGGATTACCATTCCAGGAAATTATTTTGGGGAGGCTGAATTTTTTTTCAAATTAGTGTTAAATTTATATTAATTTTTTGGATGAATATTGATGGTACAAAAACATTTCATTAATTGAAGGTAATCATACTTCAAAGGACAATATGCAAATGATTTTTTTTTTTTTTTTAAGTTTTGAAATACAATAGATAAATATATAAAATGGAATTTTGAAATTTGCATTAACAATAAGTGGCTTTTAACCATGTAAAGATTATTATATTGCTTTTTAAAACAATTCTTTAGTATTTAGTTGGCTTTCTTGAAGTTGGACTGATATGGTAAAAATAAAAACTGTAGAATCAATAAAATTTAACCAATCTAATATAATTATTATTATTATTTTTTTAAATTGGCAACAATTTCCTCCCTAATTCAACAAAATCCAATTGAATCGCGGGAAAAGTTAGAGACAGTAATTTTATGTGAACTCAACAACTCCAAACCATTGAATTGTATTGCATCAATAACCAAAAATTGGTATTTTAAATTTAAACAAAATGTTTCTATTTCATTAACTTAATCCTTTAAGGTTTATATAAATTAAAAATACACATCATGTACATAGGCAAAGCATAGCTTGTTACTAACCCAATCCCATCCACTGATGTTTCTCCAAATCCATGCAAGTTATGACTGCACAAATTGAACTTCAATGCTCCTAATTTGAGGAATGAAGAACATAGCCGCTTATTCCCATCCAAAAGGCAAATAACTCAATAACATGGAATAGTTTCAGTCTAAAGTTTAAACCCCAAACTGTTATCAGAAAGGTGGATTGACTTAAAGAGACATCAACATAAATTGCCTCTTGCTCTATATTTTTCTTTCGGCATATTGATGGTTACAAAAGAACTTCAGGCTTTTCTTTGTGGCCACAAATATAGTCCTAATTAAGAAGTTGTCAACATAGTGATGTGTGCAGTTAATTACTGGCTGACCCTTTCAAAGAAGTGTTCTATTTGCAAGCAACCTGGGGACTGCACATTACTTGTCTTTGCTCCAAATTTTAACCTCTTTGCAGATAACAAATTCTCTTTACCATGCTGCATAAAAGAGGAAGATGCAAACCCACGTCTCAAATTAGCTAATACCAGGAAAAAAAAGGACCAAAAAACAAAGTTTTAAGAGAAAAGTACAGGCAAAAAATGTCTATGGGCAAAACATTCAAAATTCGTTAATTCCCTACAAAACGAAAGTCTAACAGCAAGTATACTCAAGATAACATGTAACTATCAGTTTGTAGAAATTCACTAAGTTAGCCAAAACTTCAGACCAAACTATCTGTTAGGAGTAAATACTGTTAATAAACTGATAGAGGATATAGCTTACAGTTCAAGTCAAATGTTCCAGACAAAAATAATTTGGATGGGAAAGTGAGTGTGTATAGGCACCTGTGAAGATTGATTTGCAGATCTCAGAACTTTAATTCTGCCACCTCTCCCGTCAGCTCCAACAGCAATCAAATCACCACTGTTTTTTATTGAACCTTGCATGGGCACTTTGTTTTGGCCACGCTTGCACCATTTACCCAAATACCGGTTTGTTCCATCAGGACCAAGCAACCCACTAGAAAAACATACATCACCTGGATTTCTTTACAAGTTAAATTCAAAATATCTTGACAACAAAAGAAGCATTTGGTTGATGTAATTAAATCACAAAATTCTAGCTCAATCCACCATCTGAAAACCCTTGCATAAACTCAAAATTGCACCAACCTTAAAATTACCTGGTTTGGAAAGAGGAACTGGCATTGGAGACTCTTTTCTGATGTTGAGGACAGGTTGAACTTGTTCAAAGTCATCATCATCATCAACAATCAAAGTTACTTCCTCCGTAGCAGCAGCAGGAGCAGTGCCATTATCATTATTGATACCAGATCTTGAACCCAGATTCCCGAGCAGATTATGAGGGCCATGCCCAGCAACTTCTTTGTTGTTAACATGACTTGCATTTAATCTTGACAGAGTAGGGTTATGGATGACATCTACATTGGCTTGATGTTTTAAATGAGGACTTGAAAGTTCAAGCACAACTGTAGAAGATCTTGATGTTTCCTCAATTAATGAAGCATTTTTTGCTTTTTTATGAGCCATTATACCTACAACTTCTTCAGCGTGATTTGCATTCAGGCTTTCAAAGGAATTGAAGTTTTCTAATTTTGTGGAGCAAGATAAATCACCTTTCACACTTCTAGTCCCATCCAATTCACTCATTGGTACAGAACATTGTTCCACAAAATCTTCTGATATATGATTAGTTGTATGCGAAAATTTAGAGCAATCAACATTGCCATTCAGAATATCATTTTCATGACTGGTTTTCTTTAAGGCTTTCAAAGACCTCAAAACTTCATTATCTTTTAATTCTCCTGCTGTTTCCAGTTCTTGTACCCTAGTCTGATGATGTCCAAATAAAAAATGGTTTGCCAGGGTCAAATTAAGAACCCACCATAAACAATTTTATAATGGTTGATCCGAGACTTACCTTTAGTTTAAGTATCTTTTCTTTAGCTTTCTCAAGTTTGGCACATGAACGAGTCTTTTCTCTTCCAAGAAGATTACACTTGGCCATCAATTCTATATAATTCCTGCTCAACATTTTGCAGCCAAAAAGTATGTGTACTGTCAGTTCATATGTATATATATATGACAGATACGGAATAAACAAGAAAATATGATGCAGTGCTATTTCCTTATTAATTTGCAATTGCCATAGATAAAGCATGAAAACATAGTTGAATGATGCTTTTAATCTATACCGGTAAATCCAAGCTTCAACCACTTCTATGAACTGTGCTGGGCAGTTAAGTTTGATTGGTGTCAAAAGACAGAGTGAAAGCTCCAATAACTTTCCATGTTGATGAGTACTAGTAAATTAACAGAGGGATAAATATAAAAATTAACTCACCTGTTACGAATGACCAAAGACTTTCTTAGAACATCGATTGTATCTTTGTTGTTAGCTCCATTACCCAAAGAGGCAAACTTTAAAACTTCATTTTCATCCAGGTTCAAATCTGATACCCTAAATTGAAAACCACACAACCAGGTCAGCAGCAAACAAGGATTCATTACAAGCATCGAATTAATCAAATAATCATTTGACCAAATACACTCACAATTTGAGGGCTGCAAGCTCTTTGGCCAAGGCCATATTCCTCTCTTGAAGCCTCAAGCACTCGGATGTCAATTTATCAAGGTCCTATATAACACAATCAACCTAAGAATCATTTGAAATTTCTACTTAAATCATGGACATATACTTCTTACGTAATACAAAAGTATTCAAAACCACAGTGAATTAATTCACCTGGGATTTCAGATGAAGCTGCTGTTGAATATATGTTTTTTCTCGCAAAAATTCATTCTTCAATGCTACTTCCTTCTTTGTATGCTCCCTGCTAAGACACAACTGAAACAAGAATTGCCTAATTAAAGGACTATCTAAAATATCCTGACATTTATTTGTCCCCCTTGCAATTCCAATGAAAAATAACCAAAAATTTAAAATCTAATAGAAAAATCATAACAATAAATAACCATATACCTCCTCGTTGATTTGTTTAAGCTCCTGCCCTTGACTCTCCAAAGCCGAATTAAGCCTCGAAACCTTGACTTCCAATCTCTTCACTTCACAGCGCAAAACCTCTGGGTCTTCTGCTTCACAATCTTTCGGCTTCTGTGAAACCAACGTTTCGGTCTGATCACCAATCGACTGAAAGTAAATTCGACTGACATCATTCGATTTACAACTTTGCTTGCACACAGGACATGTGCACTTCTTCGTGCTTGAACAGTACTCGAACCACTGCTGCAAGCTAGAGTTTGAAATAAAAAGAAACAAAAATTATTCAAAAAGCACACATACTTAATAAATACATATTGTATGCAGATATACGCCCACAGACCAGAGCTCATGGAAGACGTGGCCACAAATCGATATAACTTGCAGGTCTTCGACGATTGGCTTGAGATCTTCATAGCAGATTGAACATATTGGCTTGCCAAATTTGTTATCAATAGCCATTGTTTCATTTGTTTGTGCCTCGTTTCTCCGTGTTTGCCTCTTTGCTTATTACTCTGCTGTCTGCTCGTCTTGAAAATGGCGCGACTCTTCAAACTAAAATGGGCGGAACGCGGGAGGGGAGGGAAAACACTAAAAATTTACTTTGTTCCGGGAGAAGCCACGTGTTCAATACCACGTGAACGTCACGTGACCTTTAAATATTCTTTATTTTTTTTACTTTAAAGAGAAAACAAAAAAATAAAAGTTTGTCGGCTTTTGTCGATTCTTCGTATTAGTCGATTCTTAGTATTATTAAATCTTCGTGCATAAATTTCCACGCACTTTGGCGATTTGAGGCAGAAAGATCTACATTGCTACAAAAAGCGGCTTAAAATTTAGTTGAAACGTATCAAATTTTCAATTAGACGAGAACCCAATAGGCCAATACACCCTAAACGGCGGCATCAAGTCACCGTTTGGTGTGATTTTGAATCGCCACCGGAGAAAAGATAAAAGAAACAAAGACAAGAAGATTGGTCCGGCATCTTGCCTTCTGGCTCTGGGTTGTGAATAGAATATAACGTAAATAATGTTTATTTATTTATTTTTAAATGATATGAACGTTATGGTTGAACTTGAATCCTTTAAACGGGACTGAGCGGCGGGCAAGCAAGGCTTCGGTTCATGAACTGGGCTTGTCAGTGTAAAACTTGGGGCCTTCATCTGAATTCTGTTGGGCTACAATTCTAGGGCCTGCGTACTTTTTAAAGAGACAGCCAATGTTTCCCAGTCAACTATCAACTCCATCCTATGACTTTAATTAAAAGGTAAACTGTATTTAATAACTCGTCTTCTCCAAAAGTGAATGAATAAATGATATGACAGTGAATAATTTAAATCAAATTCTTTCAGGTTTTACGCTTTTTAGAAATTGATTAAATAGATTACGTGGGCTCCAATTAAATAATCTGATTAAAAGATCGTAAATCTCTGAATATTGCCATTTGTTATACTTAAAGATCAAAAAATAAAAATATGAAATATTGTATTTGTTATGCCAAAAATACACATTATTGTTGTCAGTACCATCAATTAGAGCTTAACAAGAACTCAAAGATAAAGTGGTATTAACCCTCAAAACTCAAACTGCCTCAAAGAAATATTTTATATCAATTCTATCTCATTTTAAGATAAGGATTAAATAATGATCTCCACATGTAAAGACAACTTGCAAAAACACTCTTATATTGACTTCAAAAGTATAAATTGGCACCTTTCCTCACGAAAGAGGAATCTAGGCATATGAGAGCTGGGCACAAGCGTGAGCTTCATTGGATGCGTGTGGTTTCATATTATTATCCATATTCTCAATCCTATTTTCCAAATATTGTTTGGCACATTATTTGAGAAATATTATTGTATTTTTTTAATTATTTTTAGACCCCTTAAATTTATTAATTTCATTAAATACCCCCAGAAAAAAAGTTTAAAAAATAACAAAAACACCCCCTAAACCCATACTTGCTAGATTCTGGCAACCACCATCGGTGGTAGCTGGAATCTGTTACAACGGCCTACACCATGACCGGAAAAGGCCAGTAATTCACCGATCTGGCCATCAGCGACGGCCAAAGAAATGGTCGTCGTTGACCGACAACGACAGTTTGCGGATGTCGACGGCCACATTTGGCCTTCAATCTGGCCTTTTTCGGCCAGATCCGTAGTGGATCTGGACAGAAAAGGCCATATCGACGCGTTACGACACAGATCCGATCGGTCTGTGCCGTAACGCAATTTTTCAGCCAAATTCTGGCAATGGTAGGGGTGTTTTTTTCATTTTACAAAAATTTTATATATTGGGGTGTTTAGTTAAATTAGCAAACCTATGTGGTTTTTTAGAAATTTTTAAAGTTTACCTCGTAATACTCCCATATTCAACTACCCAATATTATTCCCAAAATCCTATCCAAAATAATAAACCAAACACACCCAATTATTTCTCTGTAAACAAAGCATTTTTCCATTTTTGTATCCCTTACAGACAATATTAGAAAAATAGTCAGAGAATAATAAAATAACAGTGGATGTAGAATTCGCTTTAAGCATTTGAACCACTATAAAAATCTCTTTTGTCAATCTATTATTTATGTTTATGCAAACATATATAATCTCTACACCATAATCAACTCTCATAATCATTCATGTGTAATTTCTAAGACTAGCTTAGCAATTTGCAAGTGCGAGTCATTGGTGTCAAAATCACGCATCAACAGCTTAACGCTAAAGGACATGATTCGCATCAGCTCTCCATGTTTTTCCAACAAGCCTCAAAATCTTCACATTATCAAATGTGAAAATCTAAGCATGATAAAGTCTAAATTTGGCAAAGCAAAAACGCAAGAGTTGTAGCCCTTTGAGTCAGCTTTTCGATGGTCCATTAATCATCAAAATATGAGGTTTACAGCTCAAGTTATCGTAAAAATACTAAAGCATGTTCCACATCATATCTCTCAGATCACGTGGTCAGGTCGCGCACATCAGAGCTCTCAGATTGAGTGGGTAGATCAAATCGCGCGCATCAGAGCTCTCAGATCACGTGGCCAGATAGCTAAAATCTCTCATATCAGATCGCGCCCCCAAGCAACCAGATCGTGCTTCCAAGCATCTAGATCATACGTTTAAGATCGTTGAGATCATAAGTTCAAATCGTTTAGACCGTACTTCCGAGCGGCCAGACTATGCTTCCAAGCACCTAAATCATGCTTCCGAGCAACCTAGATCGTTGATCTCGAGTTCTCAAATCAAGCTTCGCACTTTCTGATCGAACTCCTTGAGTTCTCAGATCAAGCTTTGCGCTTTCTAATCGAACTTCTTGAGTTCTCAAATCAAGTTTCGCGCTTTCTAATCGAACTCCTTGAGTTCTCAGATCAAGTTTCGCGCTTTTGGATTGAACTCCTCATGTTCTCAAATCAAGCTTTGGGCTTTCTGATCGAATTCATTGTATTCTCAGATGAAGCTTCATGCTTTCTAATCAAACTCTTTGTGCTATACGCTTTCTAATTGAACTCTTTGTGCTCTCAGATCACAAAGAGCTTTTAAGCTCTCATGGTGGAAATAACTATCGAGTTCTTAGATCAAAGCTCCTTGCGCTTCATATTGAGCTCCTTATGCTTTCTGATCGAGCTCATAAGCTCGCTCATTCGCTAAGATCGCACGCATCAGATCTTTCAGATTGCGCTTCAAATCGCTTAGATTGCGTGCACATATTAAGCTCTTTAAGATTTCAGATTGCTCAAATCGCAATCAACTCTTAGCTCTGAGATTGCGAGCAGCCTCAGATCGTGTTCTCAACTCTCAGATCGTGTTCTCAACGCTCATATCGCGATTAGTTCTCGGTTCTTAGATCGCGACCACCTGTTAGCATTAGAAAAAACATGTAGAAAACTCAAAATGGCATCGAAATATTGGATTTTGGCCCTGAAAATGGTCTCAACCGAGTTTACCTATTGCCATGATGTAGAGCTCAGAACGAGCTTTCCATGAATATCTTACGGGCTCCAAAACTCCTCCTGGATAAAAAGTTATAGCTATTTAAGTTGGCTTGTCTATTTAGGACCTTTGAGTCGCAAGTTTGGGCATCTGATGCTCAGTTTGTAAGATTTCATGCTTAGAAAGGGTAAAATTGGTGTAAAACATGGTATAAGGTCATATGACATGTTATTGAAACTAAAAATGGTGAAATTGTTACCTTTTATGTTTTATAACTTTTGTAACTTGAAAAGGAGTTCAAGATTTTCAACAAATTTGATAAAAATCCTCAAAATAAAGTCCACTCCAAGATTAAGAAAAGAGAGCCGACCATGAAAGATCAAGAGAGAGATTTTCAATCAAAATGAAAAATTAGATTAAATTTGAGAATATCACTTATTTATATACAATGACCATTTTACTATAATTTGAAATTCTTCTTAAGTTCTTAAATTAATATGAATCATATATTAGCGCTTAATACAAATTCAATATTATTTTCAAGTCCTTTAAATAATTTCAATTTAATATTAACTCTTTAATATTAAATCATTGATTTAAACAAATTTATAATTTTATGTCACATAAAATAATCCCGTTTAATATTTAACACATTCTTGAATCCAATTTAATAATATATTTTAGTCTATTATTGAATCTAATATAATAATTACCAAATTACATTATTACCCTTGGTAAGTGCTAACTTCCCATGAGTAATCATTTATCACCAATACATAAATTCGGATGCACAAGTTTACATCTGAACATCGTTAACCTTTAACGATATGTATTACTCTCTTTTCTCATACTTGGTTTTTAGGTGTGACCACTTAGGTTCACTGTAACCTAGTCATGGGCCCAATATCACAATTCGATATGTTTCATCATAACTATTTATGATCGAAACTCCCACTGATTATGGTAGACATCTAGCAATGTTCCATAACCCCTAAGCTACAAAGAAGTTAAATTCCAATGAACATTTTTTCCTAATCGTACGTTTTATGTAGTAAAATCCCTTCGTCGTCTAATCTCGATTAATGGTGTGTCAAAACCCTTAACTTAATCTTTATCTGAATTATCAATCAATACAATGGAACATGTCATCATAAAACTCATTTTCATATGAATATTTTGTACTCTGGCCAGAGATTTTCTTTTTCCAATGTTTATTGACATTCGTTTGAGAATTCAAGACCAAACTATTTCGAGTCAACAGATCTCATCTTGACCATCACTTGTCATCGCACATGAATAACATATGATCACACCGACTTCTTACACAAAACATGACTAGTCTCGTGTACATACATCTTAAGAATCATATGCATCCTATGTCGAGTCCAATCGTGATGTCTCAAGTCTAAGGATTAGTGGTACACTAGTACGATCTTACGATGTATCATTGATAACATTCTAAATGTCTATGTGATTTATCATAATCGGTCATATTCGATAAATAGTTCACCAACCTTTTATCCATGCTAATGCCCTACTGATATACCTCTTACAATTACTCACAGTAATACTATCACATGATATTCAATGAAGGCATTTAACATGCCTACTATACAATGTTATTGCCCAATTAACATTACTTATGTAGGGAATACTTCGATGATTTGATCTTCTAAAGATTCATATCATCTGGACATTTCACATGCATTATAAATAGTATAAATGAAACAGTAAACTACATGTGAAATCATAACTCTTTCTTCTATTCTCAAAAGAGTATTTACAAGATATAATACCCCGAAACCGACAACATGATTGGTTCTTAGGGCATACACTACCATAGTTCTCTACAGGAATTCATCTACTAGACATTTTATGTCAATTATTAGATCGCACTTAGCTTTGGATTACTCCAAGCGCTCAGATTGTAGTTCTAGCTCTCAACACCAAATCACGCCAGGCATAGTATGACAACCATTCAGATCTAAGACATGAGTTTTTGAAGTGCAATTACGCACTCCAAATACATACTGATGTCATCACCACCAATTAGAGCTTAGCAAACACTCAAAGATAAAGTGGTATTAGCTATCAAAACCCAAACTGTCTCAAAAAGATATTTCATATCAATCCTATCCTATTTTAAGATAAGGATTAAGAAGTGGTTTTCATGTATCAAGACAACTTGCAAAAACGCTTATTACATTGACCTCAAAGGTATAAATGGGCACCTCTCTTCACGAAAGAGGAAGCTAGGCATATGAGAGTTGGGTACAAGCATGAGCTTCATTATTTATTTGTAAACAAAGTATTTCTCAATTTTTGTACCCCTTGCAAGCAATATTAGAAAAATAGTCAGAGAATAATAAAATAACAGTGAATGTGAGATTCGCTTTAAACATCCGAACCACTATAAAAATCTCTTTTGTTAATCCATTATTTATGTTTCTGCAAACATATATAATCTCTACACCATAATCAACTTTCATAATCATTCATATATAATTTCTAAGATCAGCTTAATACTTTATACGTGCAAGTCATTGGTGTCAAAATCACGTATCAACAGTATTGAACAAAGCTTTCAACAAATATAAAATCAGTCATGTATTTATTATGTATGAAGTTCAATGAATGATTCTAATAAGATTCTTATAAAAATAAAAAGCAATAGTTATTGAAGAGGATTTTATTATAAAGCTTTTTGAGATTGTTAAAGTGAAATTAATTTTTATTATTTTAATAGATTTAAATAACGTTATATTATATTAATTTTCACCTTTTAAGTAATCTTAAATAAAATTCCAATTATTATTTTTTTCTTTATTGGAATTTCTGTTCTGGCTTTCCACTTCAACTAATATAAATATTATTTTCCTGTGGCACTACAAGGTCAAAACCGTCATTCTTGAAAAGAAACAATTTCATCGTAGTTTTTGTTCGTTTCTCCATCACCTGGCTCGATCTACCCAACCAAAGCTTGCTTACAAGAAAGCGCAAGCAATCTCTGTATCGTCTCTGCGTGTCTCTCTCTCGCTCGCTCATCACTTGACGAAGAGGTCCATTTCTCCTTTCCCGCTTACACAATTCTTTATAAGATGAATTTTCTTTTCGATTGTATTCCCAGATTTATGTTGTTCTATAGGAACTGTTGTCGAATTAGTCACACGGAGGGGTAAAATTCTTGTAATTTTCAAACTATAGACGTGATGATTTGTTGAAACGTTTCGATTCTCACTGAACTGTTTGATCAAATCAGGTTTACAGTTGTTGATCACAGTTGGATATTAATTAAGTGAATTTGTGTAAGTTGAGCTATAAATTTAGGGTTAGATTTTCATTTAAAATTCTTTTCTTTCTGACTTATGAGGAATAAAATTACATCGTGTTCTTTAGTTGTGTTTGACTTATTATTAGAGTGAAGACATCTGTTTGCTTATTCATGCAAGCTATCAGCAGTCGTTATTGTATGTATTGCATTAATTAAGCTTTGCCTAGGCTTTTTTTTTTTTTTTTTTTCCCCCCCTCCACTTAATATATTGAAAAGTTGTGTGTACGAGGTAAAATTTTGAGATGGTTGTTGAATGCTGATGATCTATTGTTATATGGTTGTGATTATTACTGACGTGAACCAGATGAAAGAGAGTAGAGATGGAACCAGGAATGATGGAATTCCGAAATCATCATCACCACTTATTCTCGACATAGACGACTTTAAGGTAATATGTTGATGGACATTGTTGATCTGTTTTACTTTTAGGTCTTAACTATTATCTAAGTTTTGATGGCATCTGTACTTTAAATTAACTTCAAGTTGCAAATTCATTTCGCAGGGTGATTTTTCTTTTGATGCACTATTTGGAAACTTGGTAAACGAGCTCCTGCCATCTTTTCAAGAAGAAGAAGCTGATTCAGTGGATGGGCATGGTAACCTTAGTGGAAATGATGTTTTGCCAAATGGGCATAAACGGGCCCCATCTGATGCATTGAAGTTTTCGCAAGGACTATCTGCTCCTGCTCCACTTTTTCCAGAAGTGGATGCTCTCTTATCTCTGTTCAAGGATTCTTGTGGGGAGTTGACTGACCTTCGAAAACAGGTATGACTTTTTGGGTTTTTAGGTAATGGGACTACAAATTGAGATTTTGTTCTGAGTTAATTTCTTCTCCCTCTTGAGTTGTGGTTTCAGATTGATGGAAGACTCTACAATCTCAAGAAAGAGCTTTCCATCCAAGATTCTAAGCACCGCAAGACACTTGCTGAGGTTTGTTTCCTTCGAATCATTTCAGGAATACACTGATAAACATACCAAAGAAGCTGGCGTTATCAAATTTTTAAAAATTAAAAAACATATAAAGTCCTGAGCTTACTTCTTTTATTCAAGTAATCATTCCTTGGTCGCATATTCTATAAAAAGGAACCTTTTTTGCATTTTCCAATTGAAATGTACTATAACTAACAAAATTTTATTGTACATCCAAGACAGCCCTAAGAAAACATTTACCAGAGTGGATGCTTACCTCTTGGGATGCTATTGTTCAAACTGAATACATGTTTGTGTTGTTTCTTCTTCTGCCGTTTGGCATTTTTAGAAACTGTAATTGCTAAAGTACATTGAGTTATGAAATTTGATGTTTCTGAAACTGACATTGAGTTACATCTGAGCCATAGTTTTTACTACAGTTACCATGTATCTTGTTTTTCAGCTAGAAAAAGGTGTAGATGGCTTGTTTGATAGCTTTGCAAGGTTAGATTCACGTATATCAAGTGTTGGACAGACTGCTGCTAAAATAGGAGATCATTTACAGGTAGGTTTGTTTTATGGATTACTCTATGCTTGTGATCCTGCTCATGCTAGTCTTGTTGTATTTGTATAACTATATCATTAGTTTATTTGAATTTATGTTTTTATTTGGATGGATATTTATTGTCAGAGTGCAGATGCTCAGCGCGTAACTGCTAGTCAAACAATTGACCTCATTAAGGTACCATCGAGCTTTAAATTTAGTAAGAAATTAAATCAGATTTCTTAGCAAGTCTGTAGTCCTCTTTGGAAGGATCTTTTTGTAACTTTTTTAGTCTGTTTCCTCTTCTTTTACTGATTTTGAGATTCTTTCCTTGTAGAAGCCATTAAGTAGAGGTGCTTGTATTAAATCCTGTATTTTTTCCCCTTTAGTTTTTTGTAATAATAACTTTTGCTTATCAAAGAAAGTAAAAGGTATGCATTCCTTTTTTTTTTTTTTTAATTGCTTTAACATTCTGTCAATCGAAACCCTGCAGTACTTGATGGAGTTTAATAGCAGCCCAGGAGACCTAATGGAACTTTCACCATTATTTTCTGATGACAGTCGTGTTGCCGAGGCTGCATCAATTGCAGAGAAATTGCGTAAGTTGGCGCTATATTTCACAAGATAAATTCATGTCTGTTTTTTCTGGGCATGATGTACACTCTAAACTTGTGGCTCTTTTTTCATGATCCCTGTTTTTTTTCTTTCCTGCTAGAATAGTGAGTGAGACATCTTTGTTCCTTTTATAAGTTAGCATCTTTGTCCATGACATCATATTAACCATATATGCTGATTTGACTGTCTTTGTCTATCCAGTCCACACCTCTAGTGGTCTGCTTATAAAATCGGTGAAAGAAACAATTGTTCCAAAACATGTTTCTCTCATTCTTGTTTAACAATTTATCTTCTTTTATAAACTCAAATGTGCATCCCAGAAGTCGATTAAGAGAACGAGAGTGATGACTGATTTTGTTTGTGGTAATATTGGAGAGAGAGAGAGAGGGAGAGAGAAGTAACCATTTGTTTGTGGGAATATTGGTTGATACCCAATAAGAAAGGAAAGTTATGCTATTTTATAATGGTAAAAATAGTTTTTCTCTAGGCTGGAGAGAGTGAGAGATGACTTTGTACAGTAAGATTGGTTGATGCCCAATAACAGAGATGAAAGTTATGATACCTTTTAATAGCAAAGAACTTGGTCTTGTGTCTGGGTTAATATTTTGTGTTATGTATTCATGCATCTTTCAGCCTAATGAAAAATTAATACTTTTGCTACTCTGTTGATTTTAGGATCTTTTGCCGAGGAAGATATTGGAAGACAAGGCATATCAGATATTGGAAATGCAACTGCCAGCAGAGGGTTAGAAGTTGCTGTCGCTAATCTTCAAGATTACTGCAATGGTATGTTTTTTATAAAAAAGGGAAGGGAAGGGAAGAGGGGGGGGGGGGGGGCGGGGGTGGGGTGTGGGGGTTTGGGTGTGGTTACTGCAGTGGTACATCTACTTCTGTACTATACTCTTTGTGTGGTTACTGCAGTGGTACATCTACTTCTGTACTATACTCTTTTTAGTTTTAATGTTCTTTTGGGAGGGTTCATTTGATGCACGATCATAGAAAAATGAGTCATTTGTGGCTAATTGTGGGCAATGCAAATGCACACCATCCTCATATATGAAACATTGTATTCTCACAAAGTATATTAATATTCATGTGAAACATTTTATTGTGACATAATGATCACTTATCAATTGCTTATGGGTTTATTTCTACTAAATTCTTTTCCAATTTTCTTTTGCTCCCTATGTTACTTGTCTTTGCCATTCATTTTTATCCGAGAATTTCTGTAATTGAAGCAAAGGAATGGGGAGGAAAAGATTTTGACGGAGTCCGCTTTCTGTTTGATAAGGTTTTCCTATCCTTCAATTATTCAATCACTAAGTTTTGTGTTATCTTACCCTTTGTGTAGAACTGGAGAACAGATTGTTAGCTCGATTTGATGCAGCATCACAGAGAAGAGAGTTGTCTACCATGGCTGAATGTGCTAAAATTTTATCTCAGGTGATTCTTTTTCTAATGACCTCATTGGTCAAGCTCTTCCCTTCCCTAATTTTGGTCTCTTGCTGTTTCTGTTTCTTCTTTTTCTTGGTAAGCATGAGTGAGAGAATCAATTATTTCTCCACTTGGAATAATTTAAAGGGTGTTCTCTGATTAATAGGTATGGGATTTGCTGTAATTAATAGTCTTCAAAAACTATGGAACTTTTGCACTTGGTTTTGAGTTTGTACAGTGATCCCTCTCTCTTTCTGTGGCTATTTTCAAGTCCTTACCTTTCTACTCTGTATTTGTATGCTTGTTAAACAACCCAAAACCTTTTCTTTTTTTCACTATCAGCCTTCTGTCTAGTTTCCCTGGTATCAGTTGAATCTTATTCCTTTCTAATTGGTCAATATCATATTGCAATACAGTTTAACAGGGGTACTAGTGCTATGCAACATTATGTGGCAACACGCCCTATGTTCATTGATGTGGAAGTCATGAATGCAGATGTCAGATTAGTTCTAGGTGATCAGGCTTCTCAAGCTAGTCCCAGCAACGTTGCCCGTGGGCTTTCTTCCTTGTACAAAGAAATTACAGGTTTGGTGGATAATCATTGATCTGATCCTGGGATCGAATTTTTTCAGATTTCCTATATCATTGTTGTTTCCATTGCAGATACTGTGCGGAAAGAAGCAGCTACAATTACAGCTGTATTCCCTTCGCCTAATTATGTCATGTGTATACTTGTTCAGGTACCCTGCAGAAATTGACCTTCATTTGTTTAATGCTCTGCTTTTTTTCCTTTTCCTTGGGTTCTGTTATTACATTCAAATTCAGATATCACATACCAAATTGTGTTGGTAAATTATTAATAACATCTGTTTTTTCTCAATGCCACATGTAGCGAGTTTTGGAGCAGCGAGTTACAGCCATTCTGGACAAGTTATTAGTGAAGCCATCTCTTGTGAACCTACCTTCTATGGAAGAAGGCGGACTTCTGTTAGTGAGTAGAATTACTGGGCTGCATTAATTATGTAAATGAAAGTTTAAAACGATAATCAGATTTTTAATTTTTCTTTATTTGGCTTGAGGTTTCAGTATCTTAGAATGTTAGCTGTGGCATATGAGAAGACGCAGGATCTTGCTAGAGATCTACGAGCTGTGGGATGTGGTGATTTGGATATTGAGGGTAATAAATTAGTTATCAAGATTCTTACTCCCTCATGAATATTTTCTTAACTTTTACCTTACAGGCCCTATTTAAGTTTTTCAGGTATTGATGAAATCCTGACTGATGGATAACTTTGTTGTTTCAGGCGTCACAGAATGCCTTTTTACTGCTCACAAGGAAGAATATCCCGAACATGAGCAAGCTTCTCTAAGACAATTGTATCAAGCAAAGGTTTGCATCAGTTGCATCATTCTTTGATTAGAATCACTAGTCATTTGCTTACATGGCAATAACTAGAGTAATCCTTACAGATGGAAGAATTGCGTGCTGAAAGCCAGCAGCTCTCAGAATCAACAGGGTCCATTGGGCGTTCTAAAGGAGCTTCAATAGCTTCTTCACACCAGCAGATATCAGTTACAGTTGTGACGGAGTTTGTGCGCTGGAATGAAGAAGCAATATCCAGATGCACTTTGTTTTCATCTGAGGTAATATATATGCTCCTGCAATTCATATTACAATTTTATAACTTATGATCCTATACAAGATGTCTGCCAAATTTGGTTTTCATGATGGAAAATTCAGATTTCCTCTATAGGCTATCTAGAATATGTCCTGGAACATAGGATGCATATAACTACTAAACAACATAATTGCAAGTCAAGACTGAAACATCCTATTTTTCCTGTACTTCAACTATATTAGAGGATCATGAGATGACTACAAGTGTGTATTTGAGATGTGCTTTATAAAGTAGCAGATGCATTGGGATACGACAAAAGCAATAGAAATGAATGAAAATAAACAGTAAGCATAGAACTAGTCATGATTTTTACTAGAAAAGGCTGGGGCTTGATAACTTTGGGTCTAGTAATAATTGAGATGGAAATTTAAAAAAAATAGAATGTATTTTCAGTAAGCGAACTAGTCATGAATTTTACTAAAACAGGCTGGGGCTTGATAACTTTGGGTCTAGTAATAATCAAGATGGAAATTTTAAAAAATAGAATTTTTACTAAAACAGGCTGGGGCTTGATAACTTTGGGTCTAGTAATAATCAAGATGGAAATTTTAAAAAATAGAATGTGCTGTAAATTTATGGTTCAGTGACATAGTAAGAATGGATATTTCTGTATTCTGAATTTTTCAAATATTATGTGTATTATTACTAATTGATTTTCACGTGCCTTTTATAGCCAGCCACCCTTGCAGCCAATGTGAAAGCAGTGTTTACTTGCCTGCTGGACCAAGTAAGTTGGTAAACAAAGTGCATTGATTTTCCAGAATTTTGTAATAGGTACTTAGATATTTGTTTTTCAGGTCAGCCAGTATATAACAGAGGGGCTTGAACGGGCTAGAGACAGCCTCACCGAAGCTGCAGCTTTGAGGGAAAGGTTTGTGCTGGGCACAAACCTTAGTAGAAGAGTGGCGGCTGCAGCTGCTTCTGCTGTAACTACCTAATCACACCCTATTTATGAATTCTAAACTGTCTGCGCTCTATTATGATATGCATGTGTAGTTTACTTGGAAAATAGTTGCATAATGGAGATTGATTGGTTGATGTGTAGGCAGAAGCTGCTGCTGCTGCTGGTGAAAGCAGTTTCAGATCTTTCATGGTTGCAGTACAGCGTTGTGGTAGTAGTGTGGCAATAGTTCAGCAAGTATGTTGTTTTGCATTTATGTTCATTAATTGCAGTCAAATTAGCTAATCAGAGTATGGGAAACCAATTTGAACTGAATTTGTATCTGCAGTACTTTGCGAATTCTATATCTCGGCTTTTATTACCTGTGGATGGTGCACACGCTGCTTCATGCGAAGAAATGGCAACGGCTATGTCCAGTGCAGAGGCTGCTGCTTATAAAGGGCTTCAACAATGCATTGAAACTGTGATGGCAGAGGTCGGTTATCAGCATTTAATTTTTTACTCTATTAGGTCCACTGTTTTAAAGTTTTTGTGGATCATAACACATGGCACAACTATATTAGACTATTAGCATCACACATCTAAGTAGTTGGTCTATTAGTTGCTTATAATTGCTTCTCCCCAGATATTACTGCTCGTTCATTGACATTTTAAATGTGTTTCCAGCCTCTAGATCCTACATATTTGCTTTATGCTCTCTGTTTTTCTACCTCATATGGTAAATCTCCTATGCAGGTGGAACGATTGCTCTCAGCAGAACAAAAGGCAACAGATTATCGATCGCCTGATGATGGAATTGCTCCTGATCATCGTCCAACCAATGCTTGCACAAGGTTTGTGCTGCTAGAAACTTGAACTTAAACTTAAACTTAACCATAAAGCTGATGCCTGAGGGGGGCTCAGGACACTGCATGGTTGAACTTTATTTTATCTTATATATTTTAATGCTACATATTCAAATACATACATACATACATACATACATACATACATACATAACACACACACACACACACATATATATCTAACTTTTTGGCTATGAGATAGTATCTTCTGCCACATATTACTGTAATCAAAGTAAGACATTTCATTTCCCTCTTGTTTCCTGATACCAAATAATGTTCTCTTCTGTCTTTTATAGAGTTGTTGCATACCTTTCCCGTGTGCTTGAGGGTGCCTTCACAGCACTAGAAGGTCTTAACAAACAAGTGTTTCTGACTGAATTGGTATGATATTTCTTATTGTCGAAGATTCCTATTTATTATACATTATTTCTTTGACTTTCCTAGCCATGGATGCTTGCGTGAGTGAGTTACGATGCATTTGTTTAATAAACATGATTTGTATGTTTAAATTGGATTGATTTTAATTCGTTCTACGAAAAAGAGTGCCTTTTAACCCATCAAGATATTTCTTCTATCAGTTCATATCCATCATAACCACTTCCACTTGTGCCAATTCCATCCTAAAACAATGTGATGTGGTGATGTTAGCATTTCATTTCTTTAATGTAAATTATTTTTCTCCCTCAAGTTGTGGGTGATGGTGATGTAATTTTTCAGAGTTCAAGCAATAGTATAATTAGTATCTATGTACAAAGTTTGAAGTGATAACATGGTGATGTTCATTGTTCCAGGGAAATCGTTTGCATAAAGGCTTGCTTAATCACTGGCAGAAGTTCACTTTTAATCCCAGGTAATGCTAATCGCTCTAATTTGTGTCTTGTTAATTTCTATTAGGTAAATATGCATGGAATTGTTTCTAGAGTTTATTTCAAAATAAGAAAAAATTTAGAGTATGTTATTAGCTAAAGAAATGATATAAGTTCTTTTATAAGACATAGTCAATGAGTAATTAGTGTTACACTATAGCAATTGCCATAACTCATAACATACAGTAAGAGAAGCTGCTCAGTTTCATACTCAGCAGACGCAATTTGGTTAAAGCGACTTTTGTGTTTCTTTTTCCAGTTGCTAGGTTCCTACAGTTACTGTTTTTGGGTTTTTGTTGTGTTGTGCATCTATATTAGAGACTGGGGAAATTTTCTTATCCTTGATGACTATCCTGTAGAAGTAATCTGTGTTCAGTGAAAACAAAAATGTGTTCTCTATTCCATTGTTTTAGTTGTTTTATGTCACTTCTTAATAATATGGTGCCTTCTATTGCACAACCAAGTCATTTCACATCTTTACATTTTCTGTTTCTCTTCTATCTCTCTGATTTGCTTTTTTGCAGTGGGGGATTGCGCCTGAAACGTGATATAACTGAATATGGAGAATTTGTGCGCAGTTTTAATGCTCCATCTGTTGATGAGAAATTTGAATTGTTGGGCATGTAAGTTGCAAAAATTTTACAAGGTTTTGAGATTGTATTTGAGCATTTTCTATCTCAATGTACTAATAAAATGCTGGTCTCCAGTATGGCCAATGTCTTCATTGTTGCTCCTGAAAGCCTCTCCACTTTGTTTGAGGGAACACCCAGTATTCGGAAAGATGCACAAAGGTATGTTGTTGCTTACTATTAGTGCTGAATTTTTAAGAGCACATCAGGTAATATTCCTTGGGACAAATTTTCTCTTTGATGTGTTATGGTAAACCTTATAAAATATGTATAAATTTATTGTTTACAAGTTATGAGCACAAATGCCTTTTCCCTTCATTATGAGGTGATTTATAACTGATAAAGAATTATAAAATCACACTTCCAAGTTTTAAATGGAAACATTTCTCTTTGGCATATTTAACAAGGACTTCTTATCTCACATGATGTATATGTCTGTGTTTGTAGTTTATTCACGATCTCTTCTTTGTTATCTTTTTAGTACTTTTTGGTACACCTCTCTCCTTTTCTATGTTGTGTTTCTATTGAACCTAAATTTTGATTTGGCTGCTGATTCAGGTTTATTCAGCTTAGGGAGGACTATAAAAGTGCAAAGCTTGCAACCAGGCTTAGTTCGTTGTGGACAAGCAGTTGAAACAGAAGTGGCATGCTGATATGAAGGTAACCTTTCAAAGTTCTTGAAGTTCTGACATCAAGAAGTAAGTAGGGTTAGAGAAGTGACACCTGATTTTGGTGGCACCAGAACTTAGTCATCTCCATGCAGAGAATAGGGTACAACAGAGAGTTCGTGTTCTAATTCTTTCCTTAACTTTTTCCTCCTTTCTGAGTATATATTTTTTAAGATATGAATGGGAAGACACAATAGTTGTATTTTCCTGGTCTCGTATTACTTTAATTTATTCTTTAGGTTTGCAGTTTCTGCTTTGACCAATTCAAAATGGAAAGTATCTTGTGCCTTGGTTTGTGCCTTTTGTAAATGATAACTTTTAGAGAGAAACAGTGACAGTGAAGGGTGATTTTTTGTAGTGTGCGTTACATACTAGAATTTAATGATGCGTATTTATACTCTTCTTCTTCTTTTTTTTTTTTTTTTTTTTTTTTTTCTAAATTTATTTTTGATGCACCGCAAGATTGAACCATGTCATCATTATATTTTATATCCTAGAAATTCATTGGAGAAATGAAATGGAAAACTAGAAAAGACGAAAGAGCCCTATGTTTCAATCAGTGTTCACTTAAGGAAGCAGATGGTTTATAATTTTGATGGCTTAAAGTATGTAATATCTTTGTTAAAATCTGTAGATTATTATCATTTACAAATTACGATAAAATAGCGACTCTGGATTTTTCTTTTTAATGCAAACACGATGGTTGTCTTTAAAAGAAGTAGATATAAAATAAATTAATAAAACATGATGGTTTTGTTGAATGTAGTATAGGAATAAGTTAGTGGACTTTCTTTAGAAGATTTTATGGAATTGATAAACTAATCCCCTGATATAAATTATCATAAAATTTTACAGTTTCGTGTTTGGGCATTTGGGGATGGTCATGTCATGTGTATGGGCTTGAGCACAACACGTAAGGTCAGGATAGCCTCTGCCCTCTAATGAATAATAATGGAGGCGGCACAAATGAAGGCTGAAATTTAATAAAAAGGTTATATAATTCTATCAAGTTCATCGAATCATAAATGGGATTACAAAAAAGTGTAGCCAGTGATTAAGACACTTTGGCACTGCACCTTAATGTGGTGGGTGCCTCCTGTAATTTCACTACTTTGGCAGCCTCTCTCTCACCCACTATAAAGTGCTCTCTCTCTCTCTTTGAAATTGGTACATTGAGAGGGATAGATGGCCGAAGAAAATTTTAGTGGAGATTAAGTTGTCCATCCATAGCTATCTATCACTTATAGGTCCTTCCCTTGTGCCAAACCCATGATACATAATCCTCTCACAAAAAGCTCTCAAAATAACCCACTCCTAAAATGAAAGATCAAACTTGTCAGTGACCCCACAGCCACCACTATAATCAATCGTCGTGGCTTGTCCACTACATTCCATTCCAAATCTTTTCCAGTCTCTATCTATCTACCCATACGTCTATCTAATCTTTTAACGTAGAAACTGAAAATCTTGAATTCTCGTTCCGTTCTAATCCTAACTAGTTTAAAATGAAAGAAATATATTGTTTTGACAGTAAATGTTTGACCAACCAAATCGACAACTCTTGACTAAATCCCCCCACAATATCAATATATTTAGGAAGAAAGATATAAAAATATCTCTACCAACCAAACCCCATTCCTACCCCTTTTTTTTTAAAAGCAAGTGCTTTACAAATCTATCAATATCAGTGTACATATCATACCTTAAAAAAAGCATTAAGAAAAAAAAAAGAGAAAAGAGTAAGCCGGCAGCTTATGTGTTATAGACTCGTTGGTGGTGGTGCTGGTCCAATTCTAGAAATGCTTCATATCTTCTTCGATCTCCACCATTATCACTACTTTGTGGAACTCATTCCTTTGTTTTGATGCAAAAAGCTTTGTCAATATTAAAGAATCAATCTCTCAGCACATGTTTACTTAACAAACTGACTTTGCATTATAATACTGATGAAATCTTGAAAGAACTAGTTTCAGATGAATCGATTAGCTGCGTCATTAAATCCAATAATATAACTAATCAATTAGTCTAAGGAAATAAACAAAAAGATTAAACTTTGAAATACAAATTCAAAATCTTATGAGATTTTTGCCTTTCTTTCCTACCATTTCCCTTCTCTCCTTATTTTTTTTTTTTATTATTATTAATTTTTTTTCATGTTGACATGTTCCAAGAAGAATTAAGAGAAAATCGGCATGCCCATGTTCGGATCCAGTGTTCAAGTGACAACTTGATAGTTGATAGGATAATATATTAATTAGTCAAAACACCTTAACAAAGATATATATATATATATATATATATAAAAGAAATATATAGATAAATTTGGTCAAACAGAAAATAATTTGAATCCCCGGTGCATTAAGATCGGGTCAACCCATTTTGACTTTTGCAAATTGTAAGTAGGAAGCAGGCCCACCTATGAGACATCGACCCCACACGCTTCCCATTGAATATGAATGCCTCGTGCTACCCACGTCTGAACGTCTCGTAAATCCAATTAGCATAAGTTCATTAAGACAGTGTCAGCGAATCATCCGCCGTCAAAAGAGTGGAATAAAGAATCTGATTTACGGTGCAGATCAAACCATATTGAATGAATTCTTAACCGTCAGATTGTTGTATCATAGGATTCTGAAGAAAAAAGAAGCTGTTTCACATTGAATCACGAGGCACGCGATGCTGCTGCTAACGGCATGACTTTTGCCAAAAGACGGCGGGCCCCACAAAATCTGCAAGCTGTCAAGTGCCACTTCACCACCTTATCTCGTGCGACGCCACGCGCCTCATTCAACAACATTGATAGTGTGAACTATAACCCACTTAAAGCCGTCGATCTAAGTGACTGGATAAACCCTACTTTTTTGGCGTCTATGGAAAGCAAATTCGTTACCTACAACACACGTGGCGGCCACAGGCATTTCGGTTTTTTTCTACTCTTTTTACTCTGTCCAGTTCTAGGGGAAGGGAATAATGTGGTGGATGAAGCAAAATTAAGTGAGAAGTGAAATGGAGAAATAATTTTTGTATTATTTTAAAAAATAAAAATAGGTTGACACTTCCCAATTTTCTCTAGTAAATGCATGATAGTATGTAATTGATTAGTTAGCATTTAATTAAATTAGATTTATTATAAATAAGCTAATTACAAATTAATACATCTCGTTTGTAAAAACTAATACATCTCGTTTGTAAGATAAAATTAATGAAATGTGTTATCCTAATTTAAATTTACATTCATTAAACTTGCGCGCTTTCATATTCATTCACATCAAGCTGCTGTCTTAATCTATCTATCAAGTGTCCCCTGCCAAATCAAGTTGTTGGGCATCCACTTTGCTAATTTAGTTTGCCTAAATTTGGCACAAATTGCCTCCTTCTTCACCTAACAGTTAATATTATTTTTTTAATATCCATTACTAAGATTAATGTTTTAACTTTTAAATATTTGATTTTTTTTTTTTTTTGAATAAACCCAATAATCACCTCTTTAAGGATTTGAGCACAAAATCTTTAGGTATAACAAACTCCAGTGATTAAAGGGTTTATTATTTAACCATAAGAAGAAAAGTTAAATATTTGATTTAGTTTGCCTATATGGGAATTACCTACAAATGCTTAGAATTTGTGTTGTCAAATACTTAAATATGGTAAACAAATCAATTGAAAAAAAAAAAACTGTTAATTCCCAACTTTGAAACATGGAATAAAGGCATGAGAAGCGTGTGATGCAGGGTCTAGTAAGCGCGTGAAGGTTGTGGATACATCCCATCCAGTACTGACCGAAATTGATAGGAGCACCCAAATTAACTGGCCTCCACTTTTAATCTTTTTCCCTGTGTCGGTAACTCACGAGCTTCCAGCAGAGCGTGTGGACTTTTTCAATTTTCATTGAAGAGTCCCAAACTTGATTGGGGTTTGACATTTTCATAAGTCAACACAAAACCATAAAACCATTTCCGGTTTTCAATGTTTGAAAGTTAAAAGAGAAAAGGACAAGATAACATAGAGATGCCAACCCTTATTTCTTTCTCTCTCTCTTTTTCTTAAAACAAAACCAAAACTACTTGTTTCTATGTCTCCATTTTTTTGTGTGTTTTATATTTACACTATTTCTCTCTCTCTCTCTCTCTCTCTATATACATCTTTATATATATAATTGTTTTTCCACTTATTGCACCACTCTTGTCTTGCCTCTTCCTCTCTCCCTCTCAAAAGTCAGCGCCTTCTTTTGTCTGTGTGTCTTTTCTCTTTCTCTTTTCTCTAAACAGTAGCAGCAGAGAAGCCAGGTACAGATTCACAGACCTTTGTCTCTAAAAGATTTTAGAAGCCATGGAGGTAGACTGGGATCTGCATGCGGTGGTCAGAGGCTGCAACACCACCTCCACCGCTACCACCACCGTCACTAATTCACCTACTACATCTTTCAAGGATGTTTTTGATTCTCAATCTTGGTTTTCTTCTTTCACTACTTGTGAACAAGTTGCTCCTCTTTTTTCTTTGGTTGACCCTTTTGAAGCAAGAAATGCCATCGAAGAGTTGCATGACCTTTACAAGCCATTCTTTCCTAAATCTAATCCTATTTCACCAAAAAGTAATATGGTTAGCAAACCCATATCTTCTCTTTCCGCTATGAATTCTTCAAGGGACCGAACACACTTCAAACAACTACAACAACAGCCTAAGCAGTCTCATGCTCCCTCTGTAGCCACTTCTTCTACTGCAAATTCTCATACTCCTCGATCCAAAAGAAGGTAGATTTTTTTGTTGGTTTATATTGTCCTACTAAGAATGAAAAACATTAAAATCATCTCATTTTGTAGCTGAGATATATATTAACATATGTATATTCTTTATTATTTTTCTGCAGAAAGAATCAACAGAAGAGGGTTTGCCAAGTTCCAGAAGAGGGTCTTTCTTCAGACGTTTGGGCTTGGAGAAAATATGGCCAGAAACCCATCAAAGGCTCTCCTTATCCAAGGTTTGTCTTTAATTGAGTTCATTAATTCAACAATTATGTGCACCTAAAATTATATCTCATAATTTTTTTATATTATGTGTTATATGTGACGAGTGTAAGATGAGTTGGGGTAATTTTGGTGTAATTGATTGAGGTTTGGTTTGTTTATTGAACAACAGGGGTTATTACAGATGTAGCAGTTCAAAGGGGTGTTTGGCCCGTAAACAAGTGGAGCGAAACAGATCGGATCCGGGTATGTTCATAGTAACATACACAGCTGAGCACAACCACCCAGCACCAACCCACCGAAACTCACTGGCCGGCAGCACGCGCCAGAAACCCGTGACGCCTCAAGGCCAAACCACCACCGCCACCACCACCACCACTAGTGACTCTAACAAACCCCCTTCTTCTTCAGACAAACCCACTTTCTCTTCCTCTTCTCCAACAACTTCCTTAGAAGTTGAAGAAGAAGTTGTTCCTGAAAGTACAAATACGGAAAGCAGAGAACTAGAACTAGATATGCTAGAAGATGAAGAAGAAGAAGATCTTGGGTTCTCAGATGTTGGAATTAGTGATGATTTCTTTGTGGGTTTAGAGGGATTCGCCTCTGGAGAGAATTTTTCCGATAACTTTCCGGCGAATTTTGGACTTCCTTGGGTTGCGAACAGCGCTGCTACCGCTGCCGGCAGTATCTAATTGGGTGGACAAGTCACTGTTATTAATGTTAATGGTTTCTGTTAAATATAAATTATACAGTTATTTAGGAGCTTCTTGTAGAAAAGTAGAACCTAAAACAAACAATGGATTGGTGTGTGTTGAGTCCATTGGCGAGTCTTGTAGATGAAAAGAGAATCAGTTCTATTTTGTTAATGTATACCAGTAAAGTAGCAGCGTAGCGTAGTAATGAAATCCTTTCAAAAAAAAAAAAAAAAAAAAATAACGTTTAAAAGGACTGGTGGTTTAGTTATCAAGAATATGCTCGTCTGTTTTAACTTTTTGTGGGCTTCTTACTGAGAAACCAGAGAATGGTTTTCATCTTTATTCACTTTACTTTATTTTTACAATTTCCATGGTGTTCATTTAATGTGAATGTTTATGACGTCTGTGTCTTTGTGATATTTAAATTAACAGCATCTAACCTTCATTTGGTAAAAGATTAAACAGACAGCTGTGGCGTGTGGGTTCATTAAATTCTTGGTAATTATAATTATTATTTGTGAGGTGGACATGTCTGGACACAAGGAATAAGTCCTTGGTTTCTCAGTGGAGAATTTCTAAGTTACCGGCTCAGTCACATTACAACTCACACCACCAGTACATTCAAATAAACATTTTTATGCAATATCTATTATTTTTCTTTAAATTTAAGTGCACTGGACTTGTGGTACACATTGAATATCAAGAAATGTCTATAAAACTGAATTGGAATTTTAAATAATATTATAATATTTGCTTATTCTAATCTAATAGATAATGTTATTGAATTAATAATATAATTATAATCTAATGTCAATGAGAAGGGTCTTACAACTATTTAATATAGGAATAAAAATAAGTTGTGGTTTTTCTCTTTTCTTTTTAAAAATGAAAAGAATCTTAACTTGAATTCACATTAATAACATGAATTATTAAAACAATAAAGATTGACTTATGAACTAATCGTATAAACTCTCTTACAACCTTAATGTGATAGTTCACAATTGATCAGCTTACAATTAGACAGATGATACCCATTATTGGGAAGACAGGACTCATTGCGAGTTGACTAATTGCGAACTGACACGTTAGGGTTGTTGGATAAAGTTTGTGAGATTAGAATGTAAATGTTGATATAATAAAAATTCTATAATATGATTAGTTGATAGAAATCTGATACAGTAACATTTTCCAGATTATCAACAGATGTTACAGATCCACGGCAACTGGCAAGGAAGTGATCATTTTGAAAAAAGAGTGACACCAACCATTTTCAGAATTTTAACCAACTTTACAGCACCTATCTGTTTGGATTCCTCTTTCATGTAAATGCAACTCCGTATGCTCTACTTATTTCAGAAACAATTCTTGTTGGAATAGACTAATTTGAACATGTACATCAAATTACTATTATTAATACCAATCCTCGGCATGTAATCCACAACCAAAACATGAGCAAATCAGAAAATTTAACATCAGATTACTAGCATTTCTCCTTTATTGTCAAAAGTAAAAATTGAATTGCATACATCTCAGGCCACATGACATGTATCCCAAGAATAAATAGCTCGTCCCTCAGTTACTGCAGGAGGGTATATGCAGCAAGGACTGAAATTTCGCAGAATGGCGAAACTATAGGCTCAGAAAATTTGGAGCTTGAAATTGTTTTCAAATATCTCTTGGGTTGGCCCAACTCAGCAGGTGAATTTCCAGAAATCATAACCTCTCAACTACATCCATTCTATGCAGGGGCAGCAGAAACCTCACATCCTTGCACAAATTTTCTTAATTTTTCTGTTTCACCGACAGCAGAAAACCATTCTGTAAGAATCTCCATTGATACATAATCAGGATGACAAGCATGCTCAGTCATTTTGTCCATCAATTTCAATGCTTTATCCAACATATTCTTCTCCCGAAGGCCTTTAAACATGGCATTAAACGTCGTAGTATTTGGCTTCACCCCCTTAACTTTCATATCATCCATTAGAGAAAGAGCAAGTTCTACTTGATTATTCTTGCACAGTGAGTCTATCAGAGTGTTGTATATCACAGTGTTTGGTGCGACCTTTGATGCAGAACTCATGTCTGTGAAAATCTTCATGGCTTCATCCACCATTCCGTGTAAGCAATATGCATGTATTATAGCTCCATATGTAACAACAGTAGGCACAAAACCATCGTTAAGCATCTCTTTCATCACTCTACGAGCAGCTAAAAAGTTCCCGGCTTTAGATAAATAGGAAATCAAAGTGTTATACGTGACACAATCAGGCCTAATTCCAGCAGCCTCCATTTCTGTAAGCATCTCATAAGCTTTATCCAACATTTTCTTCCTGCAAAACGCACCAATCAGAACATTGTAGCACACAATATCAGGGCACAAACCAGCTTCTTTTAACTTAGATAATACAACACTGGCATCATCCACCCTTCCAGCCAGACACAAACCAGAGATCAAGGTATAGTAAACCATTGCATCCACAGAGCACCCAGCTTGACACATATCATGGAACCATGCCATTGCCTCTTGAATATTGCCAACATTACAAAAAGCATGGATCAAGGTCGTGTAAGTAACAGCATTACCATGCAAGCCTTTCCTCATCATCTCCTTGAAAAGTTGAACTGCACTATTGATTCTTCCATGTCTACACATGCCATCAATCAAAGTATTTAGAGTGATCACATTAGGCACAATTCCTTCCTCCTTCATCTGATCAAAAAGCTCTTGCCCACTCTCAATATTGCCTGCTTTACAAAACCCATCAATCAGGCAATTGTAGGTAACAACATTAGGCTTACAACTGTTTTGTGATCTCATCCTTTCCATCAGACCCAATCCTTCTTCTACCCTCCCTGCTTTACAAAATCCATCAATCAAAGTATTATAAATGATTACATCAGGTTCAATAGGAACCCAATCTATCTCTTTGCTTCCACTCATTTTCTCAAACACCTCTAAAGCTTCATCAACTCTCCACGATTTACATAACCGATTAATTAAAATTCCAAAGGTCACAACATCCGGCTGAATATCAGTTTCCTTCATCTCCAACAATAACTGATTCATTCTCTTAAAATCCCCAGCCTTTCCTAAACCACTCAAGAGCGCATTGCAAGAAGCCACTTCTATAGGAGCGCCCAATTTCATCAAATCATGCAAAACATCCCAAGCTACACCTGTTTTTTTATTTCTACAAAGTCTGAAAATTATCTGTGTTAACCAAACCACGTTAGGAAAAACTCCATGTTCACCAAATTTATACACCAAACTAACTGTTTCCTCATCACTCACATTCCTCCTGATGCGGTTCTTCTTCATTAACGCGTAGAAAACAATATCCCCAGTAACATCATTAGGCGGAAATTCGGATTCCCGCTGAAGCATTTGGTCGAGCACATTGAGCGCGTCATCAAACCGCCCGTCTCTTATTAATACATCAATCAACACATTGCGTATATGAGTGTTTTTAATATTGGGCTCAAGTTCATTGTACACCAGTAGCGACTGATCAACCATATTGGCCTTTCCAAAGCAGCGAATGAGAAGTGTGGCGGCATTAATAGAAAGAGGAACATTTTGGTCTTTGCATTCCTTATAAAGGTCACAGAGCTTGTTATACGAATCCGGTTCACGACTGGCGAGCTCGAAAATGGCTTGAAAGGTGGAAGAGAGTATTTGGGTGTTTTGTTGTGAAAGTGAGTTGGATTTGATATAATTGAAGAAAGTGAGGGCTTGTGAAGAGGAGGGAAAGTGACGGCTGATTTTTAAGAAAAGACGAGGAGTTGGAGAGGAAGAAAAGAGGAGGTGATTGAGTTCAGAAGAGGAGGTCCATTCATTATGTGGGGTTTGGAGAAGGAGGTTTACTGCTTCGCTTATTAATGATGATGATTCAGAGTCCTGTAGAGGTGGCCGTTGCGATGGTGATTGTGATGGTGCTGGTGGAGTGGGTTCGGTCGAGAGGCGACGGAGGAGGAAGAGATATTGGGGTTTAAGAAGGAGATTAGTTTGTTTTGTTAAGCTCATGTTGTAGAAGAAGCAGAATAGAATAGCGGGTTGTGTAACTGTTCAGGCTATGAGGGGTTTAAAAATCTTATTGAAGGGTTTAAGTAGGTGTTTACGAAGGCGTTAATTCTTTTACCCTGGGGTGTATTAATGTTAATGGTTTCTGTTAAATATAAATTATACAGTTATTTAGGAGCTTCTTGTAGAAAAGTAGAACCTAAAACAAACAATGGATTGGTATGTGTTGAGTCCATTGGCGAGTCTTGTAGATGAAAAGAGAATCAGTTCTATTTTGTTAATGTATACCAGTAAAGTAGCAGCGTAGCGTAGTAATGAAATCCTTTCAAAAAAAAAAAATAACGTTTAAAAGGACTGATGGTTTAGTTATCAAGAATATGCTCGTCTGTTTTAACTTTTTGTGCGCTTCTTACTGAGAAACCAGACAATGGTTTTCATCTTTATTCACTTTACTTTATTTTTACAATTTCCATGGTGTTCATTTAATCTGAATGTATATGACGTCTCTGTCTTTGTGATATTTAAATTAACAGCATCTAACCTTCATTTGGTAAAAGATTAAACAGACAGCTGTGGCGTGTGGGTTCACTAAATTCTTGGTAATTATAATTATTATTTGTGAGGTGGACATGTCTGGACACAAGGAATAAGTCCTTGGTTTCTCAGTGGAGAATTTCTAAGTTACCGGCTCAGTTACATTACAACTCACACCACCAGTACATTCAAATAAACATTTTTATGCAATATCTATTCTTTTTCTTTAAATTTAAGTGCAGTGGACTTGTGGTACACATTGAATATCAAGAAATGTCTATAAAACTGAATTGGAATTTTAAATAATATTATAATATTTGCTTATTCTAATCTAATAGATAATGTTATTGAATTAATAATATAATTATAATCTAATGTCAATAAGAAGGGTCTTACAACTATTTAATACAGGAATAAAAATAAGTTGTGGTTTTTCTCTTTTCTTTTTTAAAAATTAAAAGAATCTTTAACTTGTATTCGAAATCTAAACCCCACATTAATAACATGAATTATTAAAACAATAAAGATTGACTTACGATCTAATCTTATAAACTTTTTTTCACAACTCTAACGTGATAGTTCACAATTGATCAACTTATAATTGGACATGCAATACCCATTATTGGGTAGATAAGTTTCATTGCAAGTTGACTAATTGCGAACTGACACATTAGGGTTGTTAGATAAAATTTATTAGATTAGATTGTAAGTATTGATAGAATAATAAAAATGGTATAATATGATTAGTTGATAGAAAATCTGATACAGTAACATTTTCCAGATTATCAACAGATGTTACAGATCCACGGCAACTGGCAAGGAAGTGATCATTTTGAAAAAAGAGTGACACCAACCATTTTCAGAATTTTAACCAACTTTACAGCACCTATCTGTTTGGATTCCTCTTTCATGTAAATGCAACTCCGTATGCTCTACTTATTTCAGAAACAATTCTTGTTGGAATAGACTAATTTGAACATGTACATCAAATTACTATTATTAATACCAATCCTCGGCATGTAATCCACAACCAAAACATGAGCAAATCAGAAAATTTAACATCAGATTACTAGCATTTCTCCTTTATTGTCAAAAGTAAAAATTGAATTGCATACATCTCAGGCCACATGACATGTATCCCAAGAATAAATAGCTCGTCCCTCAGTTACTGCAGGAGGGTATATGCAGCAAGGACTGAAATTTCGCAGAATGGCGAAACTATAGGCTCAGAAAATTTGGAGCTTGAAATTGTTTTCAAATATCTCTTGGGTTGGCCCAACTCAGCAGGTGAATTTCCAGAAATCATAACCTCTCAACTACATCCATTCTATGCAGGGGCAGCAGAAACCTCACATCCTTGCACAAATTTTCTTAATTTTTCTGTTTCACCGACAGCAGAAAACCATTCTGTAAGAATCTCCATTGATACATAATCAGGATGACAAGCATGCTCAGTCATTTTGTCCATCAATTTCAATGCTTTATCCAACATATTCTTCTCCCGAAGGCCTTTAAACATGGCATTAAACGTCGTAGTATTTGGCTTCACCCCCTTAACTTTCATATCATCCATTAGAGAAAGAGCAAGTTCTACTTGATTATTCTTGCACAGTGAGTCTATCAGAGTGTTGTATATCACAGTGTTTGGTGCGACCTTTGATGCAGAACTCATGTCTGTGAAAATCTTCATGGCTTCATCCACCATTCCGTGTAAGCAATATGCATGTATTATAGCTCCATATGTAACAACAGTAGGCACAAAACCATCGTTAAGCATCTCTTTCATCACTCTACGAGCAGCTAAAAAGTTCCCGGCTTTAGATAAATAGGAAATCAAAGTGTTATACGTGACACAATCAGGCCTAATTCCAGCAGCCTCCATTTCTGTAAGCATCTCATAAGCTTTATCCAACATTTTCTTCCTGCAAAACGCACCAATCAGAACATTGTAGCACACAATATCAGGGCACAAACCAGCTTCTTTTAACTTAGATAATACAACACTGGCATCATCCACCCTTCCAGCCAGACACAAACCAGAGATCAAGGTATAGTAAACCATTGCATCCACAGAGCACCCAGCTTGACACATATCATGGAACCATGCCATTGCCTCTTGAATATTGCCAACATTACAAAAAGCATGGATCAAGGTCGTGTAAGTAACAGCATTACCATGCAAGCCTTTCCTCATCATCTCCTTGAAAAGTTGAACTGCACTATTGATTCTTCCATGTCTACACATGCCATCAATCAAAGTATTTAGAGTGATCACATTAGGCACAATTCCTTCCTCCTTCATCTGATCAAAAAGCTCTTGCCCACTCTCAATATTGCCTGCTTTACAAAACCCATCAATCAGGCAATTGTAGGTAACAACATTAGGCTTACAACTGTTTTGTGATCTCATCCTTTCCATCAGACCCAATCCTTCTTCTACCCTCCCTGCTTTACAAAATCCATCAATCAAAGTATTATAAATGATTACATCAGGTTCAATAGGAACCCAATCTATCTCTTTGCTTCCACTCATTTTCTCAAACACCTCTAAAGCTTCATCAACTCTCCACGATTTACATAACCGATTAATTAAAATTCCAAAGGTCACAACATCCGGCTGAATATCAGTTTCCTTCATCTCCAACAATAACTGATTCATTCTCTTAAAATCCCCAGCCTTTCCTAAACCACTCAAGAGCGCATTGCAAGAAGCCACTTCTATAGGAGCGCCCAATTTCATCAAATCATGCAAAACATCCCAAGCTACACCTGTTTTTTTATTTCTACAAAGTCTGAAAATTATCTGTGTTAACCAAACCACGTTAGGAAAAACTCCATGTTCACCAAATTTATACACCAAACTAACTGTTTCCTCATCACTCACATTCCTCCTGATGCGGTTCTTCTTCATTAACGCGTAGAAAACAATATCCCCAGTAACATCATTAGGCGGAAATTCGGATTCCCGCTGAAGCATTTGGTCGAGCACATTGAGCGCGTCATCAAACCGCCCGTCTCTTATTAATACATCAATCAACACATTGCGTATATGAGTGTTTTTAATATTGGGCTCAAGTTCATTGTACACCAGTAGCGACTGATCAACCATATTGGCCTTTCCAAAGCAGCGAATGAGAAGTGTGGCGGCATTAATAGAAAGAGGAACATTTTGGTCTTTGCATTCCTTATAAAGGTCACAGAGCTTGTTATACGAATCCGGTTCACGACTGGCGAGCTCGAAAATGGCTTGAAAGGTGGAAGAGAGTATTTGGGTGTTTTGTTGTGAAAGTGAGTTGGATTTGATATAATTGAAGAAAGTGAGGGCTTGTGAAGAGGAGGGAAAGTGACGGCTGATTTTTAAGAAAAGACGAGGAGTTGGAGAGGAAGAAAAGAGGAGGTGATTGAGTTCAGAAGAGGAGGTCCATTCATTATGTGGGGTTTGGAGAAGGAGGTTTACTGCTTCGCTTATTAATGATGATGATTCAGAGTCCTGTAGAGGTGGCCGTTGCGATGGTGATTGTGATGGTGCTGGTGGAGTGGGTTCGGTCGAGAGGCGACGGAGGAGGAAGAGATATTGGGGTTTAAGAAGGAGATTAGTTTGTTTTGTTAAGCTCATGTTGTAGAAGAAGCAGAATAGAATAGCGGGTTGTGTAACTGTTCAGGCTATGAGGGGTTTAAAAATCTTATTGAAGGGTTTAAGTAGGTGTTTACGAAGGCGTTAATTCTTTTACCCTGGGGTTTTGGTCCACTAAGTCCAAATCCTGCAGTTCAAAGTACTAGAAAATACTCCCTATTATAACAAATGTTAAAAAGAAATAGATGTTTTAGGACAGAAACAAAACTTATATGGGGTATCACTGATTTTTATGGAGTATGGCCTGGACCAGGGAATGAACCATTCATTACTTCTTCCTTATACTCTGAGAGAGCTTTGTTAATCACATTTCCAACACTGGCATACTGTTTTGCAGAACTTTGGGGTAAAGCGTAATTCAAGTAAACTATGTTGTAGAAGAAAATGATCAACTAAAACATAATGGCGCTTGCAAGAATTAAGATTAAACCTTGGCATGATGTGGGTGTTGCAGCATCCCAACAGATCATGTTAAACCAGAACCTGCAGATAATAAGACTACAAGATGAAAGTATTTCATATTATGGGATTAATTTTAATCAAAGTTCGACAAATCAAAAGGTTTTGTATTTGAGTCTTGGAAAAACTTGCGTGGTCAATGTTTAAATCCATGTGACAAGGCTGTTGATCAAGTTTGACAATACACCTGGAGGGGTATATTAGAATTTCATGCCATTATTGAGTCCTTTCTCTAAACATAAGCTCTTGGGATTTATTTTTATTCAATAATCCCTAAACATTGTTTATCTTCTTGGGAAAATACTAGATATACCAGCAAATATATAATGAACAATGCATACTGTATGGGCCAAAAATCATCAAAGCCAAAACCAATGGGATATATTTTCCTTCGCCTATCCACTGTGAGAGTCAAAGCCTCACCTCCGTTGGTTATGCAGCTAAAACAACCCACGACTCCTCTCCTGATTCATCTGAAGAGGAGAAACATTGTGGCCACTAAAAAACAAACACTCATGAAATCACTAACCTGCACTGATCGACTTCTACTCCTCTCATTCCCATTCCTGTTTCCACACCCAAACCTCCCTTAACTCATCTTACAACTTTTGCTCACTGTTTTACTGCCTTGTGGCAACAACCCACTCTAAGCTAGAAAGTTTAACAACTACCTCAAGCCGATGAAATTTTTTCTTAAACTTATGGTTGTGGTATATAGTTAGTTATGGTGGTAGCTTAATAAAACGATTTAATGCTTGTCGTAGGGTTTGTCTTGACTCTCTTACCATCCTTGATCTCTGCTTTGAACTTCTTAGTAATGCCATTTCTTTCCCACTCGCTCACTTGGCTACTTTACAAGAAGTCCTTTCCTTGAGCGTTATCGCTATACTTGCCCATCTTTACATACAAAATTATGTCTTGTACCAACCCATCATGTCTAAGTGGTTGTCCTCAATTGTTTGAAGGAATTCGACAAAGACCTCAACAACAAAAAGACTTCGTCTTCGTCTTCAAACTTTACCCCAATATCGAACTCATTTAAATGCGTCATTAAATCTCCGTCTTCTTATCCTGAGGCCATAAAGTTGGTCCTTAAGAGAGAGTTTACTGGACCCGAATAAAGCTTTTCAAGTTTGGCTCACGTTCCTTTGTCCTCGTCTACTCAAAACAATTTGTACATAACAATTTATATGTATGGTATTATTCTAAAAATAAGGGTGCTTAATAAAATGATGTTTATTCTCTGATATCAGACATCTCCAAAGAGTTACTATTCATCTAGTAATGTGATTTAGAGCTCTTGCATCGAAGAATTTTTTATGTTATATTATTTTGCTAGTAAATTAGACATTTAGACTTCGAAATCTTCAAAGGATAACCACGTGTCAGATAAACTGCTACAGAAAATTCATTCCTCAACTCCTAAATATGCTGGCAACCTACGCGCCACGCTCCTTGATAAAACCACTTTTACTTCGCTTACTTTCCCCCTTATCTCCTCGCACAGTTTCACTAAGTCCAAGGACTACGCTTCACTTCTACTGTTGCCGGAACGGGGAGCGCGGTTTCATCGCCATGGCCGGAGGTAATATCACTGCCGGGGAATCATCGCCGGAACACGTTGCTGGGAAGTGGTTCTCGATACCGGAACTTCGTCTTCGCGACCATCGCTTCACTGTTCCTCTCGATTACTCTATTGATCGCAATGCCTCACCAAAGATCACCGTTTTTGCTCGCGAAGTTGTTGCTGGTACCAACATTAAAGATTCATTAATCAAATCTTTGTCTGAGTAGTAAATTTGTTAATTTGTTAATCATCGTTTGATTCTCGCACTTCTTTGATTTGATTTTGGCGTGTTTGTAAAGTATGCTCTTGTTGAGTCGCTTGTTCCGTTGCCTATACTCTGGAAAAAGAAAGAAAAATCAATTCGGAAAATGGAAGCAGTAAAGGTCCAACTGCAATATTTTTGCTCACGTATCGTTTAATGCTTTTTAGAGGAAAACGAAAATTGAATATGTGGATAACGCGAAATGCATTTAAATACTAGTTGTCGTGGAAAAGGTTACACGTGACGTAGACACAATTCAGGAAGCTACCCGCAAATACATCGGCAATTTCACATTGTATTTTGTGTTTGTTTCTAATTATGTTGGTCTTGTCTTGTTCCTTGCGCAGTTGGTAGAGAAGAGCAACCATTGCCATACCTTTTATTTCTACAAGGTGGACCTGGTTTTGAATGCCCACGACCAACTGAATCCAGTGGATGGATACAGAAAGCATGCGAAGAATTTCGTGTTGTTTTGATGGATCAGGCATTTTTTCGGAATGCTCTAAGCTCCATGTACTTATCATGACCTTTATTAAGTATTCAATATCCTTGTCCCTGCTGATTATATTTTCTTGCAGCGAGGAACAGGTCTATCGACTCCTTTGTCTGCGTCATCTATGCTGCAACTAAAGTCTGCTGAGGATTTGGTTGACTACTTAAAACATTTTCGAGCTGACAATATAGTAAATGATGCTGAGTTTATCCGAGTTCGACTTGATCCTGAAGCTAGACCTTGGACTATTTTGGGTCAGGTATTTTGGATTACTATTTGTTGTGCTTTTGGGTGATCGTTGGATAGCTTGTTTTCAGACAGGTTATTTTTTTGTCATATTTCACCATTCTTAAGCTCCATGCCTTTTCATTGTAATGTGGCTTATGTTTATCGAATTCTTGTTCTTCAATGTTGTTGTATTCAGTTATTTGTTATAATATGCAATGCAGTGGAGCCAACATGACAATGAGACTGATGCTGCTTTTCTTTATGTAGAGCTATGGTGGGTTTTGTGCAGTTACCTATTTGAGTTTTGCACCACAAGGACTGAAACAAGCTCTTCTAACTGGAGGAACTCCTCCACTTGGAAATGGATGCACTGCAGATTTTGTCTATAAAGTATGCTTCGAACAGGTTATTCTGCAGAATGAAAAGTATTACAATAGATTTCCTCAGGATATTGAAATTGTACGTGATATTGTGAATCATTTGGCAGAATCTGAAGGAGGCGAGGTGAGGATCTACCACATGATATTGGTAGCTTGCCTGATGCTGAAATTTAGATAAATGTTTGCAATTTCACCATTCTAAACCTTGTTTTGTAGGTGCTTCTGCCATCAGGGGGTATCTTAACCCCAAGAATATTGCAAGCACTTGGACTTAATGGTTTAGGATCCAGTTCCGGTTTTGAGCGCTTACACTATATGTAAGTCATCATGAATGTTTATCTGTTTACAATAATAACTTACTTTCCAGTTTTTTTGTTGATTTTTTATCTCCCTCTTTTTCTGATTTTGATATCTATATCCTATAGGTTGGAGAGGGTCTGGGATCCTGTAATAGTTCCAGGAGCTCCAAAACGAATTAGTTACTATTTCTTGAATGCTGTAAGCAAATTTCTGCTTATTTGATCAAATATTGAATTTACAGATTTCATGTTCAGAATCATCATTAAGTCACTGATACATGCAGGTTGAAAATTGGTTAGGTTTTGATACAAACCCACTTTTTGCTTTAATGCATGAGACTATATACTGTCAAGTAAGTTCCTGAATCCTCTTCATTGTATATATATATAGTTCCCTGGGTAATACATTGTGGAACCAGATTTCTTATTTGATACAAATATTTCACATGAGGCTTTGCTGAGTTGAGTTGCATTGTCTTGCACACAAACAGACGGGTACATTCTAGCTTGAGTATAATGAGTTTCTCAAAATTTCTAATTTTTGTGATATTAAAGGGTGCTTCATCACGGTGGGCTGCTGAAAGAATAATGGCTGACTATGAGGGCAAATTTCATCCAATCAGGGCTGTGAAAGAAGGCCGTCCTGTGCTTTTCACAGGAGAGGTAGACATGAGTTGCATGACTTTATGTTATAAAAACTATGCGAAAGCACAATAGTTGCATGCCATATGCATTCTATGACTTACTGTCTTAATCTTATTTTGTGGCTAATTGACAATTTGCATATTCTCTTTTTCTTGCTTAGCTTTTTTCTGTTTCTTTTTTATCTACTGTCTTGCTCTTCAACTATAAAATCTTTGGCTTTTGCTTTTACAGATGGTTTTCCCGTGGATGTTTGATGAAATTCATGCCTTGAGACCCTTTAAAGAAGCTGCTCATTTGTTAGCTGAGAAGAAGGATTGGCCTCCCCTCTATGATGTTGTCACGCTAAATAATAACAGGGTATATTGCAGCATTATATTTTAATGTTCTTGAATCATGAGTTACCAAGAACATTATGCAACAGAGATCTGATTCCTTTTCTTAAGATTAGCTTGTAATCTTTATCATTCTTTACTGAGAGATTTCGTTTCTACTATTGCCAGGTACCTGTTGCAGCTGCTGTTTATTATGATGATATGTATGTTAACTTTAAAATAGCTAGGGAGACAGCATCTCAGATAGCGGGAATTAGGCTATGGATAACTAACGAATACATGCATTCCGGTCTGCGTGATGATGGAGGACGTGTTTTTGATCAGTTGATGGGAATGTTAAAGGGAAAGAAGCCTTTGTTCTGATATCTATTACTGTACTGCTTTCAATTTTTGTTATTTAAGGTTGCATTTTACCCATCTCCTCAGAATTGGTGGTTTTTGAACATCTTAGAGCTCAAGACGAGGTTTCCATTGTACAACACAACTTAATCTATTAAAATCTAATCTTTTTCCAATGTTATGGTTTTTTTTTTTATTATTAATTCTTTGTTGTATACTTGTATTTAATCTGGTTTTTGATGGTTCCGATTGTGAGATCTATCAAAATATCATGTACCAAAAAATTTAGCCCTACTTTCAAGAACTTGATCATTAGTCAAAGCCATAGCTCCACTCAATTAAATACAACAATTACAATAACGCAGGATTATAACTGTAAAATCAAAAAATTATGATTTATAAGAACTGATGCACATATTAAGCACAAGGTTGTTTCAGCGGCTTTTTGGACATTTAACACTAGTAAACCGAAAAGTCCGGTTGCTTTAGAACAAATTAAAAACAGACCCAAGGGGAAACCCTTAACTCAACAACCGTCTATCCCAGTCTCTGGTATCCTCATTCCTGGTAAACTTTTCACTCTGTTCGTCTTCACTACTCTAGGGTTTAAGTAGGGCTTTTGGAAGCTAATGAAATTTTATTCAAAGTATAAATAAAAAGTACAATTTCTCACTCTCCAACAAGCATTTTTCTATTTATTTTCTTTAAAATTTATGAGTTTCTATCCGTAGATCCATAATGCAGCGATCGTTAACATCGCTGGTTCGTCCTCTCGTGGCAAAGAGAGGGTTTAGCACGAACTCTGAGAAAATCGTTGCATCCGTGCTGTTTGAGAGATTACCTGTTGTTATTCCAAAAATAGACCCCGTAGTTTACGCATTCGAAGAGTTCTCGTGAGTTTCTTCTTTCATTGCCTTTTCTTTTCGAATTCTGTTTGTGGGTGCTGATAAAACGTGCTCCTATAACTTACTGGATGTTGAGTTTCAGTTGTGGTGATTTCTAACTAAAGTTTGGTTCAATTTCAATCTGTGGTAGTAGTTAAGTAGATTAGATAACTTGTCATTTGGAACCTGGAAAACTAAATTTTATGTTATAGTTTCATAGCTATTGGAGGTTGAAATGGCAAGAAACATATGGCTCAATATTTTTCCTCTGGATGGTAATTGATTAAAATACTTGAAGGGTTTTCTTTTATTATTTTATTTTGGTTGCTCTTAAACATATTTCTTTCTTTCACCTGCTTTTGATTTGGGGTTATGGGTATTAGGTTTCGGTGGAGAAATCAATTTCGCCGCAGATATCCGGATGAATTCTTAGATAAGTCTGATTCTAGGTAAGTATGTTTCTCTGCTGTACTTAATCTTATTGAGTTTATTTTCTTGAGCTACTACTTACATGTTGGCATATGTCTTGTCTTAAACTCAACTTTATTGTGAATGCTCAGTAGTAAACCAAGTTGACATAAAGCATCTTTTAATTGTTCTACTAGGTCTATTCTTTTGAACTTTTGTATAAAGGTTGTATAGACCATGGAGTCTCACAATAAACATGCCTTGGTGAATCAGCTAACTGACTTATAAAAAGGAGATGCTATCCTTGGTCTAAGCATATTTTGATTGAAAATTCATTTTACCCCTAAGCAAATAATTTCATTCGAATTTTACGTCTGATATCTTAATGCTAATATGACTGTGATGTAGAGTTAATGGATATTAAAGATGAATTTGATGTCTAGGCTCTGGATAATATGATTTGTTTAGTCTTAAGTCAAATAAAAAGCATGATTTTGTTGCTTTAACTTATTTGAGTTCACTTTCTGCTGCTTGCAAATGTAATTAGGGGTGAATATAAATTAGAGTATGAAACCCTATGTTCATATTATGTATCAATAAGGGCTGACTCTTAGCTTCAAATAGCCTTCATTTTTTAATTTTGGCATATATGTTTAGTGTATCTCTAAATCATGATTTATTGGATCATTTATGCAATTTTTTTTCTCCTTCTCTCTGTCACACACTTTGCAGATACATATGCATGTGGGGACTAGTGCAGGTGAAGTTTTGATTGTTTTTAACAATTCTTGTCTGATACTTTATAACAGGGGAAAAGGTGACTACCAAATGGACTATGTTCCAGCTCCTCGGATTACTGAAGCTGACAAAACGAATGATAGAAAGTAAGATGAAGATTTTTATGGCTATTTAACCATATTGCAGTACATGGGTTTCCTTGTCCTCCTTGGGTTCAATTTAGATATGTTGTGACTTGTTGCTGCTACTAATTGAATGCTCATTAATCATCTTGTATTATCTGAGGACAATTTTTATGTCAAATTGACTGGGCATTTTTTGGAGACTGGGGGAAGTGCATTGACACTGTCTAAGGCGACATATGTGTTTCCACAAAGTATTGACAGCTATAACTAGATGAACTATATGGAGAAGATTGATTAGGAATTAGTTGATAAAATGAACTTTGGGGTATGGTTAATTGATTTTCAGCTAATGAAGTACATGAAATAATATGCAGAGAAAGATATCATTAACCGATTCAGGGATTGTGCGCATAAAGCTCCTATGTAAGATAGCTAATTGACTAACTTGAACTCTTATTGATGATACAACTGCTATGTTGTGCCACAAACACTTGGCTTACTGTTTAGGTAAGAAAGCAATGTCATCAGTGGCTTTCAACTGGAGTTCATTTCTTTGGGGTGCTTTATTAACCCATTGCTTGATATGACTCCATCATAGTTCGTCTCTTATTGTGGTGGCCATGTTAATATTCATGTTTTCATGAGATTGATGAAAATTCTTGCAATTCTTATAGTCTGTACTGAAGCTTCTGATGCCATTTATGTTGTAACTTGATCTAGTCACTACATAATTACATTATGTGGGAATTACTTCACAGTTGACCTTCTTTTATGATTTTGTTCCTGAAATTTATTATTTGTTTCCGAAGATCATTACAGAGAGCACTTGACAGAAGACTGTATCTTCTTCTCTATGGCAATGCTTATGGAGCTCCCGATGGTAAGCCTTTTTGGCATTTTCCAGAAAAAGTATACGAATCTGAGGAGACATTGCGCAAGGTGATTTTTCTCCTACCCCTCCTGCTTCTCTTTCTTCGTCTTCTTCTTCTCCTTCTCATTAAAATGTTTTCAAATGTTTGCAGTGTGCAGAGCTTGCTTTAGAATCTGTCCTCGGAGACCTTTCCCGCACTTATTTTGTTGGAAATGCTCCTATTGGTCATATGGTTGTACAGCCTACTGACAAAGGGCAAGATTATCCATCTTTTAAGGTATATTTTCTGGAAAATATATATTCATCTAAGAAGGGCTTTATCAATATGTATGCATGGCATTCCTTTTGCTTTTGGTGATAAAAATATATATCAATTATAGTAACATGCTGTCAATGTAATATCGTTTTTCACAAATATCTATGTGATAAACTTTTAAATGGCATCTCAATTTCTCTTTATTCTGAATCTGACTTTTAGTTGTTTGTATTTAATCGTCACTTCCTTAATTCCTTCCCTTTGCCAGCGATTCATCTTTAAGTCTCAAGTGATTGCAACCAACAAGTTTAATATTGGGAAGTCTGAGGATTATCTTTGGGTGACCAAGGATGAGCTTTTGGAGTATTTCCCTGAGCAAGCTGAATACCTTAACAAGATGATCATCAGCTGATGAGGGTATCTTAGTTAACTTCTGAGCCACACATATATTTCTGGAACTGGTTACCAATATCTGTTTTGCATTGAATTCTTGCAGTTTGCCAGAATGAGTTTTGTCAGTCTAGATGAAAAGTTCAAGGCGACAGGGAGAGTATGAGCTGCAGATCACCATTATGCTGTCTAGATGAACTCTTTTTTTTTTTTTTTTTGGACTATGGGATATTTGGAATCTGTTGTTCTATTTATATTTCTCCTCTCATCTGCTTTCCTATCTTGAAACTTATAAATTTTGGTCGTGACTAAATTCTGTATTTGGATGGCTTTATATCATAGTTTAGTTCTGCGGATGTATATTTAATTGCTAGATTGCTCACAAAGTACCTACTGTACTAAGTAATTTGGTTTGCTGTTGCAACTACAGATTGTGTTTGTGTGCCTTTTTTTCTCAATTTGATGGATGATTTAGTCATTTTTACTGTGCTTCCTTGAGATGTTACTTTACCAATAGAAGAAGAAAACAATTCTAGGAAGTCCCTTGTAGGTGACCTACTCAGGAGTTTCCCAGGCATCTAAACAACGCATGTTTTCAGGCTGTCGGGGTTGAATATGAATTGGAACATCTCCCGGGCAGGCCTCAAAACCAAACAGAGGAAATACACTGGTCTATGGGTTTTTTAGGTTGGGGTTTTGATGACCGAGATTACACGTTATTTGTTGCTGATTTATGGCGTAATTTTTTATAGATTTTAAATATCGAGATTACTAGTTATCTCATATCTGTTTACTCTGTTGTCGAGCTCTGAAGAGTGAAGAGTATACTTGGTTTGGGTATGAAATCCCATAGGTGGGCAGTTTTTATCTCAGATTTTACTTATCATACATCAATATACGCCTTCCAAAACTTAAATCCTTTCATTTATATAATTTTTTTTTTATACAATCTGATGTTATATTGATTATTATAAAATTTATTGGAACTTTTTTTCATATGCTCGTACTAATAGTCTAATATTCGTTAGAAACGAGACACCGTAAAAGTTGAATCCAAGTACCTGAACGACTTTCTTCTATTAACAAAGTTTTTTTCCCATTCTGTGCGTTAGTAATTTTCAATCCGTCATTATCTGATTACGGTCACCTATCTTCTGATGACGAGAACACAATACGACATCATTTTAAAGAAACAATTTGATAATATAAAATATAATAAAAGACCGGGGACTGGTCAAAACTTAGTCTGTGGCGTATTGTTTGGTGAACAGTATCATATAGATTAAAATTATAGTGCTTTAAGCAAGTGTGTACTGTTACATTGCTATTGAAATTGAATGTGAGGTGATCGACAAAGATCCATGCATTACCATGAACCACATTGGTGATAACGATGCATGTTGGGCACGTCTCCATTGTAAGGGCAGTTGAACAGAAGTAGGTGAGATTTAGTTGGATTTACATTGGGTGTAAGAGAGGGAAATATGAAAGAGTCTCCTAATTAATCTCCTTTCAAACTCCCATCAACCTGTCTCTATCTCTCTTTACGTATCTGTTTTGTGGGTCTGCCCAACCTCTTCTACCTTCCAACACACTTTTATTCACACTTTTAAAACTTCCATTATCCAACATTCTCGGTTCCTCTTTCAATATTGTTTGTGGAGCCCCACAATGGAAGGCCATGAGTTCTCAATCCCATCAACACCACCACTATTGCCACCGCTTAACCCTAACCCTCCCTATCTTTTCACACCTTCACTTCCATCTTCATCACTGCCCCCTCCTCTTGAATCTCAGATACTTCCGGACATTGACTGGGCTACCCTTTTTTCCGGTCAATCAGGGGTGGGGGGTGAGAATGGTCCGATGATGGAAAGTAGTTGTGTGATGGCTGAGAATCGAGGTGAAGAAGAAAAGGGATATAAGGAGAATAAGAGGAAAAGCAGCAGAGTGAAAAAAGCGAGCCGGCCTAGGTTTGCGTTTCAGACTAGGAGTGCTGATGATATCCTTGATGATGGTTACAGGTGGAGAAAATATGGACAGAAAGCCGTCAAGAACAGCACATATCCCAGGTGACCACACCTCTTCATATTATGATTATACTACTTCTTCTTGTTAAATAAAACATGGATCGTTTATATATTGCTCGCATCGCATTCGCATCTTTTGTGACAACCATGTTCAATATAATTCTCATTCCTTTTAGACTTTACACTTCATTTCCTATACTTTTCAGGTTTTTACAGTAAAAATGCCACACATATACATATTCATGCATGAAATTAACCAAAATATATTTTTATTTTTCACGCAGGAGAGATATATAAATGTAACGTGGTTAGCTGTTTGTGTTTTCTTGATTTTCATAATTTCTTTAATATAAAAATCGATCTGCATTTGCTAAGGATATATATTATCAAATTATGGGAACTATGTTCCTCATTATGTCCATTAATTTGGATAAAGAGAAATTGATTGCAGAAAAACCCCTCACCATCCTCTTTGAGTATCTGGTTTTATTGTTGAACCAAAATTCTACGGGATGAATAGTTTATCAACAACAAGTTCAATCTAATATCTATTCTCTCCTTCACGTTAATCTCAAAGCACTTCTTTGCACCTTATATTTACATAATATATTACTGATGTATATTTACTGTTTTGTTTTGTTCATAAAAATGTACAAAAGGAGCTACTACCGCTGCACACATCACACATGCAACGTAAAGAAGCAGGTGCAAAGGCTATCAAAAGACACGAGCATTGTGGTTACAACTTATGAGGGAATTCACAACCACCCGTGTGAGAAATTGATGGAAACCCTAACTCCTCTTCTCAAGCAAATGCAATTCCTTGCTAGGTTTTAATTAATAATTAATCTCACTCATTTACTAGTATGTGCATTAATTATTCAAGAACCAATCAAGCAGAAGCCATTTGTTCTTGACATGTTAATTACTTTCTTTCTTATCATGTAATTTAATGTGAACTTTTATGTCCATGGACCAATATCAGGTTATTTACTATAATAAACTTGTGTAAATTCCCTTTCTTAACATAGATTATCTACCCTTATGGGTATCTGAGGAGAGATTCGAATTCAGAATCTCTTGAGTAATACATTCAAGAGTTTCTTTCGAACCACTTAGTCAATAATCCCCATGTCTCAAGAGATTACTTGAAGTACGCGTAAACTGACCTAGACACCTTACTCATAAAAAAAAAAAAAAAAAATCTATATAATTTTATCTCTTATATTACTTGATTTGTGCAAAGGAACAGTTTAAAATATTTATAAGAAAGACAAGTTTATCGGTCTACACATTTTCTTATTTTATTTTTATTTTAAAGTAGAAACCTATTACAAAATATTTTTACTACTAATTAATAATAAATGATAGGATACTTGACAGTATCTCACAATGTAAGCCAGATTATCTTGCCTACCATATAAAAAATGCATCGTGCATATATTTCCCTTTTTAGTGGGAGCAAAAAGATACCCAATAAGCAACAAATTATTGTCTATAAAAAGTTTTAAGTGTAAAGTATAATATTATTCAAATAAATTATATTTATTACAAGTTTTTTATACACCTATTACTCCCCCAGAATAAGCAAATGCTCTATCACGACCGTGCATCATCATCATCAACGACAACAAAGACTGCATGATCGTTATAGCAGGAACTTTCAAGCACTTTAACGTTTTAACAATATTGTTAAGCACATATATAGATTTTGAGAGAATTTTCTTTTGATGAACCTGATCTGATGCATTGAGCTTCAAAGTTAAAAGGCAACGCGACGATTTTGCTAGTTGAACTTGAATTCGAGTTCATTCAGGTTTTCACTTTAAAACTAGGAAATTTCGAACTTGTGCCAAGTTTAGTGGCAGATTTGACGAAACAAAAATTGTCATGAAAGTTTTGTCTCTGTTTTAACAATAACAACGGGCTTGCTTTGACAGCGGTTGCCATGGAACCCTAATTGAGGTAGAAGAAGAAAACACCTATAATATAGAATGGGATCATATGAAAAAGAAATCTTTAACTTGTATATGTCACAAATTATCACTTGGTTATGCCGTTTGAATATTCATATACTACTATGTGAAAGTATTCTTGGTTAAATTTACAAGGTGAGTTGGGCTAACAGAAATGTGGAAGCTAAAAATAGAGAAAATGACACCTGAAGATTAGCATCAATGGAGGATTATATCTATTAATTGAGAAAGAGAATACAAACAATTTTATCTATTATAGACAAGGTATTTATTGTTCTCTATAACCAGCTAAATCAAAACTTTTCCATCCTTGTCTTTTCCCGGTTCATAACAATTAATTCTAGTGGCAACGAAGAACAAATAATAAGAAAAGAAATCTTAAGTTAAGATGGCATAGGTAAATGAATTATTCAGTACGTTCTTAATCACTACTCAAATTCTCATAAGAGAAAATCTTAAATACTCTTTAATTAAGAAGAGAATACAGATCTCCTAATTACACCGAAAAAATCACATCCTCACTATTACCAAACAACATTTACACGTGTCACAAACACCCAAAGGCACATCCTATATATCTATATATGTAAAGTTTATGATTGATTAATCAAATCTAAATCTGTGCAGTCTTGGTGTTTTTCTGTCTTTGTAAAATGTCGAATTTATTGGAGAAGGCAAAGAACTATGTGTCAGAGAAGGTGACAAACATGAAGAAGCCAGAGGCCAGCCTTACAGGGGTTGGTCTGAACACCGTGAGCCGTGATGGTGTGGAATATAATGCAAAGGTCTCTGTGGACAATCCCTACAGCCATGCACTTCCCATTTGTGAGATCTCTTATATCCTCAAAAGCGCCGGCAGGTTTGATCAGTTCTCATTATTTTCCTTTTATTTCTTCATTTTCATATTCATCAGCGATTTTCATCTTCTGATTTGAATTGAACCATTGCTTTTTCCAATTTTCAAGTTAATTTTCTAATTTTGGTTTTCTTGTAATTTAGGATTTTCTCTTGATTGTTACGATCTTCCTCAACAGCATTACACATCAACCAATGAATATGCATGATCAATCAGGAAAAAACAATATGTATTGTGACCTGATGAATCAACAACCACAATTTTGTCCTTCCATTTCTTTTCTGTTCCATTCATTGTTACAACTCATTACCCTAAATGAGCACTGTAATTAATACCTATGATTAATATTTTTAATTGATTTTTGCACCTAACATGTATGCATTATATATCTACCTAATTTGATCATTTATATGATATATAGAAGAAATTCTAGAAGAACCAATGACAAATCCTAATTCTCTTTTGCTACTTTCTCTTGTTGTTCATATCTCTCTTCCTAACAAGGAATAGTTCATCCACGTTCCAAGGATTTGCAGAGCATGGCTCCAATCCTATGTATATATGACGGATCTTCCAAGTGAATATGTCGATAACATTAAAGATGCATCTTATTTTAATCTCATGCTTTTAAATATTTTTTTTAATAATATGATTATTAATGCAAATGACTTTGTATATATTGCATGTGGATCAGAGTGATTTTATCCGGGAAAATGCCAGACCCTGGCTCACTGAAAGCAAATGAGAAGTCAATGCTAAACGTACCGTTGAAGGTGCCACATAGTGTAGTAGTGAGTTTGGTAAGGGACGTTGCAAAGGATTGGGACATTGATTATGAGTTGGAGTTGGGTCTTACGATTGATCTTCCTGTCATTGGTGACTTCACCATTCCTCTCTCCAGCAAGGGCGAGATCAAGCTCCCTACCTTCAAAGATTTCTTTTAATTAAACTTGTATCTCTCTACCAGTACCAGTTTGATTATGCTATTCCAATCACTTTTATATAATAATACAAGAATATAAAGTGATATGAGTAATGTTATCTTTATACCATTATAATTACATCATGACTATTTTACTAATAATAATTCTATTATAATATTAAAATAGAATTATTATAAGAATTATAAAGTGATTTCACTTGGATAGTTTGTGGAGTTATTAGAATTATAACTGGCAGCATATCGGTGAATGCTTAATGAAAGTTTAAACAAAACCACCAAAAGTTTTAAGGACTTATTGTTCGAAATTTTATTTTTCCTTTATATTAAGTGAAGATATTTAAGATTATATATTCAACTCAATCCTAAATTTCTTATTTCTTGTCTTAAAAGATGTGGTATCTTGATAATATTACGAAATTATTTTTTATATTAATATAACAGTTTATATCTTAATTCTTAGTATTAAGTGGGTGTGATGATATTTACTTAGTTAAAAATAATTAGTGTAAAGTAAGACAACCCCAACATCAAGGGGGATGTAGCTCAAATGGTAGAGCGCTCGCTTAGCATGCGAGAGGTACCGGGATCGATACCCCGCATCTCCATTTGATGAAAATTTTTTGTCTTTTAAGTCATCTGATAAAATGAAACCTTCCAATTTATTTTTATTTATATTTTGTTTGTTAAGACTTAAAAATATTCAACTAGGAAGCGTCACCAACGGAAGTTTCAGAGAAGTTGTTACGGCTGTTACCTGCTGGTTATCTTTAGTCAAACATACAAATACAACAACTCAGTCGTCACTGTCCTTGATAATGTTCAACCAAGTTATGCCACCGCTCTACTTTTTCCTACTATAACCTTTTATTATAATTTATTACTTCATGCATAACTCATTGATCTCTACAAATCTCCTCATCTACAGACTACTTCTATGATCTAACAGAACAAAAATCAAAAAGCAATTCGTCAACTCCTCCATAGCCTCTCAGATCACAGAATAGCCACAATGGAAAAGCCAATTTACAGAACGAAAGACGAGGGGTTGGCGCAAATTTTCTCATCGAAGGTGCTTCCTAGGCTACGAAGACTCGAGTTTTTTGGGATTATAATGGCTGCTATCGTACTTTTAGCTGTAATATTAGGTGTACTTGCGCTAACTGTATTTCGCTTCAAAGTTCCTGACATTAAGTTACGTGCAGTAACCATCGACAATTACAGTAATTTGTCCGGGACACTAACTCGCTTCAACTTGACGATAAGGGAAGAAATTGTGCTTAAGAATCAAAATTTGGGGGAATTCAAATACGATAAAAGTGAGGCAATCTTATCTTATGGAGGTAAAACTATTGGAGAAGAGGAGATTTCAAGCGGGTGCATTGAGTTGAGATACACAAAGTTGGTTGTTGTGTTGATAGAACCTAAGTTTGAAGGTTTAGGGAGTAATCAAAATTTGGGTGGTGGCACCAATTCTGGGATTTTGACATTTAACAGCTACATTAAGTTGAGTGGAAAGGTGAATTTGATGATGATAAGTATTAAGAAAAGGACTAGAGAGATGAATTGCACTTTGAAGATTAGTTTAGTTAGGCAAGCAATCCAAGACTACTACTGCCACTGATATATATTTCCCACTATCTCCTACTCCTTCCACCTTTTTATTAGTTATTCAATTCATATATGTGGCCTTTATTTGAGAATTGTGCCTATATTTCTACAATTCTTGGTGCTATTTATTTTGTGTAATACTTTTTAGATTGACATTAAGGTGCCGTCGGAATCATAATCATTTCATTTTTTTTTTTTTTTTTGTTTTTTACTTCTTTTCTATATGGTGTTGATAGGACTATCAGCTCAGCTGAGCTGAGCCCAACCAAGCCGCTCGCGAGTTGGTTCAGCTCGACTTGTTAAATATTAGAACTCGGCTCGAGTAATAATTGTAATAGATGTTGAGCCGAGTGCGATTTTACCCCGGTTCGGCTCGACTAGGCTCGCAAGTCAATAGTGACTCGTTTAGGTTTTTATGCGATAGTTACAAGTAATAGGTCTGTTTTATAATTTGACATGCAAAAGGTTTAAAAAATCGTAAATTAACCCCCAAATCCCAATTAACCCAAATCGCAAAAGCCAATTTCCCCAAATTCGTAAACCTTATTTTCAAATCAACTAAACACCCATTTGACTATCGACCCTAAACATACTCAGCAAATTGCCAATGACCGTCGCTTCCTGTCGCCTTCTCAATTGTCGACAGCACCGGATTTTGCAGAGAAGTTGTGAGGTGTTTGTTAACTGCCATTTTTCAATTGCAACAGGTTTGTTCCTTCGCAAAATCCAAATTTTTTGTGACTAATTTGAATGGCAATGCATGGTGTAATGTTGATCATATTAGAATTAAACACTGCAGTTCCTCTTGTTTATGTTTTTCCTAAGATTATGGTCTATGTTTTTCCTAAGATTATGATCGCGGTCAAAAAATTTCTGGTGTGAGTTGAAAAAATTGTTTCTTATTAATGACATAATTCATGTGGTGTTATTCCTTGCTCATAATGTTAATTGTCTTTGCTCTGATTGAAAAGTAAATTTATAGAAATGAAAGGATTTGCAATGAAGTGGGTGGCATTCTTGGAATCTCATCAATTCATTCTTTACTCGGCAGCACAGTTGTTTCAAATATCTTATTTCTAACTTCAATTAGGAACATAATTTTAGGTTTTGAGGGCTTTGATGCCCTTTATTGGCTCGGAATACTGTGCTCCCTTCCCGAACCCATCCAATTAAAGTATGCACTTTTCTCTTATTCATTTTTATAGTTGTGTTTGCAAACAGGTTCAAATGGTTTTCCTCTTTTCATTTCAAATATATGTTCTTGACTAATACCCCCACCCCCATTTTCTCTGTCAAGAAGATTACAAAGTTCTAAGTTTATTAAAATCTTAACTAGTCGTATTAAGATTTCTGTTATTCTCCAAGAGTTTCTGAATACTTTGTTTAGTATGTATAAATATGATGGAATTTTAAAACTTTCATTAAGCGATTGAAACTGTACAGATAAGAATCCTTGCAGCAACAGGACACGTCCTTTTTTTTATTTCATAATCTTTTAGACAAATGGCGAAGAAGCTTACTAGTGATTATAGGTTCTGCTTAAGGATTAGCTTTATTCCAAATTGGTTGCACTTGTTTTGGTTGCTGCATAATAGTAATAATATGCATAATTAGCTTTATTCCACTTGTTTTGGCTGTTGTTTGCTTGGTGGGAAAACTTTAATATTATGTTGATATTATTTGCAATTGAGTTGACATTTTAAGTTTTTCACATGTATCCTAAGTTTTATAGTATGAATTTGTGGTTAATAAATTGTGTTAGGCAGGATTGCTTACAAGTTTTATTTGCTTTTTACAGGTATGGCCTCAACATCCACTAGCCAGCCGACATTGGATGATTTAACTCCCCATAACTGGGTTGATGAAACAACGAATACGCAACCAAGTGTTACCAAATCAAGGTGCAAATAATAATCTCTTGAAAAGGAGAAAGAATGCTAAGACATCTACCATATGTACTAAATTTATAGAAGTGGTCCTTCCTAATGGTGTGAAGAAGGCAAAGTGTATCCATTGTAAATATAAGCTTAAAATGACTGCATCTGGAAGCATTGCACAGTTTACAAGACATTTACAAAGGCATGTGAAACGAGCAGCTTCCATTAGGCAACAACATATTAATTTTCCCCCAGCTGATTCTAGTGCTAGAGCATTTGTCCTTCCTGCTCTTATTGGCAAGTTTGACGTGATGGTGATGAGGGAATTAGTTGCACAATTGCTGCTTATGCATGAGCACCCATTTACCATTGTTGAGGAGGAGGGTTTGAACAACTTGCTGAAATATGGAATTCCAGAATGGTCTAGAGTTTCGCACAATACATGTAAAAATGATTGTGCGAAGGTATATGAAATGGAGAAACAAAAGTTGAAGACATTGCTGGAAAGTATGAGGAGGATTAATTTGACCACAAATTTATGGAATGTTGACAACCAAAAGATGGAGTATATGGTTTTGATAGGGCACTAGATAGATGATAATTGGAGGTCGAACAAATATGTTCTTAACTTTACTCATTTACCTCCTCCAGAAGGTGGTAAATGAGCAAAGTTAAGAATGATGTAAAGGTAGTAAAAGGTGGTGTGCATATTATGCAGATGCAATTTACTGATGCTTGACAGAATGGGAAATTGAAGACAAGGTCTAGACAATATCAGTGGACAAATCTAGTAGTCATGATGATGCAATTAGGGTGTTGAATGAAAATTTTACAATGACAAGGCAGCTGAGTTGTGGGGGTAAAATGTTTCATGTCAGATATTGAGCACACATCTTAAACTTGCTAGTGCAAGATGGGCTTTGGCAGATTAGCCATATCATCTACAAGATCAATGAAAGTGTGATATACATCAATGGTTCGGAGGGTAGGCTAAAGGTTTTTGCAAAGATTGTGCAACAATTACATTTGTTGTGTCGAAAACTTATCCTTGATTGTAAAACAAGGTGGAATTTAACCTATGACATGTTGCCAACTACAATTAAGTTTAAAGAAGTGTTTCCAAGATTCCAATAAGGTATATGGGTTACAAACATTCTCTAGATGATGAAGATTGGGTGAAAGTAGAGAAAGTTTGTGAGATACTAAAGATTTTTAGTACGATGATCAATATCATCTCCGGGAGTAATTATCTAACATCAAATGTGTTTCCAAAGCAAGTATGTATAACCAAAATCTTGTTGGATAAAAATAGTGAAAGTGAAGATGATTTCCTTGGACACATGGTGAGAAAAATGAAAGAGAAGTTTGATAAGTACTGGAGGGAATGTAATTTGTTGATGGCTGTGGCAACTATATTGGACCTTAAGTACAAAATGAGGTTGATTGAGTATTCTTTCCCTAAGATGTATTCTGAATTTGATGCACAGGCAAATGTTACAACTGTCTAGGATGCCTTGTATAAGATATATAAAGAATATGTTACTGATAGTCACTCATCTGGTGCAGCCTGCAGAGGTACAAGTGAAATGGTTGGAGTTGGAGTAATTCCTGAGGGGTCTGCGGGAGGAGAAGCCTCAAAATGAGAATTTGATGATTTTCTAGATGAGGTTGAAACTATTGAGCCAAATAAATCTGAGTTGGATATTTATCTAAGTGAGGGATGTTCTAAGTGTCAAAATGATTTTGAAGATTTCGATGCTTTGGATTGGTGGAAGGCGAATGCTTTGAAATACTCTATCTTATCTAGGATGACTCGTGATATACTAGACATTCCAATCACTACGGTGGCTTTAGAGGCTACTTTCAGTGCCGGTAGTAGAGTTATTGACACGTATCGATCTTCGTTGTCTCCCTAAATAGTGGAAATGCTATTATGTGGAGCCGATCGGTGTCGCATTTTAAATGGAGTGAAAAAAAAGAATCACGGTACATTTATTATAATATATTTATGTATTTATTCTACAATTACTCTTATTTCATTCGAACATTAATATTAACTTTTTTTTCTGTTTTAAATTTCAGATACAGAAGAAACCATTGGAGATTCAACTTCTTGAAGTTTGAGTTGTGTGATGTGTATTTTGATGATTCATTATGTTTGTTTTGGATGATTTTTGTATTTTGATGGAAATTTTTGTTTCTTTTTGTTTTTTATTGTATAATTTGTTATGTAATACCTACTATTGATTTGGATGCAAATTTACAAGGAATTGGATTTGATTTGTGTAAAAAAGAACTGCAGGTTTAAAAAAAGGGGCAATTTCGAGATGTAATCGAGCTTAATTGAGTTGAGTTAGTCGAGCTCACTCGAGTCGAGTCAAACAAGCTTGAGTCGAGTTACAATCCGGCTCGACTATAAATGAGTCAAGTCACGAGCTGAAATTTTTTGACTCGACCGACTCATGACTTGACTTAAACTCGACTAATAATACACCAAGTGAAGCTCGTTTAAGGTGAAACTCAACTCAACTCAACTCGGCTCATTTATAGTCTTAGGAGCATAGGTCATTCCATGTCAGAGTGGAGGTCCACCTCAACATCTTTGATAGAGGAAGCGAAACAACCATTCTAGTGTTTGATAAAGTTGTGTCAACACTCGTGTTGCAGAGGCCAACAAGAACCAAGGCTAACAACCGTTTTCAGTCGTCCACAGAAAAATCATTGCTCGAAAGATCCCTCATCACCCTTTTTAGGGCTTTTAGGGACAAAATGTCACGAGCTTTAATTATCGGATCACAAACATCCTTCAGGTCCAAAGTTGAGGCGGTCTTTGTCCGAAGGTTGTCTAGGAGCTTGCTGCTCATGAAGGGAATCCCTGAGGCCTTGGAAGGGCTCAGATGAGGAACACTCGAAAGGGCTCTTCAGAGGCTTAAGGAGGCTCAGGAGTCACCTTTGGCAAGTGGTAAACATGGCTAAACTCACAACACTTTAGACACCGCTTTGGCTTCCATTCATACTCGACATCAATTGAGATTGATTCGCTCTCAATCTTGAAAGTAAACCAATGTAGGGTAGGCTTGGCGGAATCAATCTCCACACACACTTGAGCATAATCAAGTTGGGTGAACTCATAGGTCGATTGGTCGCACAATAACGGGCAACCAACTACACCGAACGCATAACCCAAACCCTAATAAGTCTATATAGCAAAAGGCAATCTTGACAATCGGATTTAGACTGGGACTTTAGTGACCTAGGAAGATCCAGGAGATTCATAAGGTTTCCATTGAAAGAGGATAATGTGTTTTCCCCTAAACATCCAAGGGTCATCTACTAAATCTAAGCGAAAGGTAGCTTCGTCCCTGAAACGGAAGTAGAAACAGTTCCCCCTGGATAGGACTTGTCGAAGTCCATAAGTTGTCCACACACATGTCGCAATGGACTTGACGGTATAGAAAGGCATCTTGCATCCGGAAAAAAAGCCCTCAAGGCAAAGCTGTCATTGGGCTTGACCCTTCTTAAGCAAATCAATCAGAAGCAAGATATCTAAATTATCACCTTCCACATTATGGTGAGAATAGGGAAGAATGAAATGGGACTTGAAATTAGTGACCCATAATTTTTCAGCCCATGAAGAATTAGGCTAAGATGGACTGCTTTAGGAGGGGGTAGTTGATTGGCGTTGGCTTGGGTGGGGATTAGAGGTGTAAGGGTATGATTTAGTAAAATTGGGCATTTTGTCAAACAGATGGAAGGGGCAAGAAAAGGGTGATTTTTGAGTAAAGGGAGGGGTGGAAAGGGGGTCAGGATGGTTTAGCGGGTGTATGAGGGGAGGTGGTGGATGGGAGCGAGAGGCAAAACCCTATATAAAAAAAAGGTTGTTTGCAGTAGGTCTATGCTCGCACTAGGCCCTTGGGCTAATTAGGGCCTTTTCTCGAATAGGTTGTGGGCACAACTTTGAACTCCAATTTTTGACGATCGGGAAAAAAAAAAAAAGACCAAACAACATACCACCACAAACAACAAAAAATAGTGATTCGGGTGATGCGTTTGATCGAGGTTGGAAGTACTCCAATCGATCAGAATTGGACCACAAATTTACCTAACTTCGCAGAATGGCAAGAAGGTGATGGCCGGAAAAGGTGAGAGAAAACGGCAAGTGGGGGTATGGGTTTTGAAGAGGATGCCAACAGGAGTTCAATGGTGGTTTCAGAAGTGATTTTGGAGATTGGGATCAGCCGAAAAAACCAAAAAAACTAGTAGCTTCAGGCGATGCTAGCATGGGCCAGATTCAATTAATGTGAGCCCACCTAAAGCCAAAAGGAACGCTAATGTGAGCCACGCTCAAATAAAAAAAAAAAAAAAAAAAAGAGAGAGAGAGAAAAATGCTCTCAATTTCAATTTGTCATCTCCCAAATTTTGCGCTTCAATGAAAAAAAAAAAGAGAAAAAAAATTCTTTCAATTTCAATTTACGTTACCCCAAATTTTACAAACCCTAACCACGCCTTCCAATGAACAACCACCAGTAGTTGCGCCTTCCAAATGATGACCACCATAATTACTCAACAATCTTTTCTTCTCCAATGCGTTTCTCCTTCGTCTTCCTTTGCCCCCACCACCACCGTCACTCCCTCTTTCTTACCCTCTCCTCTCGCCACTTATTCTCTTTCTTCCCTTTTCTCCCTCCTCCTCCTCCATATAAGTATAGTGACGTTGTGTCTGAAAACAATCACCCAGGTTTGGTGGTTCGTGTGGACATGGTCGACAAGCTAACTAGCTCATATGCTTCATACACTACATCCATTCTGCATCGGGTTTTGCCTAAGTTAGAGACGGGTGAATGCCAATACATACGAGAATCTTGTAAGTAGTGGCTTGCTAACTTATTTATGCGACTGGTTTTGATCCTCCAATGTTAATTTTTTTTTTTTTTTTTTTTTTTTGAAATTTGCCACAAGTTTACAATGCATGATATGGGCGTTTCATCATAACAAACTTGGATAAGTAGTCATATAGTTGCTGCGGAGGTTAGAATTAGTACTAGTGAACTGACATGCCCTATTTACATTTCAGGCTACTGTTGATCTTACCATCATTATTTCACTTGCATTCTTTTAATTATTTATAAGCTTTTGTTCTTTGGTTCCAGGTCATGGCTAAATACCATCCATATGGAGTAATTACTGTGTTTGATTCCTTGGTTTGAATGATGCAAGTAAAATGAGAGAAAATGTTACTCTCTTCTCTTATTGATGTGAAATTCACCATATGATCTTTCTTGCAGGGTTTCTCAATAAATCATCCTTTAATTTCAACAGATTCTGCTTACATGTATCATGTTGGGTGCAGAGTTAGACTGGATGTATGTATTATAATTTAATGCTCATTTGAACTTACGTTATTTTGCTTGGATGAATTTTCTTAACTGAAGATGTTTTTCTTTAACTGAAATAATGCATGATTTGATAAATTGTGACGTAGCGAATTAGTTGTAGGGCAGTTAGATCTTAACAATTAGGCCATAATAGGGTGATTGTGGTTGGAACAACAGACGATAATTAGGTTTAAGGTGATAAGGGTTGGCTTTTAATGTATGCTTTATGAGACTACTGCTTAATACTTAAAAGCCTTAAATGGTTAATCATTTCGTCGCACTACAACTTACCTCCAGTTCTCCTCAAAGAAACATTGCTTCAACCTTTCTCTATACCTTTCTCTATAGGTTGATTATTCAAAAACATAATTGTTTGTTCTTGTGAATCACTTTGCTTCATAGTTCTCCTTCTTTGCTTTAAGTTCTTAAAGATCATTTGTTTTCTTTAATTTTTTGTTGTGTAGCCACTAGTTGAAGCAGTGATGTTGGTAGATTTAGAGCTAGATACTACAAGTGTTATTTCTTGTTTCACAATAATTTATAATTCGTATGCTTTTAATGATCATTATTATAATTTACGCATCATATTTGATCTCATTGCAAGTGAATTTTGTTCCGAACTTTGACGCATCTGTCAAAGAGCCCTCAATTCTGCCTGCTCGACTCCCAAATCTGTTACTAAATGGATCATTTGGGATTGTGGTGACTTCTTCTAACTATTTTTCACTTAGTTGTGCATTTTGTTCGATTTTCATTGTTCCTGCTACTTTCTCTCACGAACAGTGTTTATTTCAGGTATGAGTAAAAATTTTTTATGTCATATCATTTTATGTTTTATAGGTTGGCATATCAATCAACATGCCTCCTCAAAATCTTGGAGAGTTTGTTGACGTGTTTTATGCACTGATTCATAATCCAGAAACCCTAGTAACTTCCCCTCTCTTTCTTTGGTTCTTTATAGTTCTACTTGCTATATAAGTGTTAGTATTTTGGCTAATTTTATTGTCACTATTATTGATAGTTGTAATAAATGTTGATTTTCACATTATCTCGCTTTCTATTAGGTGCAAGAATTACTAGAATATATGTTTGGGCCTGATCTTCCAACTGGAGGGATTATAATGGGAAATAGTGGGCAAGTTTTTCCTCGCATATTGACTATATATCATTTATTGCAATTATAAACTATCAATAATTTCATTGCAATTCATTCAAAATGTTTGTAATATCATGATTTTTTGTAAATTCAACAAATGTAGGGTCTAATATAAAATCTAATTGTGAATATATAGAGAAAACAATAGAGTCAGGAATTGAAAGGGTTGTTTAGGAGCATGATTTATCAATGTATTCAAACAAAAGGAACATAGTTCGTTTCCACTATGTCATGACTCTATCAGACATAGCTAATAGGTATGACACATGCGGCCTCCTCAATATTGTCTCTGATAGTGTGTAAATAAATAGAGTGAAAGAGAAAAGCATGTCAACCAACCAGTGAGTATTCCAAGTTCAATTTGGACATCAAATCATTCTTATGATTTCCATCAAACATTATGCTTGAGTATAAGTATTGTTAGAAACATATTTTTTCAATGCGGTATAGCCTTATTTAAATCCTGAAACTGTTTTGTGATTAGTGTCCTAAGATTTAATTGTTTTGTCAAGGATCTTAAGTACATATCGATTTGGGAGAGGATGTATTATTATTAGAGGAAAAACTGATGTTGAATTGCTCGATTCCAAGACAAAGAGGATGTCAATTATTATAAAAGAGGTGAATATCTTGGTTTTCCTTAAGGGTTTTGACAGATGTGCGTATTAATTTTCAAATTGGCATTGAAATGTTAAGTTCAGAGTAATGATATTACTTAATTTTTTTTCGAATGAAATAGATTCTTTACTTAGTCAAAAAAATCCTTTATGACCTTGTTGAGAGTAGGGATGGGTACAGGCTGGGCCGGGGCGGGGTTGGGGACCCTTGTCTCCAACCCCGACCCGTAAGCCTAAGGGGATTCCCCGATCCCGGCCCGAAGCCCGTTTGGGGAATCCTTGAAAAAAGCCCGTTCCTCAAATGGGGATTTCAGGGATTCCCCAAATTCCCCGTTTGGGGCTTTTTTGTATTTTTGTATCCTTAGTTTTATTATCCTTTTCTCCAAATTATATATACCAACAAAAAAAAAAAAAAATTAAATATATAATATACATATTAAACGTAAAGACTATATCATAAAAAAAAGAAATTAAATATATAATGTACATATTAAATATAAAAATCATCATACTAATATACAATGTATAATGTCAAATGTATACCATATATAATATATAATATATAATGTTGAATGTATAATTTTTGTTTCATAGCATTAACGTATATATATATATATAATGATTTATTATATTTAATCTAGTTTTATTTATTACCTATTTGTATATAGTTTCATAAAATACTTACATAATTATAATTTGTCATTGTATAATGTATAATTGATTTTCAAATATTAAAATTATTATAGGTATATATGATTGATTTTCAATTATTAAAATTAATATATATATATTTATAATGATTTATTATATTTAATCTAGTTTTATTTATTATATATTTGTATATAGTTTCATAAAATACTTACACAATTATAATTTGTAATTGTATAATGTATAATTGATTTTCAAATATTAAAATTATTATAAGTATATATGATTGATTTTTAATTATTAAAATTAATATATATATATATAATATACGGGCCGGGGAATTCGGGGCCGGGCCGAGGCAAAACCTATCCCAGCCCCGGCTCGTCCCCGAATTCTGGGGACAATCTTTGGCCCGATCTCGACCCAAAGCCCGAACGATTCGGGGAAAATCCGCCCCGTTCTGGCCGAGTCGGGGGCGAGTCCCCGCGAGCCGGGCTTTGTGCCCATCCCTAGTTGAGAGCAAGGTAAATGTATTTCTAAAATGTTTATTTCTCTTTGTATTTGTTTTCATCAACAAATAGAGGAACAACAATTGTGACTTGGCTATACTACATGTTTACTAGCCATATTTGATTAATGTGGTTGTTTTTTAGCAAACCTTTTACTTGCATGTGTTGCTTTATTCTATTTAACAGAGGTTAAATGGCGTCAATGATATCCGAGATGAAAGTGATCGTTATAGAATGCGTATAGTCATTGAGGGATGATAATATCAATTAATATGCTCTTCTTAACATTTCCTAGTTGTTTCATGTGACTATTATTTATGATTTCTTTTTTGCTAAAATATCTTTGACTGAAAGAACTCTGATTAATTAAGTTATCTAATCCCTACAACTACAACGGGGAGCTGACCCATCAATCATTTTAAACAATCTTCATCGTCAGACGCCTCTATAATCTAGTTTTATCAAACATGATGTGGTGAGTGGTTTCTTTTCTACCATCAAGACTATGAAATGAAATAAATTATTTTGAAGTCTAGTATTACTTTTCATCCAGTATGGGTTGATTGCTTATCTATGGAGATGATGTGGAGGATTTAGAAGTTTGTGAAAAGCTAGCTATGTTAATTTACGTCCAATAGGATATAGAACTTTCTTATATATCGCACAATCTGATGTAGTTCTTGCCTTATATTACAGTATACTGAATGGAAAACCCAAACAGATGGGTCTAAAAGATGTACTTCAGGTGATTGCTTGTCTCGTGTTTCTTCACATCTCTCTCTCAAACTTTCAAGTGCAATTTTACTTTGTATTTTTGTGTCTTTTAGTGATAAAATTTCTTGTAATTTCATAGTTTACCATTATTTTCCGATAGAACACCACTCCTCTGTGTGTGTGTGTGTGTGTGTGTTATGTTTCAAGACGATACACTTAAAGAGCACTATTGCACCAACTATCAAGCAACAATAACAACAATAAAATGAAATGAAAACAGAAAAATAAAAGATACGATTAAGCTTCAAGGGTCAGCCACCTCCTTTTCCCTTTTGTTAACTTTTTCAAGAATATCCACAAATCCCACTGTCCTACCCTTTTATTCTCTTGACACCTTTTCTAATAACAAAATTCTTTACTCTCTTAGTGCCATGAGTCCTCCCCAAACGCACTCCTAACACTCACGCATCAAGAGTTTTTCTGCCCTTACACAAATATTCCCTTACTTACCACCCTTACTTCTCCTATTATAGACCAACGTACCAATCATCTCATCATTTTCTTTTGTTTCTTTTATCTTGTCAGACTTTCTTATATTTTATTCTCTCTATCCACAAATCCCACTGTCATACCCTTATATTCTCCTGACCATTTTCTCATAACAAAATTCTTTACTCTTCCACTCTCTTAGTGCCATGAGTCCTCCCCAAACGCACTCCTAAGACCATCTCCAACCCATTGCACCAATTTGGTACAATTTTACACCAAATTGGTGCAAATTTTGGTGCAAAACACTATTCCATCTCCAACCCACAACACCAAATACTACACCAAAAAGAATATTCTTTAAAATATTCTTATTTTTTCTTTTATTGTAATAATCAACAATTAATCTATTTCACTCATTATTTTTGTATATATTAATTAAATATTGGGAATGATATTTTTATTAAATAATAATTATTTTGAAAATTATACTAATTTAATAAAATTAAGCATTATTTATCAAATAAATATTTTTTAAGAAAATCATTACATCTAATATAAAATGATACAAAAAAAAAAAAAAAAATGAGCAAGGATTTGAATTCTATAACCGATCCAAGCTACGTGAGTTTTTTCAAAATAAGCAATTAAGAATTATGCAAAAAAGAGTTCAACAACAAGGTCAAGGATCTCAAAATAACTCTAGTTCTTTTTAATATTTTGATAATCTTACGGATCCGGAACTAATCTACTGGAATATTAAATTGTTATTTTAGTTTATGTTGTATTTTCTTTTAATTTTAGTGTTTTAAATTAGTGTTAATTTTTATTTTGAGTTATTGTAGTTTAATATTTGCATTGAATAAAGTTCTATTTTTAATTTTTCATCATTTTTTAAATTATATCATTATTATAAATAAAATCAAATTAAATTAAAAAAATACTCAAATTTGGTGTGATTTTTGGTGTAAAATTTATATTCAAATTAACTTAACAAAATTAAAAAAAAAAAAACAAAAAAAACCAAAATTAAAAAAAATATTTTTTTTTTATTTGTGCAATTTGGCGCGGCACGTAGCACTACGCCAAAATGGCGCAGTGTTTAGGTGGGTTGGAGTACCAACCCACGCCAAATTGGTGTTTTTTGCACAATTTGGCGTGGGTTGGAGATGCCCTAACACTCATGCATTAAGAGTTTTCTACCCTTACACAAATATTCCCCTACTTACCACCCTCACTTCTCCTATTATAGACCAGCATACTAGGTATCTCATTTTCTTTTTGTTTCTTTTATCTGTCAGGCTTTCTTATATTTTAGATTCTTTATTACGTAAAGACATGCTAGGTTCAAGCTTTACGATTGTAGAAGAGAAGACCTATTTTTGAGGTATGTTATGGTTTTTACTATATGAATATGCAAGATGTTTGAGGGTCCCATCAACACGATTGGTCTTTTTCGTATGATTGCATATGTGGATTAGTTGGTTGGTTCTCCAACACTTAAGTGAAGTTCATTGCTTTATCTAGTGAGATGATTTATTTCCCATCATAGGTGATGTTTATGTCTATTTAAGTGCATGGCATGTGGTTGGTTTGCATTATGTAATGGTTTACATCTGTTACACATGTATCTTTAGGGCATCATGTGATATTGGATAATAAGTCTAGAGTGCTTCAAATAGTTGAAGAAAACTTCTAGTGATGTAGCCAAGATGGATCTCTAAGGAATGGTAGGTTTCCCAATAAACTTATTCTTTTCATATTGTCTTATGACATACTTCTTTTCTAAGTTTTATTGTGGTATTTTATGTCTGGTAGAATGGTTTTGTTTTCTAATAAATATTACTTCCTAGGATTTGAATTTTATTTATACTAGGGTGGCGTAGAACTGTCCGCAGAGTGACGGTCTTAGCTAGGCTCATTAAATGCTCGAACTCAGCTCGAGTAATACTCGTAATAGGTGTCGAGCCGAGTCGAGTTTACCCCAATTGGGCTCGACTAGGCTCGGAGTCAATAATGATTCGTTTGGGTTTTTATGCGATAATTATAAGTAATAGATCTGTTTTGTAATTTGACGTGCAAAAGGTTTAAAAAATCACAAATTAACCCTAAATCCCAATAACCCAAATTGCAAAAACCAATTTCCCAAATTCATAAACCCTATTTTCAAACCAACTAAACACTTAACCGATTACCGACCCTAAACGTACTCAGCAAACCGTCATTGACCGCTACTTCCTGTCGCTTCTCAATCACCGATGATGCCAGATTTTGCAAAGAAGTTGTGGGTGTTCATAACTGCATTTTTCAACTGCAACAGGTTTGTTCCTTTGCAAAATCTAGATTTGTTGTGACTAATTTGAATGGCAATGCATGGTGGTAATGTTGATCATATCGGAATCAAACAGTGCAGTTCTCTATTATTCTTTGTTTTTGTTATTCCTAAGTTATGGTCGCCGTCAAAAAATTTCTGGGGGTTGAAAAAATCAAATCATTCTTGATTTCCATCAAACATTGTGCTTGAGTATAAGTATTGTTTGAAACATATTTTTTCAATGCGGTATTGTCTATTTAAATCCTGAAATGTTTGTGATTGTGTCCTAAGATATAATTGTTTGTCAAGGATCTTAAGTACATGTCGATTTGGAGAGGATATATATTATTAGAGGAAAACTGATGTTGAATTGTCGACTCCAAGACCAAGAGGATGTCAATTATTATAAAAGAGGTGATATCTTGGTTTCCTTAAGGGTTTTGACATATGTGCGTATTGCTTTTCAAATTGGCATTAAAATGTTAAGTTAGGTAATGATATTGTTTAATTTTTTTTCCAAATGGAATAGATTCCTTACATAGTCAAAAAATCCTTTCTGGTGAAGAAGATAACTGACCTTATTGAGAGTAGGTAAATGTATTTCTAAAATGTTTATTTTTGTATTTGTCTTCATCAACAAATAGAGGAACAACAGTTGTGACTTGGCTATACTGCATGTTTACTAGCCATATTGATTAATGTGGTTTTTTTTAGCAACACTTTTACTTGCATGTGTTGCTTTATTCTATTTAACAGAGGTTAGATGGCGTCGTGATATCCAAGTGAAAGTGATCGTTATGAATGCGTATAGTCATTGAGGGATGATAATATCAATTAAAGCTCTTCTTAACATTTCCTAGTTGTTTCATGTGAACTATTATTTATGATTTCATTTTGCTGAAATATCTTTGACTGAAAGAACTCTGATTAATTAAGTATCTAATCCCTACAACTACAATAGGGAGCTGACCCATCAGTCATTTTAAACAATCTTATCGTGGATGCCTACAATCCAGTTTTATCAAAACATGTGTGGTTAGTAGTTTCTTTTCTACCATCAAGACTATGAATGAATAAATTATTTTGAAGTCTGATATTACTTTTCATCCAGTGTGGGTTGATTGCTTATCCATGGAGATGATGTGGAGGATTTAGAAGTTTGTGAAAAGCTTGCTATGTTAATTATGTCCAATAGGATATAGAATTTCCTTATATATCGCACATTCTGATGTAGTTCTTGCCTTATATTACAGTATACTAATGGCAAACCCAAACAGATGGGTCTAAAAGATTACTTCAGGTGATTGCTTGTCTCGTGTTTCTTCACATCTCTCTCTCAAACTTTCAAGTGTAATTTACTTTGTATTTTTGTGTTTTTAGTGATAAAATTTCTGAATTTCATAGTTTCTCATTATTTTCCGATAGAACACCACTCCGTTTAATCACAAAAGCAACAAACAACCATCTTCCTAACCAAACATAGCAACCAAGTGTTAGTGGCCCGCTGAATGAAGATGCAAATGATAATCTCTTTCAAAGGAGAAAGAGAGCGAAGACAACTGCCATATAGACTGAATTTAACAAACTGGTCATTCCTAAAGTGTGAAGAAGGAGAGTGTATCCATTGTAAATACAAGCTTCAAATGATTGTATCTAGAAGCACTGCCTAGTTTACAAGACTTATAAAAGGTTGTGAAGCGAGTAGCTTCTATTAGGCAACAACATTTAATTTTCTTCGGCTGATTCTAGTGTTGGAGCATTTGTCCTTCCTGCTCTTACCGACAAGTTGACATGATGATGATGAGAGGGAATTGGTTGCACAATGGGTGCTTATGCATAAGCACCCATTTACCATTGTGGAGGAGGAAGGTTTGAACAACTTGCTGAAATATGGGATTCCCAAATGGTCTAGGGTTTTGTGCAATACATGTAAAGTGATTGGTGAAGGTTATGAAAGGGAGAAACAAAAGTTGAAGACATTGCGTGAAAGTGTAAAGGATTAGTTTGACACTAATTTGTGGAATACTGAAACCAAAGATGGAGTATATGGTTTTGATAGGCACTGGATAGATGATAATTGGAGGTTGAACAAACATGGTCTAAATTTTGCTTGTTTACCTCCTCCAAAAGGTGGTGTGCAGACTGTGATGTAATTTACAGATGCTTGACGGAATGAAAATTGAAGACAAGGTCCAAACGATAATTAGTGGACAATGCTAGTAGTAATGATGTTGCAATTGAGGTGTTGAATGAAAATTTTACAATGATAAGGTAGCTAAGTTGTGGGGGCAAAATGCTTCATGTCAAATGTTGTGCACACATCTTAAACTTGCTAGTGCAAGATGGGCTTTTGTAGATTAGGCATATCATTGACAAGATCCATGAGAATGTGATATATATCAATGGTTCAGAGGGTAGGCTGAAGGTTTTTTCTAGAGATTGTGCAACAATTGCGTTTGCCATGAGGAATTCAACCTATGACATGTTGCCAACTGCAATTAAGTTTAAAGAAGTGTTTCCAAGATTCAAAGTAAGGGATGAGGATTTCAAACATTCTCCAGATGATGAAGATTTGGTGAAAGTAGAGAAAATCTTTGAGATTCTAAAGGTTTTTAGTACAATGACCAAAATATCATCTCAGGGAGTAATTATCCAACATCAAATGTATTTATGAAGCAAGTATGTATAATCAAAACCTTGTTAGATAAAAATAGTGAAAGTGAAGATGATTTCCTTAGACACATGGTGAGAAAATGAAAGAGAAGTTTGATAAGTACTGGGGGGAATGTAATTTGTTGATGGCTATGGCAACTATATTGGACCCTAGGTACAAAATAAGGGTGATTGAGTATTCTTTCCCTAAGATGTATTCTGAATTTGATGCACGGGCAAATGCTACAATTGTCCGAGATGCCTTATATGAGGTATATGGCGAATATGTTACTGATAGTCACTCATCTAGTGCAGCCCGCAAAGGTACAAGTGAAAAGGTTGAACTTGGAGTAATTCCTGAGGGTTTTACGGGAGCAGAAGCCTCGAAATGGGAATTTGATGATTTTCTGGATGAGGTTGAAACTATTGAGCCAAATAAATCTAAGTTGGATATTTATCTAAGCGAGGCATGTTATAAGTGTCGGAGTGATTCTGAAGATTTCGATGCCTTGGATTGGTGGAAGGCGAATGCTTTGGAGTACCCTATCTTATCTTGGATGGCTCGTGATATACTAGCCATTCCTATCGCTATGGTGGCTTCAGAGGCTACTTTCAATGCCGGTGGTAGAGTTATTGACATGTATTGATCTTTGTTGTCTCCCGAAATAGTGGAAAAGCTATTATGTGGAGCCAATTGGTGTCGTATTTTAAATGGAGTTAAAAAAGGAATCACCGTACATTTATTATAATATATTTATGTATTTATACTACAATTACTCTTATTTCATTTGAACATTAATATTAACTTTTTTTCCATTTAAAATTTTAGATACAGAAGGAACCATTGGAGACTCAACTTCTGGAAGTTTGAGTTGTGTGATGTGTATTTGGATTATTCCTTATGTTTCTTTTTGTTTTTTATTGTATAATTTGTTGTGTAATACCTTATTTCTATTACTTTGGATGTGATTTATATTGATTTAGATGCAAATTTACAAGGAATTGAATCTGATTTGTGTAAAAAAGAACTATAGGTTTGATGATCTTGTAGCTTATAACTTGCATATCATTAATTGTTCAACAACTGCAGCGTGGCATACATTGAAAATTTATGTGGTTATAAGTTCATAATTCGTTTATTAATGAATTTTTTTTTTCTTAACGAAGAAATGTTTTCAACTTGGGTTGATTACTTGAGATTATCATCTGAATCAAGTTAAATCTTATTAAATTTAGAATAGCCTGGAAACTACTTCCCTTGTGAATCGCAGCGAGAAAATGGTTAGCGGTTGGTACACTTATTAGTCTTCATTTATAACTATGCTGATGTGTTGATCATTTTCGAAAAGAAAACTTGTCTAAGTTGGCACAAATTCCGATTCTCCCCGTCTATGGACCAGTTTACACGCATCTTTATTAATCCCTTGGAGTTTATTGAATATACTACAAGTCCAATGTATCAGGTGAGCACAAATCTAATCCCCGAAGTTCATTAAATATCCTACAAGTCCAATGGATTAGGTAAACACAAATCTAATTCTCGAAGTCCATTGAATATCCTACAAGCTCAATTAACTAGGTAAGTCACAAATCTAATCCCCGGGATCCATTGAATATCGTACAAGCCCAATAAACTAGGTAAGTCATAAATGTGGTAGATAAATCACAAATCTAATCCCCGGAGTCTATTGAATATCCTATAAGCTCAAATGACCAGGTAAGGCACAAATCTAATCCCTGGAGTCTATTGAATATCTTATAAGCTCAAATGACCAGGTAAGTCACAAATCTAATCCCTGGGTCAATTAAATATCCTACAAGCCCAATAGACCAAGTAAGTCATAAATATGGTAGGTGGTCATTTTGTAGGACTCGAATATAAGACCTCTGGATAACCCAAAGTCTTGCCATCCGATCACAATCTAAGTGGTTTATCGAGCTTTCTTTCTTTTAATGAATTTCCTTGAAAATATATACATTACTTGTAGTGTTACAAAAATTTTCTTTGATTGTCATGGACAGCTTAGATTTTTGTTATTGAACTTATAATATTTTATTTTTAATATCTCTGGTTACAAGTTTATATATATTCTGAAGTAGGGAGGAAGGGAATCAAATTATCTTGTTACATTATATATTAATTTCCTAAGAATAATATACCAAATTGCGATTATATTGTGCAGAACTTTGATAGCAACTAGAATTAGGCACAGTATCTTTTCATTCATTGTGCCTAAATAACCACTCCATCAGTCCATGATCTGATGATCCATTCATCCACGTGTAAGATGTCCAATACCCAGATTGACAAAAGATGTGGAAAAAATATAAAACAACTTTAAAATTTGGTTCGGACTTCGGACGCAAGACTAAATTCTAATTACTTGAAGTCAATAATAGCCGACATTAGACTTCGTTCACATTACCAAACAATTAAACTTTATAAAACCACATACCAGCAGCCAGTATCACATCCTTCCAAATTGCCAACAGCTCCTTAAATTTTCTCCTAGTCATCTAGTCTCTAGCCATGGTAGAAAAAGAGCAAGTATGGCCACTAGCTCTGGCCACGGACCGTTTGAGCAGCGACGATGGGGTGTCGGGTTTAACTGCAAAGAAAGTTTGCCGCAGAAAATGCATCAAATGTTGTGGTTCCGTCGCTGCTGTATTGCTCATCCTAGCGATAGTGATGATCATTCTAATTTTGACGGTGTTCCGTGTGAAGGATCCTGAAATAAAATTAAATAGCTTTACAGTAAGTCAGCTTCAACTAATTAGCGGTACAATTCCGAAGCCTGGTGTCAACATGTCATTTATAGCAGACATTTCTGTGAAGAATCCAAACGTAGCTTCATACAGATACAGTAACACCACCACAAGCCTTTATTACCAAGGCATGTTTGTGGGTGAAGCCAGAGGGCCACCCGGCCGCGCCAAGGCCCAACAAACTTTGCGCATGAATATGACGGTGGATATTATCACAGACCGGTTGTTGTCCAGCCCGAATTTGCAATCGGATTATGCGTCTGGGCTTTTGCCTGTGGACAGCTACTCGAGAATTGGTGGAAGGGTGAATATTTTGAATGTTTTTAAGAGGCATGTTACCCTGACCATGAATTGCAGCATGACATTTAATATTTCCAGCCAGGGAATTCATGAGCAGAAGTGCAAGAAAAAGGTTGATCTTTAGAGTTTGACTGCTTATTATGCCTATGATAGCAGTTTTTGACATGTAAAATACGGTAGTTTTGCCTTTTGTCTTTGATTTCCGGTTATTATGATTTTCTGTATGCTGTAATTTTCACTCTGTATATATTATTGTACTCTTCTTAGTTTCATTTTAATCATTAACTTTAAATCAACTTCACCTACTTCAGGATTGAACTTAAAGCAGATTCAACCTGAAATAATTGGACAAGAACAAGGTCAGATTAAGTAATAATTAACACATGCAGAATTTCTCTTCAGAAGGCCTGCATAAATGGGGACTGAAACAATTCAGATCTATGGTGGAAGATTAGCAAACAAATTGTTTTAAATGGCATTTTACTGCTTTCCGGTGGTCAATAATAATATCCTAGACTGAGTCAAACCACTTGGTTCTTTGATGCTTCCTTCCTACAGCATGATTAACTCACTACTCAAAGCTAAAAAAGAAAAGAGACAAATTCAGTTTTTTCTGATCGGATTTTGGAGTATCATAACCATGCCTTGTTTGGTTGCCTGTTAAATTTCTTCTGGCGTGACCATACAGGCACACTTTCTTACTTAGTTCATGCCTTGTGTCAGACAGGGATCTTTATCATTTTCCAAAAGAAAACTTGTCTAAGGGAGTAGGATTGTTCTGATCATAAACCGTCCAACTTTGATCGAATTCTGGTCTTTCTGAATAGAGGGACTTTTCCATCGTCTGCAAAAGATTCTATGACGAGCAAAGAAATTTAACCGAATTCCTGTTCATTATTCTAGAATATGATTATAGTCCACTAATTTTGCTTTACTTTTAATAGACCTGAAAGTGCCAGATGAACCAACTGAAAAGCAGTAAAGCCTTTTTCTAAATTATGATGGTTACATTACAAGTAAACGAAGTCAGCCAAATTATATCCACTTCATGGGCCAAACTCCCTACTTCTTCCACCATTACACATTCATATATGCTGGCAAGAAAATACGCCAATAGTTGGATAACTTCTGTGGAACGCTACACTGATATGGACAACATTTTACCCAACTATAATTTTAAAACGAAACTGGGATTGGGGCCCAAATCTTCATAGTTGATTTGAATTACTCAAAAGATTTTTGTTTTGCAAATTAGCAAAGAGACATGTATAATATATATATATATAACAACACGAGAACAGAGGAGAATTGATTACTTGTTTTGGTAAATTAACATCATGTGAGCACCTCATATTAAAAACTTTATGCTAATTATTTTCTAGGTCAATGCAGTTTTCTCGGATTAATGGGTATTTTTGCAATTTTCTTGGGTATTTGGAACTTGGAAGCTACCAAACCCAATGTTAAGAAATAAAGAAAGATTCGTTGACCAGACACCACAGAAAGCTCAAAACATTGCAGGATTCATGTGAACTTTTGACCCGCTGAAGAATAGTGGTTTTTGTTCAGAAAATCGATAAATATGAAGAGGCTGCGGGAAAAAAAAGTGTTGGAAGAGAGAACTTTACTTTGGAATTAAAGATGCAATGGACCACAGTCTTATCTTGGCCCCGCCAAGTTGCAGCTAATTTTATCAATCTTTGCATACAATTGATTATTGAGTGTAGAAGGGTAAGTTTTAAAAAGAAAATAATGTACAATGCATTTATAATTCACTAAAGAGGTGATAAAGGAATAAAGGACGTTTTTTTTAAATAAAAGTTTTTCTATTGGAAGTATTTTAAACAATATCCTTAGTTATTTGTTCAAAAGAGTGAAGACATCTTATTAAATTTAGGAAGATCAATAATTACTCTCCCACTACCTAACAAACCCACGCTTAGCAAAGCTAAATAAGAATTATTCAAAAAAAAAATAAAAAAAATAAAAAAATAAAAAAATAAAAAAAATTAGAGCATCTAACAATTGTATCTGGGTCCTCAAGTTCGAGTCACAACGATTGTTAATAAAAGTGGTCATTAGAACTCTTATCGGATTAATAATTCAAGATTTTATGAAATTAATTGAGATGCATGCAAATTGATCTAAACACTCTCAATCATTAAAAAAAAATAAGGTCCTAAAACTGAACCCTTTCATGCAAATGACTCAGGAAAGAAAAAGAAATGAAGTAAGCTCCTAGTTTAGGCCAGAATTTCCAGCACCAAATTCTGTTAATCTGTTTATGATTTGTTATCTGTGATGGATATTCAGTTTGAGTATCTATATTGGGCCAAAACACTGGGAAACTATCTATGTTTTATGATCTTTTAAATTATAATGCTGCTTTAGTAATACCCAACTAAACTAGATTGTTATTTGGAGATAATATTTGGTTGATACGTAATTAACTTTTAAGATTCTTTTTTGCCATGGCCGGAATCAATCAGTTTATTTTTCTTACTAATCTTTGTTTCATATTATAAAAAAAGAAAAACTAGTACACTTTCAGACTGTCTTACAAAAAGGACCGAATTGGGGTGTGTCGGATTTGCTTGGTTCATGCGAGAAGAAAGATTCCAGCATGTTATAGAGTTGACCAATAATCCCAGAGTGAGAAACTGAAAAAAATCTCATTGAAAAGGTTATTATTTTGTAATGAGCAATATGTTTCATGTAATGAGGGGAAGATCGCACTTGAAACACAAACAGACACAATATGGTAAGAAGAGATTCAAAAGTCATATAGTTATACGCACTAATTAAAAATGAAGTCATAATATATTCTCTTGAACACACTCACAACTCACATAACAAATCATAATAAATGTCACCCTCTGTTTCCAAACCTAGTATTAAATGCTGCAGCTGGAAAACCCACCCACCTTCCACAAAAAACCTCCCCTAATCTTGTTCACCTTTTCCTCTCTCTAAATGGATCCTCCAACACCTTCAAATGTCCACTCCAACTCCCACCACAACCGCTGCTTCACCACCCAATTACCTAGCAAACCTTGGCCTTGGCTATTCCATTGCCATTGCTCTTGGTTTCTTGGTTCTTTTTTCTACTATTCTTCTTGCTTCTTACATCTGTTGCCGTTATTCTCGCCATCGTAATTCTAACCCTCAAAACAATAATCCAAATATTACCAACAACCCTAACTCTGATGGAATCATTCTCCCTCGTGTATTTTTCGTTGCTGAAGATGATGACCAAGACCAAAACCAAGATGATGATAACGTAGTTGTTGGTTTAGACCAATCTGTTATCAACTCATATCCCAAGTTTCAGTTCACTAAAGATAATATTTCCGGTGGTGGTGTTAATAGTAATAACACGACCTGTTCGATCTGTCTTTGCGAGTACAAAGATTATGAGATGTTAAGAATGATGCCCGAGTGTCGACACTATTTTCATCTCTGTTGCATTGATGCTTGGTTAAAGCTTAATGGGTCCTGCCCCGTTTGTAGGAACTCACCGTTGCCGACCCCACTTTCTACGCCGTTACAAGAGGTCGTGCCGTTGGCCCAATACGCTGCGGATCGCAGGAGGAGGTGATATGGGTTTAGTTTGGTTTGGGTTCTTTTTTTATTTTGAGTTGGGTGGGTGATTTGGGAGTTTTGTTTGGTGTGTTTGGGCGTGGTTTGGATAATTGTAAAATTTTTAAGTTTGTTTTAATTTTTTAAAAGGACGTAGTAATAGTGTTATAGGGGTTTTTGTTTGATGGATTGTGATTTTGATTGGTTAGGTATTTAGAGTACAAAAGATATGACTGAGTGATGCTTTTATGTTCGGCAGAATTGATAATCAACTGAGTAAAGTTAATCATCTGATTTTTTATTTTATTTTTGATTTGATTCATATATTCAAGATATCCAGTTTTTTCTAGCTGAAACTTCTTTTCATTCTAGAGTATAATGTGAACAAGGAGTTTCTTCTCTTACTCGTTTTACACAAGTACAGATCCAGCTGGTTCCCCCTCATTTCCCATTTGTTTCCAATCATTCTTTTGTCTTTTTATTGCTAATCCAGTTTAAAAACGAGTTTATACATATAATCTTCGGCATTGACGAAATGCATGAATTGTTTCTTAGAATTCAGGTTGTCTTCTTTGGTGATTATGATGTACCTTTAACACAGAATCCTATGGAGAATGCATACTACTTTATTTTCTCATATTAATATTCCTGTATTAAAGTGAAGTTTAGCTTAATTTGTTGGCAATTCAGAGAACCTAAAAACATTAAGTAGTTGATCCATAATCATGGACGGCTTTTAACTTCAGTGGTAGAATGCCAAGCTTTTTCTTCTATGATTTTTTTTTAACAGTTGTTGTTGGCCATCGTGTGCATATTATAGCACAATACTGCAGTCAGATGAAGTTGCTTCCAACCACTTTCTGTCAAACAGAAAAATACATTAATAAATTGAAAATTTCAGGCTTGTATTCTGCAAGACGTGTTCTTGGTTTCCTTGGAGCGAGCAAAAAACTTTACTCAATTCAAGCAATCGGATATTTTATTGGAAGCGTTGACTAGCTATCGTATGAGTATTGCTGACTTCCTAAACTTCAGTGGATTGCTTACTCCGCAGGAAATGCTCTCAAGAAGCGCAAAACCCAATGATATTAAAAATGAAGAAGAAAAAAAAAAGCTAGAGAACTCTGATCTCAAAAAATTCCAATCTCCAATTCTGCAATTAAAATATCTGAACTTCGTCTAATTCACCTCTCCCAAACCTTCCTCTGCTCACTCAGCCAATAGCTTTCAGCTTCAGGCTTCAGGTACTCTCTACGGTAATAATATTTTCTTAATTCTTGTCCTAATTTCTTATTGACTTGAGATGTAAATTTTGAGGATATCCAAAGTTCGTTTAGACTTGTTCCATAACTGTTGACTGTCACTCTTTTTTCTTGTAACTTCAAATTTTCGCTTAATTTTCTAATAAAGATAGAGATGCGAAAGCCAAATGTTGTCATGAAGTTAGGAACATTTAGAGGGGTTCGCAGCTCAATCTTTATTTTGGGGACCTTTGCTCTTCTCATTTCTATTGCTACATTGTCCAAGTTCTACTCTATAAGATCTCTTCTTGTTACTGATACCTTCTGTAATCACATTAACCGTGAGAGTCAAAGCATGATTGGAAATGAAGTGAGAGTGACTGTTGACATTGTTGTTCAGAAAATCCAGAAAGAAATGAATGACGTTAGAGATTTGCTAGTGGATTCTCCTTCTTCATCACCGCCACATTTGTTGAAATACGGTGCTTTTCTCGCAGATATCCTGGGGCTTATTGAGTCAGTTCAGGCATCTTTGCCTTCAAATGAAGGGACTCATGAGCATAACAATGATTTCAAAGCTGTCCATCCTCTGTTAAAGCCAAAGCAACAATCGGATGAACTGGCTGATTACTTCTTTATAGAAGAGATACGCAAGTATGTAAAGATCAAGCCCAACAGATTAGGGAAACAGAACTTCATGGGAGCTAATGCAACCTTCACTAGCATTGGCCACGCTTGTTTTGCCATGAAGAAAGAGCTTGAAGAGTATATGGATTACGATGTTGGTGAAATCTGTAATGATGATTGGAAACTAGCTCAAAAGCTGATGGTTCATGGTTGCGATCCATTACCCAGAAGGCGATGCTTCTCCAGAGCTCCTCAACTATACATGAAACCATTCCCCATCAATGAGTCAATGTGGAAGCTTCCTGACAATCGAAATGTTCGATGGAGTCAGTATAGATGCAAAAATTTCACTTGCCTCGCGAATAATACAACTCATAAGGGGTTCTTCAAGTGTGCAGATTGCTTTAATCTTTCTGATCATGAAATGCCCAGATGGATTAAACAAGTGGAATTAGACCCTATTACTAATTTAACTGCAGACTTTTTGATACCTGAAGTGCTTGATATCAAGCCTGGGGAGATCAGAATTGGATTGGATTTCAGTGTAGGAACTGGAACTTTTGCAGCCAGGATGAAGGAGTTCAATCTCACAGTAGTGTCAGCTACTGTCAATCTTGGCGCACCTTTTAGTGAAATGATAGCTCTAAGAGGGCTTGTTCCTCTATACTTAACAATAAATCAGAGGATCCCATTCTTTGATAATACTCTGGATATAATTCACACAACAAGGTTTCTTGACGGATGGATCGATTTTGTGCTCCTGGACTTTATATTATATGATTGGGATAGAGTTTTGAGGCCTGGGGGATTGCTTTGGATTGACAGTTTTTTCTGCTTGAAGGAGGATTTGAGTGATTACTTGGAGGCCTTTAAGGTGCTAAGATATAAGAAGCATAAATGGGTGATTGTTCCAAAGCGAGATAAAGATGATCGAGAGGTCTTTTTCTCTGCTATATTAGAGAAACCACCAAGACCATTCCGATGATCAAGTGAAGTACATCAATTTATGACATTAATTTATATGTTATCTAATATTTTATTAATTTCACATCTTTGCATTGCAATTGTTTTATTATATAGTTTACTTAAACTATTGGATTCTTTTGTGCAAGTAACAAATCACTAACTCTTTAGAAATGCTTCCCCACATAAACTACCAACTAACCCAAAGCTCAAAGTCAAAATTTAATCAAGGAAGAAGCCACAATCACATTTTATTTCATTAGTCACTCCTTTTTTCCTTTTTAAACATGCATGCTTCTGATTGTGACTCAATAACTCGATAAAATTCTTGAATCTGCATTCTGCAACCACCCAAAGGGGGACTTGATCTGCCACCAATCAGATTTTTATTTTATACATGCAACAAACTAGTATTTGTTTGTGAAATGAGAGGACAATAGGATGATGGCCCTACTAAATTAATGTTTACTATTTCATCAATTTGAAGACAAACGTCTCTCTCCCAATTTTGTATTCCCGAAAGGGGAATTTTCGTCTTGTCATAATGAAATATTTTGCTTTATGGTTTACATAAATGTCACTTTCATATATGTCCCTAGTTTTACACTATTTTACAATTTTGTGACTGTTAGTACCTCAATGTCAATGGGTATGTATGTCCATAAATAACTTCACTCCCAAAATCTTCTTTTAAACCATATTTTGCATCCATAGCATGATTGTATTATATGTGGGATTTAGTTATTAGTGTTTTATATCTGAATTGAAAAAATAGAATTATATGCTCTTCTTTGTTTCACTCTTTTTTATCATTTTTCGGTTATCCTAATTAGACTAAAAAATAGAATATGTATTTGTTTATTTGTTGGGATCATTATTCTGAAAATTAATCATAATCAAATAAATTTTTTTTGTATTGAAAATGAAAAGGTGGGACTTGTTTTCAATCATTCTATCCAACTCAAATCCATTTTTTAGAGTTATGGAGGCTATTTGATCGTAAACATACTTTATAAATGTGCATTCAACCGCCCACATTGACAACGTAAAATCAAATTGTAAAACTAAAATCCCTAAACTCCCAACCCCTAACGATTTTCACCAGCAATTCATCTCCAATCGAAGACCCTCGCCATCCCTTCTCCAATCGACCGGAGACGCCATCCCTTCCACCGAACGGCGACACCTTCAGTGTAACAATTGACCCGCGACGCCATCTCTTCCATCACACCTCCACCATTGCTGATCGGTGAGTTTTTACCAAAGATTGTATTTTACTCATTTTTGATATCTGGGTTGGGCTTATTCTGTCAATTTGCTATCTGGTTTTGCTTGCTTAGTTAATGTGTTTTGGCTTTCTGGGTTTGGTCTCATTGCACAGTTTTTAAGTTCCCATTTCAAGTTTTTGGACCTTGATGAAGATGAATTGCAACCTGATCTGGAAAGAGTATATGGGGAAAAACGATCAGAAGATGCATAGATAAGAAGAAGAAAAAGGTTCGTGAAAACCCATTTTGGGCTAGGATTGATAAACTGATAGAGGCTATTACTGAGAAGAGTTTGGGATCTATGGTGCCCTATCGCAATGGAGGTGCGAATGCACAAGAGAACGGAAGAGCTGCAACTGATTTATATTCCATGGCAAACTGTCAGCAGATTTTGACAAGTATGGAGTTGGATTTCAGCATATTCATCGGGGCTGTGAAGTTCTTAGTTGACAAGCCGGCATGGCGTGAAATATTTGTGAACATGCCACCAGAGCATAGGGCATTTTGGGTGCATCATGACTTTAAAACAAGCGCTGCAACTTTATATTCCATGCCAAACTGTCTGCGGATTTTGACAAGTATGGAGTTGGATTTCAACATATTCATTGGGGCTGTGAAGTTCTTAGTTGACAAGCCGGCATGGCGTGAGATATTTGTGAACATGCCACCAGAGCATAGGGCATTTTGGGTGCATCATGACTTTAAAACAAGCGCTGCAACTTTATATTCCATGCCAAACTGTCTGCGGATTTGGACTAGTATGGAGTTGGATTTCAACATATTCATCGGGGTTGTGAAGTTCTTAGTTGACAGGCCGGCATGGCGTGAGATATTTGTGAACATGACACCAGAGCAAAGGGCAGCTTGGGTGCATCATGACATTAACAATTGACAGGTTTGTCTTTCGTGTTGAACAAATGTGTTTTATTTGTTGTTTGAGACTTATTCCTTTAACAGTTGGTATTTTTACTACCTTTTTATTGAAGACTTCAGTTATAACTTGATTAGAGATTTGATGAACTATTGTGGTTATTCCATAACTTCATTTGAGTTCTTATTTTAAGAATTGATGAAAATTGTGTTGTTCTGCGATGTGAAAGAACATGTTTTATATATGTTGAAGATTGTAATGTGATTTATACATTGAATGTTATTTTTTGCAAAGTACTGCAAATATGAATTGTTTTACAAATTGTTATAAATGGACAGATATAGATTTTTTCTAGGCGTACAAAGCGTCAGCGAAACCTTCAATGTGAAGAAGAAGAAGTTCTAGAAGATGTTGCAGCTGGATTGTGTGCGTTAGCTTTGTCCTAATTGTTAATGGAATATATGTGTAAGGATTTTAAGGATTGAACTAGTAGTTTACTATTATTAATTTAGATATGTATTTATAAAATTATGAACTTTCGATACCGTAATGTACTTTTATTTCTAGTTTTTAAATTATTTATTAGTAGTTGAAATTATTGTAGAGAATTTTTTTTTTTTATTTAGTGATAAAAAATTACCAAACAACTATTTAATATTATTTAAACTGAAAAAAAAAAGTTACATAATCAAATAATAAAATATTTTTAAAAATGTATCAAACAATTATCACATCATAAAAACCCTTTTTAAAAACATATCAAATAATTATTTATCATTTTATTTGACTCTTGATATGATTTTGAAATATTATATCAAATATATTTTTAGAATCTTATCGTATTTAATTCAACTTAAAATAAATTCCATAATAACATTTTTCTATAATCTACAAACAGCCTTGTGTTATCTACCCTTATTTTATATATTTTAATAACAGTAATATTACCCTCATAAATATTTCTTATTAATTTTTTCTCATAAACGCGATGTGTCGGCTCATAATTGGTCAGTTTGTAATAAGTTTTGTCTATCCAATATTGGGTCTCGCCTGACCAAATGTGAGTTAAGTAATTACAAACTGTCATATCAATGTTTGTCAACCTATGTTTATTCTTCCAAGGTCAGTTAGGGATAAGCACGGGTCGGGGCGCGGCCGGGGACCCTTGTCTCTGATCCCGGCCTGAAAGCCCAAGGGGATTCCCTGATCCCAGCCTGTAGCCTGTTCGGAGAATTCGGAGAATCCCCGAATAAAGCCGGTTCCCCAAACTCCTGAATTCCCTGTTTGGGAGTTTTGTGTCTTTTTATGCCCTTATTACCATTTTCTTCAAATTATAATATATCTTCCAAAAAAAAAAATTAAATCTATAGTGATTTATTGATTTATAATAATCAATCAAAAATACCAAATGATATATTACACGTATATAACATATATATTATGTATTAACATATGATTATAGATAATAGCATATTATGTATAATATATAACATATATACATTATACTTATATATCATGTATAATATATAATATATGATTGATTTTTAAATATTAAAATTAATATAGGTATATATAATATATATGATTGACTTTTTAATATATATATATACACTGGCTGGGTCAGGGATTTCGGGACGAAGAAAAAACGAGGCTAGAGCTGGGCAAGACCCATCTTGACCCCGACCCATCCTCGAATTTTGGGACTAATTTTGGGTCCAATCTTGAATGATTCGAGAAAACTCTGCCTCGTCCGGGTCCGGGTGGGACGGATCCCGCAGGCCAAAGTTGTATGCCCATCCCTAAGGTCAGCTAATAGGGAGCCCACTGATGTTAACTTCAACCGACAACTGGCCGTCCAAACGACACATCACTGCCATCCAAAGTGCCACGTGTCCCTTATCCCTTTTTACCAGGTCGGTGACTTTTCAAACATCCACCGTCTCTGTGCTGTCTCCACGTTTCGACATGAAGCGCTGATGGAAGAATCAACGTACACCACCACCGCCACTTAAAATCAAATCTAACGGCGTCTTCTCCTCGTACATGTATCAATATTAACGCCGTCAACTTTTTCATTTTAAATTTACCCGAACCTGAACCTCAGCCTCGTATTCATTATTTGTTTAAATAGGCCCACGAACACATTCACTCAGGTATCTAAAAATCAGGAGTCTCATTCATTTTTCACTTTATCTCACTGAAAAAGATTTTATTTGTGAACTAAATTAGGGTTTTCGTGAAACATGGCGGAGCAAGCGGAGCATAAGGAGAATCCGGCTGAGTCGATAATGGAGAAGATAAGCGAGAAGATACACGGTGACGATCACGATTCGTCATCGTCTTCGGATTCGGATTCGGATTCCAAAACTCAGAAACCGGCCTCCCCATCGTCAGTGAAGGCTAAGGTCTACCGTTTGTTTGGCAGGGAGCGACCGGTTCACCATGTTCTCGGTGGTGGAAAGCGTATGGATACTCTCTCATTCTTTTAAAGTCTATTTATATTTGGAGATTGGCTTAATTGTTTGTTTAATGACTTATTGTGAACATTTTTCGTTATTATTTAGAAAGTGAAATATTATTTTATAGTGATTTTTGAAACCTCTGTATGGTTGATGAAAAAAGAGCAGGAATATTGGAAAATGTAGGAATTTATTCAAATTTGAGATTCATTGATGTTGGTTGTTGAGAAATCATTAGTAAGGACAGAAAATCCTATACCAAAAGAAAGGGAATATCAAACCTAATATTATGGTTGGTGATTTTTAAGTTAATTTAGTGTTTTTTTTTTTTTTTTTCTTTATAATATCATATTCGACACGGTTGTTGATCTCTTGTAATGGTAATAAGGAGCAAGAGTTGAAGTGTCTTGTTTTTGTTTTCTTAACTGTAATTTCTGAGCAACTAACCAGAGATGTTTGCTTAGATTAGTTGATATAAATTATGGTAAGATTTTTGGGTGTTATTTTAGGCTCCAATCTCTCACTGTTTTTGTGTTTGATTTCTTACAGCTGCTGATGTGGTCTTATGGAGAAACAAGAAGATTTCTGCTGGTGTACTTGGTGTAGCCAGTGCAGTCTGGGTTCTGTTTGAGTTGATTGAATACCACCTGCTTACTCTGGTCTGCCACATTTCAATACTTGCACTTGCAGTCTTGTTCTTGTGGTCCAATGCTCAGAGCTTCATCAATAAGTAAGCTTTTGGCACTTAAATGCTTGTGCTCACTTAAGTAAACAATAACTTGAAATCTTTACTTCTTCTGTTTGTAGGGCTCCTCCTCGCATCCCTGAAGTTCATCTTCCTGAGGAGCCATTTCTACAGGTTGCTTCAGCATTGACGATTGAGATTAATCGGGCTTTGGCAGTATTGCATAGTATTGCCTCTGGAAGAGACTTAAAGAAGTTTTTCATTGTATGTTCATCATCTATCCGTATAACTTGTTTTTGAATGTTTTACCTTTAATAGAAATATGTTTCTAAAGTGCTTTACTGGTTTGAGGATCTTATGTAACCTCTAAACTTTGTTTTCCTGTTAGTTTAGATAATAGATACTTTAATATCAATGAATTCGTAATTATTTGTGGACAAAAACAGTATGTTCTTGATTGCTAGTTATGTTATTTGGCTCATACTGTCGTACTGTGCTCTGTTAATTTGGTGATGCTTATTTGATTATGCATTTTGGGAAGTGTTTATATTGTAATTATCTTTTGCTTCTGCTATCATTATTTTCATTTCATTGTTGATTTCTAAATTAAGAATTCTGTATATATTCTGGATGTCAGGTTATAGCTGCCTTGTGGGTCTTGTCCATTGTGGGGAGTTGGTGCAACTTCTTGACCTTGTTTTATATATGTAAGTACATTGGGAGCTCTTTGTGTGCTTATAGTAATAATTGTTTGTTAAATAAGATGCTCAACTTTAATCTTGATTTATAAATACAGCTTTTGTTTTGCTGCACACGGTGCCTGTTCTTTATGAGAAGTATGAGGACAAGGTTGACCCCTTAGCTGAGAAGGCTACGATTGAGATCAAAAAACAGTATGGTGTTTTTGATGCAAAGGTTCTGAGTAAGATTCCCAAAGGTCCATTGAAAGCCAAGCGAGTTTAGGTAGTCATGGCTGGTATTTGGGGATCCGGATGGCTGTGGGTATTACTGGTTGGTGATTCTGTTATCTAACCATATATTGGTTGTAATTGGCTTCCCCACAATTTGTTTCAAGTGTTTGGTTTGCAATTTGAACTGGTTTAGGCATTTTGTGGGGTTAGTTTTGAGTTGTGATTTTATTTGTCTGCTCTATGGTAGCTTACAGATAACACTTTTAACTATAGGTGATTCTGTGACAACGATGGTTATATTTTGATATTAGCAGTTTCTTGTACATGGTTTTGTATCACCAGGATAACTGTGATGCATGTTATTTTATGAACATGTTAGGCTTTTAAATGTTAGTATGAAATGCATGATGCTTGATTGTTTAGATTTATTGTTTTGAAAAAAGAATTCTATATTAAATTTTTTTATTTATTTGTGTGGGCATCAATGGTAGCCTTTTTTTCTCATCCAAGGTGACTTCGCTGATAATTCATTGCCACCATCCTCCCTGCCTACTCTCAAGCTATAGTTGCTTTGTTGGTATCGGTATGGTAAAAAGAAATATTTTTTTTATCCCAAAAAATTAATTCATTATCATTAATATTATTCTTTTGTCATTTTATATGACAGTTACGTAAGAGGCTGTAGTAATAATAGCTATCAATTCTCTGGTGATTTTCCACTTTGACAGCAAGGCTAAATCATGACAAAAAACTCCTCTTAATATTGTCGAGCCAGAGTTTGTCCATTTCCATTTGATTTGCATTTTAATATTTAATGTGCTGAAATACAGTTTGGTGTACCAAGTACAAACATGAGCTATAAAAGAAACACTTCTTATTTGTGTATAAAAAGAATTGACGGAACCAGATTGCATAGCTACAATATCAACAAAGAATCTATACCTTTGATTAATTACACAATTCAACATATTCTCAGTAGTTGGGTAATAGTCTTGAGAGACGAGAAATGCTCTCTGATGATGAAAGAGGAACAGTTGAGAACTCAGAATCAGAATGATCAAATGACCTTAAATTTCCACGGGCAGGTGGAGGATCAAAATTTTGGCTGGGTGATATACTCGATCTTGAGAAACCAGAGGGAGCACCAAGTGTGTTTGTTCGCTGGTCAGGCACTGGTGTACTAGTCTCTGCAGTTGGATATTGTCCAGGTATATCTTCCTTCGATCGAGCCATGTTTTCTGCTGATTCTCTCCTCTCTCTTTCTTCAGTTTCCATAAGAAGAAAATCAACCCATAGATCTGCGAAGGACTGAAAAAAAAAAAAAAAAAAGGATTAAGTAAAACCGTGAATTCAAATTAGAGGTATTAAGGAAGACGTCACACAAGGCAGGCATAGAGGACCAGCCTTTTCAAGTTATAGCTAAGTTCACACACACGCCTACACAAACCATTAAGTATGCCAAAAAGGATCGAGTGATAACCAAAACATTTAGATATATTTTAGTAGATAATCATCAGTGATAATGAAACCAATCAAGTCTTATAAGCACTGAAGAAAAGAAAGGTAAAAGAAAGAAACCACTCACAGCTTAAACTGACTTGGAGCAACCTACTAAAAGTAGTTTCTAAAGAACATATCTGAAATTCGTGAAAGTTAAAAACATATGAACCTGATTGTCAGATGTCATGTTTGAATGTGCTTCAGCCGAACTTCCTCCCAAGATGCCACCAACTAAGCGGCCAGGCAGGCCCAAAACCCCACGAACAACACCTTTTCCAGAACCTTGTTGAGCAACACCTATTCTCTGCTTGTCTTCATCAGAAAATCCCAGCATTCGAACCATAAGATCCAGAACCTGAAACCCACATCAATGGCAATGGTGCATGAGTGAAATTTATTAAGAACGGTAACTTTAGCCAATTAAAGAGGATATTTCACAAGTGCAGCAACTTTGGTTAGGTTGAGAGAATTAGAAGCATTTGTTTTTCCTCTTTTCAGTGCATGGCTGAAACAAAAACTCTCAAAATCAACAGTTTCTTATAGCTAGATGAGTTCTCTAACACTATTTAATGGACATATTCAGATTTCTTTTGGATTCAGAGATAGATCTTTGCTTTTGTGTGATTTGTCCTTTCACTACCTAGTGTCTGCCTTGCATCGCTCTCAAAACTAGAAGACAGGAGTTGAGGGCAGGGAGAAAAGGAAACAATAACCTTCTTATTATCATCTAAAAGCAAAAACTGACCAGGGTTGATGCTCCAACCAATCATTTGAATCAGCATGTCATGAAATGAAGGAGGATATCTTTTCATAGTATTTTCATCTTAAAACTTTGATGACCATACCATGAAGTCTTCTTACCTCTTTGCTGTGGTTTCTTTGGAAGTATGTAACCAATAATTTGATCACAATGCGCCTGCCAACATACACAATCACAAGATTTAGATTTTGCAGTATTCAATAATTTAATAAAAGAAAATGGAAGCATTCATTTTCGACAAAAGAGACTTTTATAGTAAATTTACCGATATAGCAATCACAATTATAGCCTCAAGGCGGCAGCACAAGCATGATGAATTTTAATTTTTAATCTTTAATTTCAGCAAGAGATGTGAAAGTTGTGTTATGGGGGGGTGATGGTGATCCCACTAAAGGAACCTAGCGAAGATTCACTGATCAACTGTCTGGATTTGATTGTTACTAACAAAAAAACACATTCAACTAAGGCAACCCCACAATTCACATATGATTTACAGCTAATGACTCCTAAAGTGGTTAAGAACATAACATAGGAGAAAAGGAATAAAGGAGACAAGAAAATCTGTTAAAAAAATGTTCATTGTATTATACGGCCAGTCATTCATTTCAATGAAGCATCACTATCAACAAGAAATAATTCCCAATTTTATTATATAGGTGAAGGTTGCCCTTCATGGCGCAAGCTATATCTTAATCTAATACCATAATCTATGCAGCCAACAATGAATTTTATGTAAGCACATAATTCACCAAAATAATAACAATTCTAAACATGCTAACCTGTCAACAAGAAAATCTGAATCCACTGACATTCGGTTAAGTCTGGTCATACTTTGCTCAAGAGCACGACGTAGTTTTGCATTATCTTCCTCAAGCTTGTTTACTCTGCATTTTCCCTCTGCCATTGTCTTTTCAATTTGGGAAAGCTTGACCAAGATTTCTTCCTTTTCCCTCCTTGATACTTCTGCTCTTTGATCTGCATCCTGGAGGAGGAATAGACTCTCAAAACAAGAAGCAAAACCACTTTTCAAAACACTAACACTAGTACTTTCTTATAAGCCCCATCCTGAAGAAAGGAACTTGCAGCTATAATAGATTAACAAAAGACGGTATATGAATTGCATTTTATATGAAAACAATTACAGATATATTTCAAATAGCAAAGCAAGACAGGTCATACTTTCAAAAGTTTGGAAAGTTGAGCTGATTCTTCTCTTGCCAAAGACAACTCATGTTCCAAATGCCCCTGTGCACATGATAAAATAACCGGGCATAAAATTCAGATGTCTCTGCTTTCAGAAAGAGTCAAAAACATGGGAAACAGTTACGGTTCAGTTTACCTTAGCTTCAATTTCAGCAAAGTACTGCCCAAGAGCAGTTTGAAGATTAAGAAGTTCAACATTTTTGGCATCCAATGTCCGCATACAGTTTCCAAGTTTTCGGTTCAAATCTTCAATGATTTCCTTAGACTTCAGAATTTCATTATTGTTCATCATCTTAACATCCTCCTGACTAGCAACTGCCTGCTTCAGAGCTCTTTCCAAATTTGATATTTGAGCTACTTGATATTCATTAATCTCACGAAGCTTTTCAATGATTTTACTGTCCTCATCCATTTTTTCTGATTCTTCATTTTCCTAGACAGCACTTGAGCAAGTGAGACCATCTATAATTTTTCAATGCAGAAAATTTTGAAGATAACAATTATTCATAAATACACATGAACCTAAACACAACTTGAATTTAGCAGAGGTTCTAGGAAGTGGTATTGACAAAGATAGCAAAGCTTTGGCATGAAAATAACGAATTTCATATTAAAATAAAGTGAGGAAAGGTCAATATATCTCAAAAAACTCCTTTAAACAACAATTAAGTCATTAATCATTCCAACTGGCACTGATGATTAGAGTCCCTGTTAAGGAACTGTAGCTCTAATAATTATTGAAAAGCATACAATGGTGAACTGCCCAGGAAAAGAATTGAATCAACATATTCTTTTCACAAGGATGTGCCACTTTCATAAGAGAAATATAATTATGTGCAAGAAAGAGCAGTTCACTCTGAAGTGTCTCCTCAATATAATTAAAGCAGAAGCCACAAAACTAATAAAAATTAAAACATAGATCACACAAATTTCAAAAAAATTAAATGAGATTATGAGTTGGAAAATACTGGAATGCCAACCTTTTCTAACAGATGTTGCTTAAGGCGGCCTAATTCTTGTAATGCTTTGTCCCTCTCACAGCGTGTTTCCTTCAAATCTTTATCCAATTTCTGCAAAGATAGCTCCATTTCTTCTCTTCCAGGGAAACTTTCAGATAGTTCTACCTTTTGGGAGAAAGAAGTAACACATTGAGCAAAGGATAACAGCGCAAGCCCACTGGGTACTACAATATTGCTTGGCATTACTATATCATGGGGTTAACATGCATATGCAACTTTACCTAGCAAGTATGGCAAGTGAATGTATCAAACACACAAACACAAACAAGAAGACTGACCCCTTTCAAACTACTTCGATGTTGATTCGGACTTTCTGAAGCATCTGGAAAGATTTTGTCATTCAAAGGTTTTCTGCACTTTTCCAAAAGAGCCTGAAGTTCACTCTTCTCCATCTATACATTAATGTAAAGAATTGGAAAAGATTCAGTCTCATACAAAAATCAAGGTAAATTCTGAAAAATATTATGACACTTCTCCAATAACAGCAACTTTAAAATGCACAAAATTTTCAACCTTAAGATTATTGTTTTCCCTCTCTAGAGTTGCAACTACTCTTTTCAAATTCTCTGACATGTCTTCTGCATCTTCATCCTCCCTTCTATTCAACTCCAGTTGCAGTCTACTTATTTCTGACAATTTTTCACTCATTTCTCTGTGTATTTCGCTCATCTCTACAGAGTTCTGCCAATACAGAAGAAAGTATGCCGTTAGAAAGCATACAAGTAAAAGGGAATAGTAGAGAAACTGCAGAAGAATAAACTAAAACAAACTTCTGTATTCCCAAATGCAAGAGAAGACCATGTAATGAATGAGTAATGAATTATACAAAGAAAAAGTTAAATTTATTAAATGCTGTGATAATTGCACAAAAGGCAGCATGATGGCATGGGATGCAAAGTACTGATTTTGTTAAAATATTATTAATATCATTATTCAACTTTACAACAAAACACATACATTCAAATGTGAGAGTGTATGTTTCTAATAGATAAATTACAAAGTTCTCCCTGTCTTCTCACAAAGAAAAAATAAAAGAAAGCAATCAAAGAAATGTTTCCACTGGAAGCCTCTATGTGTCTAATGTCTATCTTTAAAAAGGACCACTCAGTCTCAGGCA